>NW_026585698.1:1818523-1848058 GCF_907164565.1 Psammomys obesus | reverse complement strand
ACAGGAGCACATACAAAATACGCACACACACATCACACAAAATCAATGCTTTAAAAAATCCTCACAGCAGGCTGGAACAATGTCTCAATGGTTAAGAGCACTGGTTGGTCTTCCAGAAGACCCAGGTTTGATTCAAAGCACCCACATGGCAACTCACAACCGTCCACGAAGTAGGCACCACATCCATGTGGTGCACAGATGCATAGAGTAAACATAATTTTTAAAAAATCCTCCAGCAGGCCAATGATATGCTTCAACAAGGAAAGGCACCAGCATACAATCCCTGGAACCTACAGCTGGAAGCAGAGAACAGACTCCCAAAAGTTGTCCTCTGACCTCCAAATGAGTGTCATGCACACAGACTTCTCTTCTACACCTCCTCCCCTGCAACTCCAACTCTATCTCTTTCACACACACACACACACACACACACACACAAATTAAAGACTTCTCTAAGCACTTGCCTGCACTGAAGCAGATGTCATTCAAGACAATGTGAATGTCCACATCCAGAGAATGAGATTGCATAATGTAATTTCTAAAGCTTATGAAAGCTTGGTGGAAGAGGCGAGCTGTGGAAAACACAAAATCGAAACATATAAGACCTGGGGTTTACTTCCACTCTCATTGTTAAAATAGATATACCCAGCACAGCAAATGCCAATCGCCTGTCAACGTTTTGGTAGCACAGCTGGTTTTTCACAAGCTGGGGTAAAACTGAAACTAAACACAACACCAAGGCAGGCTGAATTTGCAGTTCCTGCACTGTGCACTTGGGATTGCAGGCGAGCTTGAGGGTCCTCAGAAGGAAAGGAGAGAGACTTTTCTACAAACTGCAACTACGTAGTATAACTACATATAACAAAGTAAAATGCAACAACTCTATAAAGATGTTATTGGCAGAGCTGGAGAGATGGCTCAGTGGTTAACAACACTGGCTGTTCTACACAGAAACCAAGCTGGATTCTCAGCACCCACAGCTCAACAGCCATCTCTAACTCCAATTCCAGGACGTCTAATACCCTCGTCCATGGGCACTACACAAAAGCAGTATATAAACATACATGCAGGCAAAATACTCATAAATCTAAAATGATAAGGGTAATTAAAAATAAAATTTTAAAAACTTGTTGGTCTTACCATCAAGTCCAGAATCAGCACTCAGTTTTTGAATTTCTTGCCTCTTATAAAACCTGTCTAAGATCTTCTTTACTTCATCTAAAAGAGAGATACAAAAGTTTAACATCTGTTTACCAATTTAGACAAATCTACAAAAAACAGAAGGAATTTGAGAACATAAAGCTTTGAGCTGATCCTTCCTGCTGAGTTAATGTTCGAGGGCGGGGAAGAAAAACATCATAGGAAAACAACAAACAGTCCTGCTATACCGCCGGCACACAAGCAGAGGACCAATTCCACACGGCTGCCTCTACCCTCCACTCATGCAAAACTCCAGAGTCCTCCCGCCAGCAGAGGAAGATTTACTTCACTGCAGCAGCAGTGTCACCCATGGTGGCCCATACAGTAACTAACAATTTCCAGTCTGAGAACAGCCCGGGCATATTTTGAGAAGGGAAACGGTAGAGGAGAAAGGGAAAAGAAAAGGACTACTATTTTATTGATTAGTTGATTATACAGTACTGGGAAAGGACCATAGGGCGGCACATGTTTGGCAAGTACTCTATCCTGGGGCTATATCCTCAAGCTCATAAACAAACAAACAAAAACCAAACCAAACCAAAAGTCTTTTTACGTTGAGACAAGATCTCTTCAAGTTGCCCTGCCTGGTTTTGAACTCACTTGGGAGTCCAGGCTGGCATTGAACTTGCCACCCCTCTGCCTCAGACTCCAAATATGAAGTCTATACTTTAAGGCCACACAAGGAAGCACCAGTTTTGCATATTGAAGTCAGCTGCCTAAAGGTTGTTCCTGAACAGCTTGTGCCAAGAAGACCTATGGCATTCCTTCAATCGCCCAAGAATGCATTTGGTTGGAAGAAACCTTTCACTCTCCTAATCATATACAGAGGTAAAAATCAACCATATATATAATCTGAAGACCCCTCTCACAGAAAACATTTACATGCTTGTCAAACTCACCCAAATCTAGTTTGGTAGGACAAAACCCACTGTCAGCCACCCAGTGATACCTTTTTTTATTTTTAGTATTTTTTTTTTTAATCTCTGGAACCTTTGGCAAGGACACTTTTATCAACTTCAATCTTGTATTTACATTCAGGTCTGCCCCGTGGAGAGTAAACTTAATGAGAAATCAGGATCTGTTGTTTAGGCAACCAGATGGAATCTTAACATTGTTAGACATCCTAGTCCAGTCAATGCAAAGAATCCTGAAAAGTCCTCACTGTCTAATCTCACCACTTAAGGACAAAACTTTCCCCTAAGCACCTCGATCCAACAGTTAGGGCTTAATCACTCAGAAGAGGGGTGGGAAGGGTCAATGTCTCTATGGAGGGGGTTAAGAATGAATTAGTCCCGGGTGCCGAAGGCTCCAGAAAGTAACAGACATTGCACCAGGCAGGCTCCGGCCGCAGGTCCTGCTGCTTCGCCAGGAGACTCCAGCACTCACTCTTGTCCAGAGGCCTAGTGAGCTCGGCGCCCACGTCGCCGTCGGCGCTGGGACCCAGGGGCTTCACTGTCAGCGGCACGAACAAGGACGTGTTCGGGGCTTTGGAGCCACCAGAGGCAGAAGAGGAGGCGGCCAGGCAGGGAGCGCGTCCTAGAGCCCCGGGGAACGGCCCCACGAGGGCGCGAAGGGCGGAGGAGGCGGCCGTCTGGGGCCCAGCCCCGCGCCCCGCCGGGAGCCGAGCCCACAGCAGGGCACACCGAGGCAAGGACATCGAGACAGCGGCTCTGCAGGAGCCGGGGGAAAACCCCGCAGACTGGGCGCCGAACAGTGACGTAAGCGCCGGCGCCCGCGGACCGAAAGGACCCAGCGTGCCCGCAGGGCTGTTCCCGCACGCGCCTGACGGAAAAGGAGATGGTAGGGTCGGAAGCTCGCTCTAATTCAGGGGACAATGAGCTCTGTAGGATACACTGTCGGAAACGAGCTCCCATCGTCTCATTCCTTCTGCGGCAGTTGAAATCATCGTTCTTCAAAGAAGGGAAAATAATCAGGCATCTTTACGGAGGCTACAGATGAGCCGAAAGTAACCTAGCTAGCTTCATCACGTGAGCAAACTGGCCACCCTGGTGAGCCTAGTGACCTGCAGCATGTGGCGTAAACTCTATTAAAGTGCATCTTCAAGAAGACTAGTGAATTATTGTCCTTAGTTTCCTAGTAGGATAACGTTGGAGGACATAGCTTGACCTGTTATATATCAAAACGGGTTGCAAGGTAATTTGGTTTTACGACAGTAAATAAAGGCCTTGTATGACACGTGTGCAAGTACACGTGCTTCTCTCCTCCGTGTTGGGGCTCGATGCAGGGACCAGGAGCATGCTAGGTATGTGCTCCACCACTGAGCTACAGGACTTAGCGTTCAGAAAGAGGGAGGGAAGAGCACAAGGCAGGGTCTGGATGGACCGCATCTCCAGGGTAGGGTGACGGGCAATTCTTAACCCAAGAAGGATTCTTAAGGCGGTCCATCCACCCATGTAATAGGCAGGAGTTGGTCTCAGTGATGATTGCTGCGTCTGATGTGTGGGCTACTTTCCTCCTATCGGAGGATAAATTGGCCTTGCCGCCATAATAAAGATCTTTACAGCACTGCTGCCTCCCAGAGTACTTTGATGTAAAGTTGGCGACTGTTTTCTCCTGAGACTGAAACATTAAACTCAAAACATGTGGTCAGATGGTTCTTTATACGCCTACATACCTATATTATTATTTGTTAACTTTAAGTCACATGTCATATAATAAGTAACATTTTGTGTCAAATAAGATTGTAGACACTGTTTCCTAGGTGCTTTTGATTTACAAAGTGATGTTAGGGATTTAAGGCGAGGTCCTTTACACTCCTGATCTGTTTTGGTGATAATGATACCTAGTGAATAATGCAAGTACTTATTACTGTAATGGGCTAAGAGCAAGTCAAGCTAGTGACTTCAAAACTGTAATGAGATTCCTGCGGACTTAAAAGCAAAGAAAAGGCACAGAGAACTGTTAAGTCTAGTTCAAAGACAAATGTACATGAAATGGTCGAGAAGTCAGGATGCTCTGATTAGGTCAGGACTGATCAAGGGGACTTAGAAATCAAAGGGCAGCCCAACAGATTGTGTTTTATTAGAACACTGGAGGAAAGCTTTCTCTATTGGAGGCTGCTTCACACCCCCAAGTGTATGTCTGTGTGTGGGGGGGACTTGAGGGTTTTAGAGGGCAGAAAAGGAAACTATTGTGGTAAAAATTCCATCTGCAGATCTGTGAGCTTCAGTGGGGTACTTATAAGTATGTTGATTTCCTTGTAAGGAGGAGTGTCTCAGCTCCAAACTGCCTGCCAATGTCATAAATGTGTCAACTTTCCTGTCTGGAGTTTCTCGCCTTGCCTGAAGCTTTTAGGTCATTAACTGTTCATCCATGGCCTCCCCATAAACCTGACCCCTGTATCTCGTCCTCTTCAAGACCACCTCTTGCTTGACAGAACATAGGGTTCCTCCTTCCTTACAGGCAAATGATGCTTTTGCTCTATAACTCTTAGCTAAGGGCTGAGAGTTCTTTGTGCAAGAAGCCTGCCCTCAGTTGCCACCTTACATAAAAGACTCTTATTTGGCCTTATATTTATGGTGGTGCATAAATTACACGTGGGCATCTCACATGGGTGCCCCAGTGAGCTATCCCATAATATACGGGACTCAGTCTCACTCCAGACAAGAGGTTGAAGGGGAGGCATGACCTGAAGACATTCCAGGGGCCCCCTCCTCTCACTGAGTGTGGAGAGATCGCGTATGACTGCTGTGTTCTGAGATACCAAAATGTATCTGGTTCTCCTGGGAGGTAAATCTGAATTCTAAATTCAGTTCTGGTTCAAGAAGAGTTCTGATGAGTTTTTCCCTGTACTTTTGCTTTACATTGGAATGCCACTTACGAAAGACAGTTTTCTGGCTTAGTCTGAGCAAGTGGCAAGCCCAACTAGAATGATTTGGTGGTGGACCAGTTTGCGTGCCTCTGGACCACAGGCTCCATGGCCAGAGCTGGGAATCTGGCAGAGGCTACAGAGTCTGAATGGGTCCTAATGGGCTGTGACTTCATGTGGTGGTTCACTGACGGTTCAGAGTCCACTTGTTGTCAAGAACCACCTAAGTCTCCCAAGAGGGAAAGACAACTGGTGACCAAAGCAAGTTCCTCTCTGGACAGTGCTTGTCCATGCCAGGTGTGGGGGTGCGGGTGGGGGTGTTGGTCGTTCTGTTTATCTGTCCTGTTTTGTCCCTTCTGTCTGTCTCAAGGATAGAAGCGCCAGTCTGCACTCCAGGCCCTTTGACTTAGTGACAACCAGAAGCCAACCTGGGGTATGTGCCTCACCGTTCAGGGAACACTTCACCCGTGTCAAAGGAGCAGTGTTAATCCCTTTCCTGGGAAAATGTCGACAGTTCCAGTAAATTCTGCCCTCATTCTTTTGTCTGCAGACCTACCCTTTCTTCCTAGGACAAGGGTTCTCCAGCTATATGAGCTTCCCAGAGTTACATAAACTTATCTCCACAAGGGACCAACTATTCCAAGTCTTCCCTACAATGCATATTAAATTTCCCCATAGTTTTGGGGATAATTACGGTGTTACCTCTACTAAGGGAAAACTGCATGCTTTTTGTGAGGTCAGTTGGCCCTCATATGAAGTGGGCTGGCCAGCCACAGGCTCCCTGGATCCCACCGTTGTCCAAGCCATGTGGCTAAGGTCACAGGGACCCCAGAACACCTCTACCAGATCCCTTATATTGACCATTGGCTAATTGTACCAAATCCTCATGCCTGGCTCAAAATCTGAGCCCTCTGAAACTATCCCGCTCTCCTAGCCCAGTGTGTTCCCTTTGGAAAGTCTTGTTAGTTCACCCTGACCAGCTTAGCCTCTCTAGAAACTGAAGATTCTCTTCTGCAATATAATTCTCACCCCACTCCCAGGCCCTCCCACTTCTCCACAGCTAATTCCACTTCCCTCCTGCTCCTCCTGTCTTTCTTTCTCCTCATCCACCTCCAAGCACTGAACTGAAGAATTTACAGGAAAAAGAAAAAAAAAAGGCTGAGCAGTGGTGGTGCACACCTTTAAACCTAGCACTCAGGAAGCAGAGGCAGGCTGTTATCTGTGAATTAGAAGCTAGTCTGCTTTACAGAGAGAGAAACCCTGTGTCAAAAAATGGAAGAAAAAAATTCATGGGTTGGCCAGGCATAGTGGTATACAAAATTAATCCCAGCACTCAGGAGACAGAGGCAGGAGTATCTCTTGATCTATGCAGAATTCCAGGCTAGCCACAACTACATACTGAGAACCTGTCTCAGAAGACCTAGGCTCCCCGGGACAGCCTTACTAGAACTTAAGTCAAGGGGAACAAGAGTGTTTGGAGGTGGACACAGCTAGAGCTAAAGATGTGTTCTGCGATGTAGAGTCTGACCATGTTGTAAGAAGCCAACTACTAAGAATTTCAGAATATCCAAGTTTTTGTTTTTGTTTTTTTTAAGGACCGTATATAAGGGTTATATTTTCTTCGCTAGGCTTTTGCATATGGCTGCAGTTTTTAAATCTGTAAAGTTCTGGCAGAAGTATAAGGCATTACAGGATGCTTTCATCCATATAAATGGGATAGCAAAGAACTTTGCTCATTATACTGAAACTAAGTATCACAACTACCATATTTATACTGAGGAGGTTCAAATATGCCACTGATCCCCTACCTAGGACTGACCCTCCCCGGAAGCAACCAGGGAAGACTGTTTTCTTTCCCAGCAGTACACAGGCACCACACCTCAGCCTCACAAAAACCAATACATCTCAAGTCAGGTGAATGGCGCACACCTGTACTTCCAGCACTCACGGAGGCAGAAACAGGCAGATCTCTAAATTCAAGGCCAGCCCGGCCAATAAAGCAAGTCCAGGACACCAAGGCTACACAGAGAAACCCTGTCTTAAAAAACAAACAAAACAACAGTAACAAAAATCTCTCCCCTCTCCTGATACTTTTTAAGAAAGTACAGGAGCACTAAATTCCACCCACTCCTTTTGAGTTGCATTTTTGGGATCCCATAGGTATGTGATTACGTGGGCCTTCTTGCCTTCATCAATTAGTGTAAAAGTGCAGAGAATCAAGCATTCAAGAGACTGAGACAGGGTGGTGAATTCACAACCACCCTAGATGCAGAGATCTTGTCTCAAACAATAGAGGGAAAACCTTTTTCCTCAACTATGTCAAAATAAGAAAATTTTAGTAATGAGAAAAACAAAGCTTTAAAGAGGGCTAGAACTATAGTTCAGTTGGGAGTGTGCTTGCCTGGCATACAAGAAGCCTTCGGTTCAGTCTCCAGCATTTTATAAACCAGGAGATGGAGGGTCGGATTAGAGCTAGGTTGATAAGAGTTGAAACAGTGCTTGCTTAGCATGCTCAAAGCCCCAGGTCATGAAGTCCAAGCACCACATTAACCAGGTGTGGTGCATGACCATAATCCCAACACTAGGGAGGGAGAGACAAGATCAGAAGTTAAAGATCTCCTTGGAGGTATAAGAAGTTCACACCTAGGCTGGGCTACAAGACCCTATTTTAATTTTTTTAAGGTACTTCAAGGTCATCCTTAGCTATATAGTGAATTTAAGATCAGCCCTGGCAGTAAGATTCTCTTAAGCAAGAAACAGGATCCATGTCCCTTTGACCATAGGTAGTTTTGTTTTTATGTTTATGCCCCAATACATGAAAGAAAATTTTAATAGCTCTAGTTTGAAACTCACTATGTAGAACAGGCTGCCCTTGAACTTGTGGCAGTCCTCCTGCCTCTGCATCTCAAATGCTGGGACCACAAGTATGCAGCAATACTCACGGTGAGATCCTGATTTTACTGTCTAGGTGAGATCTAGGTGTGACTATTTTTTAAAGTCTTGAAGTGATCCTGCCATGTGACTAAGACTGAGCACTGCTGTAATACTGTATCCTTCAGTGGACAGACAAATGTAGCCTACAGTTTGCTGTTTTTTATTTACCAAGTTTTGACAGAAATCCCCAAAAATAGAATTCAGAAAAAGTTGTAAGTTGGTTAGCATCAGAAAAGTCTCAGGTGGAGTGAACAAGGATCTTATGTGAGTTTTAAACAAGATAATTAAAAGCATTTTATAACTATTTAAAACTGAAGCTGGTGAGGCTGGAGAAATGGTTCAATGGTCAACAGCACTGGCTATTCTTCCAGCAGACTTGTGTTCTGTTCCCAGCACCCACATGGCTGCTCACAGCCATCTGTAACTTCAGCTCCAGGAAATCTAATGCTCTATTCTGCCCTCCCTGGGTACTGCCCAGAGGTCTGTACAGACATACATGCAGCAAAATGGTAATACACATAAAAAATAAAATAAGAGTAAACAAATACACCTGAAGCTTGTACTATATAAAAAGTGAATGTCATGACTGTCCTCCTAACCCATTGGGCAATCTTGTGTTCAACCTGCTAACAATGATTAGACTTGAACTACAAGCTTAGTTTCTGTTTCAAATTACTTATAATATATCATAGTTGCACAAATTGAGGCTGGTTAAATACAATTGGTTTTCAAAATCTCTCTGAAATATTTCCTAGATACTCCATGCAAGTGACCATGAAAATATTTGGCATTTTGAAATTCTGAAACTTTGAACAGGCACTTACATGAAGGGAAACATGGCCATTCTTAGAAATCCACATTGAAAATAGCTCCAGGACATGGTTCATAGAACTTTTGGCCAGGGATGGTTGCTGGCCATTTTATCAAAGTGCCATCATAGTAAAACATAACTTGGGCCGTTCAGCTTCCTCAGAAAGTAAGGTTAACTGCCAAAACTTACACTGAGGTGTATCAAGGAATACTGGTACAAAACCCAATGACCCACGAGTGAACATAGCTCCTACACAGCAGGCTTCATCCTGCCCTTATATTCCACAGTCGTGTGTCTGTGCTCAGATGACAGTTGCCTGCTTCAGAGACACTGGACAATTGATTAGAATTGAGTGGGCTTGTTTGTTTGTTTGTTTGTTTTTCAATAGACCAGGAGAAGTTTACATGTGAGTCTGAACTAGCCAATAGTCCACTCATCGAGAAACTGTCCAGACCTGGGCACTTGCATGATGATGCTTCACAGTCCTCCCGAGCCCTCTCCTTCCCAGTGAATACAAGCACACACAAGGAAAGAGTCCTTAAATTAAACTCTATACGTGTTTCAGAGTATTTACGGAGAAGTGATATGGGTTTAACAAGCTCTGAATGCCAACATGTCAGCTCGACACTGCAGAACCTACATGGTGATACAGAAAGTAGTTGAAAGAAGGTTAACGGGGGAAGAGGGCCACAGTGACATGCCATGTAATTCCTTGGGTGAAAATTTTACCATACCTCAGAGACCCCAAAGATTACAATTCAGGAGGCCATGAAATGATCCAGAAGCACCCACCATGCAACATCAGGTTGGTTCTGATACACATGTAAAAACAAACACAATTCTCAAAGATACTGAGGAGCCGCGCCTTAAAACTTTGCAGGACATAAGGGCTGCTCAGGTTTTCTCATTTTATTTGAACAAAATGTTTATTTTTTGCACATAGTGAATAAGAGGTAATCATTAGCATGAAAAAGAAAGATTTTCAACATTATGCATAAGGAAAGCAAAACTACAAATACCAGCCTACACACATAGAGATCTTTAATGTTTATGCTGACGCATCTGAGTGCTTATCAGTGTGCAGTAAAAAAGAAAACAAAAAAGGCAGCTTAAGAATTCTCCAGTGTTTCCAAGAAAGCACTTTTTAAAATGTATGTACACAGAGAACCTTTATCATCCTGTAAAATAAACGCAGCACTTCAGGATAAGGAAGACTGGCAGACATGGAGTCGGACTTTCCCCACGCTGTGACCATCTTTAACCTGCTGAGTTCACCTCTTGGCTACAGTTCCTGTTCTTGCTCTCTGTCCTATTTGGCTTACATCTCAAGCTGTTCTGCCGATGCCTGTGATTCCGGAGATTCAAATCGCTGGTGAAAATTTGTCCTCTGTTTCCTCAGTTTTTCGGATGCTTTTCTCCACAGGATGATCTGCTAGGGGAAAATGCAGGATACAAACAGGGTTCTCTACTGTGTCTTAGGTTTCACCATGAAAATACCGGCTGCAGCTTCAATTTGGAGCTGTAAAACAATCTCTGTTCCTCTGTACTGCCCATTTCCTGACTGACTCCTTTCCTTCCCCCTCATTCCTGTTCAAAGCCACCAAAATCTAACCCAGCACAAAGTCCTAGCTGTCAAATCTGTGGATCCACTTCCTCCAACCAAGGTCAAGCCCTTGTCATGGTCTTAGAGCATTGAATCTACTTCCTGAGAATCAGCATTTGTTGTGAAATCCACTTCCAATTCATCCTCATGTCACTGCCATGTTACTTGTATTTATCTGTACACTTAGCGTGTCTGTGTGTGTCTCATGTCCCACAGCATACATGTGAAGCTGAAGGAGAATTTCTGGGAGTTGGGTCTCTCCTTCTACCCTGGGGTTCTGGGGCATGAACTCAGGTCTTCTAAGAACCTAGTCCATATCCACACTGCTGAACAGCACTACACAAACATCTTTCACCTAAGTAGCTCAGCTATAAACTGTAGTCTCAGACTAAACAGACACCTTTGTTCACTGCTTGCAAAAGCAAAAACGAACCATTCAGTGTGGGCAGCCCAGAGCCACCTGGTCAAGGTATTTTACTATTATCAAGCATCAAGTCCTTGTCCAAAGACAAAATAGTAAAAATGCCCTATATAAGCAAGCTAGAAACAATAAAAATTCATAATGTCACTTTGAAACAATTGCCAATGATATTAATTGTAATTGCTTTATCTTGATGAAATCTAAGAAGGTCTCATTTTTATAGAACCAACAATTTGACAGCAGTACCTAATTGCTTTGACAGAAATTGTTTTTAAGCTGGGGATAGTAGTTTACACTCTTAAGAACATTTGTGAAGCAAAGGCAGGTGAGTTCAAGAGTAGCCTGGTCTACATAGCAAGTTTCAGGGCAGGCAGGGCTACACAGAGACCCTGTTAAAAATTAATAAATAATAACAATAGTAATAGTTTTTACATGTAAAACTAATGTAAAGGGAAAAGCCATTCTTTTCTAAGGCTGCTATCTGAAAACTTCAAAAATAACAGAGAATGATCTTCTTGGTTCAAAGTGAGTTTTACTTCCTGCCTTTCTTTATAAATTTGGAATACAAGGTACAGAACAGAACATAAAAGAAATCAAGCAGTAGACAAACAAGAATTTTAGCGTCAATTCAAAACCCTCGAAAAATTTTTGATAGAGAGTTTTAATTTTTAAAGGTATTTGCACAAGGGCACCAAGACAATGCAATAGAGAAGTTAATTCTCTTTTGGGTGAATGGTGCTGGGGCAAATCGAAGTTACCCTTCAAAAGAACAAGACTGAAAGACTTCCTCACACCCAATAGAGATTTACTCAAAGTAAAAAATAACCTCAGTGAGTACAACACAAAAATTCTTAGCACAAGACACAAATATAGCTTCATGACCTTCACTTAGGCTGTGATTTCTCAAAAGCACAAGTAATAAAATAAAATTTAAAAATAGATAAATTGGACTTCATCAAAATTTAAAATTTTAAGTTGGGTGAGGTGGTGCACACCTGTAATCCCAGCACTCAGGGAGGTAGAGGCAGACGGATCTCTGAGTTCAAAGCCAGTCTGGTGTACAAAGTGAGTTCAGGACAGTCAAGGCTACACAGAGAAACCGTGTCTCAAAAAACAAACAAACAAAAAAAATGTAAGGCTGGCATGGTAGTGCACACCCATTAACACAACACTTAGGATGTGGAGCCAAGATCATCAATTCAAGGTTAGCCTTGGCTATAGAGTCCCTGTCTTTAAAAAGAAAGAAAGGAAGGAAGAAAGAAAGAAAGAAATTCAAAACCATGAGATAACAGTTCATACTCAGACATGTTGTTACATGGAGGGCTCCTAGCAGCATGCTCAATAATGCAGTCATCAAAGGACAAATATTGTGCAACTACTTATACAAAATAGCTAGAGCAGATAAAGCGACAGGAAACAGATTAGAGGTCACCAAGGAGAGAGCAGTGACCACTAATAGGATATAAAGTTTCTGTTCAGGGTGAGATAAAAACTTTGAAAATATAGTGTGATTAAGATTAAAATACATAAGAATTACCATTAGGTTGTATGGCTAAAATGACAAATTAAGGTTGGCAATTCATTAAGAGCGCCTGTCACAGATATTGCTGACCTGAGTTTGATCCCTAGAACCTAACATGATGGAAGGAAAGAACCAACTTTCACGGGCTGTCCTATGACCTCTATTCACATGCTCTGGCATGCACTCTCCCCCAACCCCCAGAAATGTTTAAAAAAATTTTAACATGGAAAATGCCTTTAAATCTTTGTTACCCATATTTTCAACAATACATCAATTACAAAAACTTAAATAGGCACATTTTTTTCTGTTAGAAGTCAATAACAAACATAGTAATCATTATTAATAACCTTACAATGAGTTACTACTAATCTGAAAACCATGGAGGACTTCAGAATACCCAGGAATAATATAGCTGGTAAGCAAAACAAATGCCTTTTATAAACAAGGACAAGAAGAGATCTTTCTTGAATGGAGCTAAAATATCTTTAAATTTAAAATACAGTTGAAGAGAATGAGGTCGTGTACCAGAGCCTTGAAAAGACAGTTCAGTGAAAGGAACCACATTCAAAGGCCACAGTGTAATTCCACTTATATGCAATGTCCAGAACAGAAAACAAAGTAGATCTGTAGATGAGGGCTTTGCAGGTAGTGGATCCTGTTTCTGTTCAAAGGAATAAATGTTCTCAAGTGAATGGTGAGGGCTGCAGGACTCTGCAAACATAGTAAGCAACAATGAACTAGATTAGGGCCAATTTTATGGTGTATGTACAACTTAATTAGAATATTCAAAAGGAATGAAGAGGTGCATGCCACAGATAAGCCACAAGAACGGAAGAAGCCAGAATAGACTATATGATCTTTGCTTTAAGACAAAGGTGACATTGTAGCCAATGAGAGAAAGGTGACGTGTTCAATATATGTCCAGGGTTAATTATAGATCCAAGTGTGGGGCACATTTGACTTCTACAACACCATAAGCAAAATCAGCTCTAAATGAACTAAGGACCAGGACAGGACATATAATGTAAAAAGTAGGTGAAAGAAAACGGAGTAACTTTGTATTCTGGCTGTAGCTAGAAAATGTCTAAACTAGACCTGACTGAAGAAAACAAAACAAAACAACAACAACAACAACAACAACAACAAAACATCAAACAACTGCCAATGAGAAGACAGAAATAGAAAACTGAGTTGGAGGGGCTGGAGAGATAGATGGCTCAGAGGTTAAGAGCACTGGCTGTTCTTCCAGAGGCCTTGAGTTCAATTCTCAGTAACTACACGGTGGCTCATAACTATCTATGAGATCTGGTGCCCTCTTCTGGCTTGCAGACAAACATGCAGGCAGAATACTGCATACATAATAAATCTTAAAAAAAAAAAAGACTAAACGGAAAGTCAAGTCAAAAGAAAATATAGGGAATTAAAAAAAAAATCAAAAACAACCTAAGCATGTTGTCAAATATCTTTAATCCAAACACTCTGGAGGTAGAGGCAGACATAGGCATATTTCTATGAGTAGGATGCTAGCCTGGTCTACACACTACTGAGTTCCATCCAGTTTTTTTTTTTCTTTAAAGAAAAGAAAAGAAAAGAAAAAATAAAAGAACAACTCTAAACCAAATAAATCAGACCATTTTTCCTCTTTAGATAGGCTCTCATGTAGCTCAGACTAGCTCAAACTCAAAATCCCAAAGGCTGGGATTATAGCATACCATACCAAGCCATAAAAGATTCTCATCAAAAACATGGAAAAAAAGAGGCCAGGAGATGGCTCAGCAGGTAAAAGTGCTTGCCATACAAGCTCCATAACCCATGTAGGAAAGGAACCCACATAAAAAAGCCAGATGTGGCTCATATCTGTGAACCCAGCCCCAGCACTCTAACAGCAGGATGGAAGGTGGAAACTGGAAAATCAGGTAAACCTTCACATATGCTGACAGTGGCAAAAAATAATCTGAGTCCCTGAATCTAAATGAAGAAGGAGCGAACGAAATCCAGAAAAGCTGTCCTTTGACCTCCACAAGCTTTCTGCATGCCCAAATGCAGAGTCACACACAAATCAAAGAAAAAGAAATCTTAAATATATAAAAAGTCCTACACACCAATAAGAAAGTAAATTAAGCCAGGCAGTAGAGGTGGGCACTTTTAATCCCAGCACTTGGGAAGCAGAGGCAGGTGAATTTCTGTAAATTCAAGGCCAGCCTGCTCTACAGAGAAGGACAGTCAAGGCTGCACAATGAAACCCTGTCTTGAATAACCAAAAAGAAAAAAGAAAGAAAGTCAATTAAGTCAATTTTTCAAACTGAGCAAAACTTAAAAATAGTCAAGACAGTCTTTAGTAGGTGAATGGGAGAAATAAATATGCTGGTATCCATACAAAAGACATACACACATGTTTTGAGACAGCCTCCTTCTGTAGCTCAGGCTAGCCTGGAAATCACTATGTATGTAGCCTAGGGTAGCCTCAAACTTGAAGCAACCACCAGCCTCTTAGGCATTCCAAATGCTGAAAAGTAGAGACATGAGCCATGGCCAGCACAAAAGAGTATTTAATATTAAAAACAAATGTGCTACCAAGTCACAAAAAGATACTGAGGAACATCAAATAGACATAGAAACTAATCTACATCATGTATGATTCCAACCACAAGGCATTCTGAAAAGGTAAGTCATAAAGAGTAAAAAGCTCAGCAGTGGCCTCTAGTGAGGCAGGAACAGGGGAAGCAGAGGGGCCACTGAGGAGGACTAAGCCGTTCGGCAGGGGATTCAAACGACCGAGTCAGAACACTGTGTCTGTCAAAGCCCATGCAACATGTAACATCAAGAGTGAACCCTAACTAAAGCTGTGAACCAATCTGGTTCATCAGTTCTTTGCTTTATTTAAGATAGGATCTTATGTAGCCCAGGTTAGCCTTGAGCTCCCTCTGTAGCTGAAGATAACTCTAACCTCCCCATCTACTGCCGAAGCACTGGGATTACAGACACATACCACGAAATCTAGCTTTGGTCCATTAATTTTTAAAAAATCTACCAAACTAAATTGGGCATAGTGGTTCATGCATTCAATTGCAGAGCTCAGGAGGCTGAGGCGGAAGACTAAATCACTGTAGTCTAAGGCCAGCCTGGGTTACATGACCTTACCTCAACATATAGTAAAAACAGGCAAAGTTACATATGAGGCATGGTGAAGAGGCAATATAAAAAATTTGGATTTTACCCACTTTTTTCTAAAACTCTAAAACTGCTCTAAAACAATTAAGGGTTAGCCAGGTCCGACAGTGCGCCCCTGCAATCCCAGTATGTCAAGGTGGAGGCAGGAGAAGGACAAGTTTAATACAGGGAGTTTGAGGCCAGCTGGGCTAATGAGACAAGAAGAAAGGACGAGAAGTTTACACATTATTGAGTGAAGAAAAGACAACAGAAACAGATGTCTTAAATGTATCTAGCCATATAGACACATTCCAAAAGAGCTGAGGCCTCCCCCAGCATGAGGAGAAAGCAAATGAGACACAATGACAGCACAGAAGAGCAAGCTACAAAGAGTCAGAAAGAAGCCTTCCTATGCTACACCAGACAACTGCTCCACGCTCTCCAAAGCTCTAGACTAAAGAGGAATCTCTCCAAAGCTTACAACATAGCCACCAGCAAAAAATACTGTGAAATTCAGACTCTGCCACTAAAATCCTTCCATGGAAGGAATCTTCTGTTGCATTTCTAATCATCAAGGATTTTAGTTGACCTTCAGAAAAAAATTCTATTTCTAATATAACCATTCAAATTTAGTTACAGTACAGACTATTTTGGTAACTAATTCAAATATCCTAGAATTAGGTAACTCTGCCAAACAAAAGTTTACCTTTCCTGAAACAGATTCTCCATCGTAAAAGAAATAGTGTTTTTCTACTTTGCCATCTTCAGTTTTCATTTCTGCCATTTTCCTGGTTTCCCCATCGTTAAGGGCAACATCAATCTCACAAATGGGACCAAAAAAGCCTCCAAGGAAACTCTGAAATAAGATAGAAATGCTTATGATTATCATGTTTAAACAGTCACTACATTTCAAAATTCAAGCTTAATTACTTTTAACATAAAGACAAGCAGTTATTAATCTATGAGTTAACCAGAAATAAAAAAGTATCAGATTCTAAATCAAGATACATCAAAACTCAACGGAGGGGCTTGCCTCCCACACATGCACCCGATCCCCAGCACGCCACAAAGCAAAGCGCCAACCCCACTGAGCACAGTTAACCCTGAGGTTAACTTACAATTTGGAGAATAGATCATGTTACAATTTTTACCACCAAAGTGAGAAAAAACTTGAATATGCTATAACTTCAACCATTCTCACAGGTAACTTACATAACAATCAAATACTAACTTATCCAAAATGTCGGAACCCAATTCCTGACAACCAAGTTTGAAAAGTTGCATCTTATTATAATGAGATGAGGCTCTTCATCAGAGAAAAACTTGCAGTCAGAACTACCCCCTTCAGGTCCCAGTGGCTAATTACCATCAAGTTTCTGCTTCATCAGGGCTGGAGAGAATGTGTCACACCACGTAAGACTTTTGAGTAAACCTGAAATTAACATCAGGCGCTAGTCAAATCCTATAAATATTCCCAAGAGAACATACAAGCTCTGTTCCTTGAGATGCCTGCTTCCCACTGGCAAAGCACACGAGCTGGCAATGAAGAGTGAGGAGACACCCATAATGCTCTGACACCCAGATACAGCTATGGAGTGCTGTGGTCGCCACCAGCAACGTCCTAGTCTTTCATGTGAGATGCAGCTTCCCATCAAGCTGGCCTACGTCCTTTCTTGTGTGTGTGCTCTCACATGGGGTCCTTCTGTGTTGCTCGATTTGGTCTCTACCTAGAAAGCTCGAGCAGTCCTGACTGAGGACTGCCTTCCAAGCCTCTTCCACGGGCACACCTCTTCACACCAGCGTCTATATCCCCGATCCTGCTCTGTTCTGCCCAAAAACCAAAGTGATCTTTAAAAAACACTCATCTGATAATCATGTTAAGTAAAGCACTCTCAAAATGACAAACCCCACAAAACTCTCCTATATAAAATCTATATTTAACTACAGTGTACATATGCAAACATACACACACACACAACGAAAGCAGACGGGAAGTACTTAGGAGGCAGATGCGACTGGCAAGGAAGGGAGGGGAATGATGACAAGGGAGAGTTCACAAATTAAATATAAGCAAAGTACAATGACGTAAGTATAAAAATGTCCTAATGGAGCTGGCACATGCCTGAAATGTGCACTCTAGGAGGTAGAGGCAGACAGATCTCTGTGAGTTTGAGGTCAGCCTGGTCTACAAGCGAGTTCCAGGACAGCCAGGGCTACACAGAGAAAGTCTGTCTTGGAAAAGAGAGAGTCCATCGTGGCAGAAAGGCACACAGCAAGGCAGCAAGCAGAAGCACGGTGGTGGGAACAAGAAGCTGACAGGGAACATCTCCAACTGCGTGCTGAAAGTGAAGAGAATGAACTGGGGTGTAGTGAGGCTGTGAACTTTCAAAGCCCACCCAGCAAGGCTGAACCTCCTATAACCTCCCCCAAAATAGTCCCCAGCAACTGGGGGCCAAGTGTTCAGACACCTGATCCTGTGGGGCACATTCTCTTCTAAACCACCACAATCATGGTTGACTGGTTTGTGATCACGAGACCCTGTCTCACCCAGGCCACTTTCTCTGGTCATCCTGAGCTTGCTGAAGGATTGGCAGTTAGGATGGCTGGCTCAGCCTCATTCTCTCAGGATTTCCTGGTGTTCAGTCTCACAGTCCTGTGTTCTAGGAAACTCCTCAGCTCTGGAACACTTGTGTGGTGTGTTAGGAGCAGTCTTGGTTCAGAAACGACAATTCCTAAATCCATGGATCCACTTTCAGTTCTTGGAAAAACAAGATGGTGGCCACTCTGGGCAGGAGGGAAAGAAAAGGGGGCAGCATTGGAGGGTCCAGAGGAGGAAGTTAGGCAGGAAGGCGCAGGGAAAAGCCAACCCAATGGTGTGGTTATAAGGAAGAGTCTATCCCAGATTGCTATGGAAGGGACTGGCTGGTGTCTGTCTGGAGCTGGGGCTCACACTCAGCCTGTCAGGATGATGTGAGACCCAAGACCTACACTGTCTTCAGCAATGTGTGACCTCTGGACCCTGTCACTTGACTGAAAAAGACTTTCTGAGGAAGGAAGATGCCCCAAAGATTGTGCACATGTGCCTGAGGCCCAGGATGAGAAACCAGGAAAAGACCGGTTTTCTGGTCCAGAGAAACAAACCCCTCCTGAATCTCTTCAAACAGCCCCTCCTTTCAGAGAAGCGTGGCTTAAAGGATTTGTTTGTTTGTTTTGCTCTGTTTTGTTGTTGTTGTACAGCAAAAGCTAACTGATACATTCTGAGATCCTAAATCATCACCATCATCATCATCTACCTGTAACAATTCCTGCTTTTTCTCTCTACCCTCTGTAAATGACAGGAGCACCTACCTAATTGTTCAATGCAAAGGAATCCAAAGCAAAGCTTAGGATCATCCCAGATATCTCTCCTCACAAGCTGTACCCACCCATCAGTAAGCCCTGCCTCCCTACCAGACAAATCCAATGTTTTGACATCACAGCAGGACACTGTCGTCTACAAAATTCAAGTCTGAATTTACAACCATGTAATCATGTTACCAAAAAAAAGGACTTTCTTACAATGTTCTGAGTAAGTTTATGACTTTGTATTGGGCCGAAGTCACAGCTACTCTGGGTTATGTAGGGCCTGAAAGCCAGAAATAGCCCAATCCAACCATTTGCCCCATTTCCACTGCCTCCTCTTTAGCCCCTCCCTTCCCATTCCACCCTCACAGCTGTCTTCTAAAGCACAGGTTAAATTCTGTGTCACTTCCCCACCTAATCCTCACTACTGGCCTGCACGGTTATGGGAAATAAACAGACTCTCTGGTTTGGTTTACCTTCAACAGCTATGCAGAGCTTGATGTCATTCGAAAAGTTAAGAAAGACGAAGGTTTGTTCCTAGTCGCTGGCCCCGCCCCCTCTGGCTCTCCAGGAAGTTTGCACCTGCTCTCCTCCACAGGGAAGATCATTAGCATACACAAGGTTCTGAAGTTAACCTTTTCAGTGCTTTTGCACATTGCATGTCCCCACATTTCCAACTCAATAGGACAGAAATTAATAATATTATTAATAATATAATAATAATTATTATTAATATTATTTTTGTTATTTGATACAGGCTTTCTCTGTGTAGCCTTGGATGTCCTGGACTTGCTTTGTAGACTAAACTGGCCTCTAAAACTCACAAAGATATGCCTGCCTCTGCCTCTCAAGTGCTATGGCAGAAATTCTTTTGTCTACTTTTTTAAACATTTCCTCAGAGTCCAGGACTAGAAGCAGTATGCACATTTGCTGACTGGCCTATTGACTAAGGAATCTAAGGTTGTCTGTCAGAGCTGGATAGAAACAGCCCAGCCTCATTGTTTCACAGAAGGGAAAACAAAGGCACGGGGCGTCATGGATCCAGTTGTATATCTGCAGACTTACCCAAGAACACCAGCTACGTAGAATCATGTTCTCCTTCGGTCATCGCAGCCATTACTGACAAGGGTAGTTTCCTTCTAAATGTCCCTGCCAAGTTATCATAAAGAGAAATCTCAGCACTCCTTCTGAGGCCCATGCAGATATCCAGAATGCAAACCTTTATGAGGGGATAGCCACAAAACCGGTTCCTGTAACTTCAGCAAAATCACTTAAGACTAAACTGCCTGCCCTCGCAGGAAGGGTCTGCCCAAGGGAAATGAGACATTCTAGAGACAGTATTCAAGTAATTGACAGCTGTAGGACCCCCCCCCAGGATTTAGCCCAGTGTGCTGTCTCTACGTGAAAAGGGCGCCTCCATAAAGTCTTTACTCGTTTAGTCCTGCTGTCTAAGTTACTTTACCGAGTCTATGCTTAATTTATTTGTGTGTGTATATGAGATGTTTTCAACAAACAAACAAACAAACAAACAAACAAACCCCCAAACAGGGTAGAGTCCTGGAGAGATGGCTCAGTGCCCAAGAGGGCTTCAGTGTTTGCAGAAGATCTAAGTTTGGTTCCTAGCACTGATACCTAATCACCACTGCCTCTAATTCCACCTCCAAGGAATCAACGTCCTCTTCAGGATCCAGGGCACCCACACACTCACGGCCTTCACCTCCACACCCACACATCTCCAGACAGAGAGGAGTACCAGGATCAGCACCTGCTCTGCTCACCTAGACATTTCCCTCCCGCTCTTCAATCCAGCCCAGGGAACTTGCCTAGAGGCTGCCATTCCCAGACTCACCACCAGAGACCCCCACTCAGCAACTTGCAGAGCTTTTGACTTGTGATCTGGCGTTTAATTACCGAATCTCACAAACACAGAGTATGATTCTCAGACTCTGGGCTCAGTTAGGCCAGGTCCGGAGACAGGGAAACAGCAGAGTACAGCTGGGGCTATTTAGCAAGGAAAACGGTCTCATAGCCACCTGTGGCCGCAAAGGTAAGGCTGGAGCAGGTCAGACCCCTGCTGAGTGTGTTTGAAACTCAGGGTGACTGAGTTTCAAGGTGGACCTAGAAAAGGATTTCCTGGGAGAAAAAGTTCAGGGAGCCGGGCTGGGGGCCAAAAGAGATTTCCATAGTCAGTTCGGGGAAGGACCTGAGGGCAGATCTGTCTCTGGAAATTGCTTCTCCAAAGGGACCGAGTTCCATCCTGGAGAGCTGACCTTCCAGGATGCAGACCATCATCCCTCACCTCAATCATGCAACACTCGCTTGCATGGTTTTGTCTTGTGTTTCAGACAAGGTCTCACTGTGTAGCTTTGGCTGTCCTGGAACTCACAGTGTAATTCACCGAGATCCTCCTGCCTCTGTCTCCCAAGTGCTTCACTTTTACTTTTAACTCTGTCGCATTTACTCCCTGCCTCTTTCTCAAGGTGTTCATTCTCCACAGTGGAAAGCCTGCTTTATTTTTTGAGGATGCTTAGAAACCCAGGCTCTTAGGCAAGCTCCCTATAACTGAACTCCAGAGCCCGAAAGCCTGTTTTCTAATAACTGGGCACGCTCACCCTTACTGCGGCGCCTCTCCACGCCACCCGCTCCCACGCCGGGCTCCGGAGCGCGGGTGTCTGTGCCCTGGAGTCTCGCCCCCTCCCCTCGCCCGGTCTGCCATAGGTCTGAAGCCGAAGCCACGCCCCCGACACGCCTCCTCGCTTCCATTGGCCTCCGGCTTTGTCCGCTCGCTGGCCCTAGCCGTGATTGCGGCTCGCCAGTGTCAGTCCCGGGAGGGAGCGCGGGTGGCGGGCCAGGCCGCCAGACAGCCGCAGGTGGGGCCTGGAGCGGTGGCCGGGGCGACACAGCCCCGCAGCCCCGCGCGGGAGCCACGATGCCCCGCGGGGACTCGGAGCAGGTGCGCTACTGCGCGCGCTTCTCCTATCTTTGGCTCAAGTTCTCTCTCATCGTCTACTCCACTGTGTTCTGGGTGAGTGATTCGGATGGAGCCGGTGGATCCAGGGTCGGGGGTGGGGTATGCCTCGGGGAAGTCCCCGGGAGTGCGCGACGGCTCCTCGCCCCACTCACTTCCCTAGGAACCGGGATATGGTGGCGGCCCCAGCTCAGCGCGGTTTCAGCCATCTCGGTTGCCCACAGGACGCCACTTTGTCTACCTGTGTTGTGCTCATTTATGAACTCCTACCTGCTGGGGTCTAGCTCGCCAGCCGCGTCCGCTGTGCTCAGGTAGGCGGTGGGTCCGATGCTGGCCGCGCCCACCACGCCAGCAGGGTGTGACTCCCCATCACCCCGGTGAGAGACGGTCAGCTTTTGTGCTTGCGGCCACCTGGATTCTGCTCCCTGCTGTTACTTGCCTGAGCTTTCCCTGAGGCCAAGATCCTTCTCATGGGTGCTTGCTGTCCTCCTTGGTGGAAGGAGGATGCGCCTGCGTTCTAGTCGGAGTGGGGCATTCCACTAGATGATTCTGCAGCTCCGTTGCCCGCGGCACAGGATCGGGATGGTAGTGGTGTCTACAACCTTGCTTTGAATACCGCCCACCACTTTCTAGCTGAGTGGTTTTGGGAAGTTCCTTCATTTCTCTGATCATAGTTTTCTCATCTGTAATTGGAGACAGTAATTATTGAACCCTCTGAACGGCTGCAGAAATAAAATGATGTAGGCCGAGGCAAGACCACAGAGAGCTCAAAAAAAAATGAAAGATAATAACATTATTGTTCTTGTTTTTGAGACAGGGTCTTTCTATGTGCCTACCTCTGTCACCCCAAGTGCCGGAATTAAAGGCACGTGACACCACACCTAACTATTATTGGTCTTGTTGCTGTGGCAGGGTCTTACTGTACCTCGGTTTAGCTGGTGTGTGTGTGTGTGTGTGTGTGTGTGTGCGCTCATTTGTGTTGAGTCAGAGTCTTAGGCATTTCTGGCTGAACTCATTATATAGCCCAGGCTAGTCTTAAACTCACAGTGATCCTTCTGCCTTAGCTTCCCAAGTACTGGAATTACAGTTGCAAGACACTGTGTCTGGCACCATGTTATTATGGGCAAGGAATCTAGACATGAATGGTATAAGCTAAAAAGTCCCAAGGGACTTTTTCTTTTTTATCCTTTTAGACAGGGTTTCATGTCATCTAGGCTGATCCCAAACTCCCTGTGTAGCTGGTGATGGCCTTGAACTCGTGATCCTCCCATTTCTACCTCCCACACACTGGGTTCTGGGATCACAGGGGTGTGCCACCACCCTTGGCTCATCAGGGCATTTTAGAGTAGCTGGACATCAGTCTAGACATGAGGATATTTTTTCCACAGACTGGTTGTATGATCACCTCTCCAGAACAGACCCCCCTGTCCCCAGGGTGTACATAGGATAGGTGTGTCTGGAGATACCAAAGGGTCCCCCGAAAATGAGTTCCTCCCTCCCCCCTTTCCTCCCGCTGTCATCTTTCTCTCCTTTTGCATTTCTTCTCTTCCTCTTCCTCAGCCTCCCTGCACCCCCTGAGTTTCTTCTGTTGGCAGGAGCTGCCGGGCTGGCCATTAGGACTGGCTTTGAACGGGACCCTTCTGAGAGGCAACCTGCCAGCAGCCAGTAGGCCTTGACTCTATCCTGCTACGTTCTGGACTCACTGGCACGCCGTAGGCAAATGACATCTTGGTTTTGGGTCTCAAGTTTGGCTATGTCTTTGGCTAGCTCCCCAGCCCAGTTCTCTGACTCCAGGTACCCTGTAAGAAGGATAAAGCAGCGCTGCTAGGGCCCCAAGGGTGGAAGGTAGAGCAGAGACTTAGGGTATAAGTTGTAGGGAGACTGAAGGTTGGGGTAGATGATTTGAGCTATAATTCAGACATAGGCTCTCACCCAGAGTGGAATCAGAATTATCTGGGAGGTTTCCAACACCATAGATCCCTATGCCTTGGGGAAAGAACTCGTTACCAAGTAGCTCAGCTCTTCATGCAGCTGCAGTGAGCAGCGGGGCTGAAAACCACCAGCACTGGGTGGTCCTGGGAGACCACATTGAGTCTTCTCAGTTTTTTCTTGCCTGTAAATTAGAGACAAAAGAATAGGCCAAGGTAAAGGATGGAAAGAGTGTGTGTGTGGGGGGTCCCATCCCATCTACCTCCTCCTCTTCAGTGTGTAACCACCGGCTCAGTCTTGTCACACCTCTCTCCATTTTCACCCATAAAATAGAAAAGTGTTACACCCTGCCTTGCTTCCTACAGCATTTCCTTTTAGGACTAGTGGTGAGAGAGTGAATTAGGAAAGAGCTATATGAAGATAAACTGTGGCTGGGCCTGGTAGTGCAGGCCTGTAATCCCAGGCCTGCTGAAGCTATAGAGTGAGTTTAAGGGCAGCCTAGGTGACTTAGTGAGACTCTGTCTCAAAGTAAAAAGTGAGAAAAGACTGGGGATGTGGGATGCAGGAGGCTCTGTGTTCAATCCCCAACATTGCAGAAACCCCCCACAAACGTCACTCATACAAAAGGTAGGTACAGTCACGTGAGATCAGACAAGCTTGCGAGGTCAGAGTCATTGCTCCTTGCAGCCCCTGTAGATGCCTGCATTGGTTCTTGCTCTTGTTTTCTGGAGGCTGAGCAGGACCCAGAACTTAGAACCTTTCCTCATTAGCCAACTGAGCTTGCCGTACATCCCCAGCAGTATTTCTGCTTAGAAATAGCCCTGGCCAAGAACTCAACCATGGGGCAAGGCTGCTGGGGTGGCTCCAGGTACCAGAGTGTGACTGCAGGATGGTGGCTGCTGCAGAGTAAGTGATTTAGCTGGACGGAGTTTCCTGCTAATTGAAAACCATTTACAGAAAAACCCATTATTCCATGCCATCTCCTGCCCCACCCCTGGCAAGAGGACCGGTAGGGGCAAGGGTTGCTCACTCTGCAAACCCGAGGTGCTTGTATTTCTGTCTTTAAAGGAGACATAAAGAACAGGGCAGCAGTGGCGCACACAGCTTTAATCCCAGCACTTAAGAGGCAGAAGTAGGTGTATCTCTGTGAGTTCGAGGGCAGCATGATCTACTGAGCAGATTCCAGGACAGCAAGGGCTACACAGAGAAAACTTGTCTGAGGGGAGGGGCTGGGAGACAAAAATGATCACCGCGCATCTGTCAGGCTTTTCTATCCTTGGTCCCTGAGTTGTTGTTGTTGTTGTTTTCCAAATAGAATTTATTTATTTTCATTTTGTGTCTAAGTGTTTTGTCTGCATAGAAGTCTGTGTACCACATGTGTACCTGGTACCTGAGAAGGCAGGAAGAAGGTGGTCATATTCCTTAGAATATAACCTGGAGTTACATACAGTTGTGAGCTGCCATGTGAATGTTGGGAACCTAACCCAGAATTTCCGGAAGAGTAGCCAGTGCTCTTAACTTCTGAACCATCTCTCCAGCTCTGTGACCATGAATTCTTAATCTTCCTGCATGCACCTGCAAAGTCCTGGGATTACAGGCATGTACCACCATGCCTAGCTTGTAAACTGTTTTTCCTTAAAAAAATGTCCTGAGTTTGCTCCCTGGAACCCACTTCAAGGAAAGAAATGACTCTAAGTTCTCTAGCTTCACATGTGCCCTGTAACCCTCGTGCCCACACATGCACAATACAGATAAAGGAAATTAAAGAAAAAGAAAAGTAGAAAAAGAGTGGGTTCTTTTTGTGGAAAAAAAAAAAAAAAAAAAAAAGCAGGTAGCCAGCAGAGTCCTCCCTTCCCCTCCTGGCTTGTCTTGAAAAGAGAGGACCTCTGCTACTAGTTTACTGTAATTTTTCCCCTGAGGTATCTGAGGCAAAGGGTGGCCTGGGCACAAATCTGCATATGCAGTGTGAACTCATACCGCACATGGAACTGCGGGGAGCCCCTCACCTTTCCACTTACTGCTTTAATTTGCTTGTTTGGGAGGCAGGGCCTCAGATATCCCAGGCTGGAATGGAATTCACTAAGTACCTGAGGATGATTTTGAACTCTGGTCCTCCTGGATGCTAGACCTACAGGTATGCACCACCACACACAGTTTATATGATACTACCTATTGAACCCAGGGCTTGGTGTGTGCTAGCCAAACACCACTGAATAAACCAAATCACCAGGACGTCAGTCAAAGCAAAAGCTTTTTAAATTTTGGATATCTGCCAGGGTCTACCTCTGTCTTTTAATTAACTAATTAAATGCTATTGTGTGGTTATGGTGTGTGTGTGTGTGTATGTATGTGTGTGTGTGTTGCAGGTACTTCATCTTGCATGTGGAGGTCAGAGGTCAGCTTTTTGGAGTTGGTTCTCTCCTTCCACCTTTTCGTGTGTCCTGGGACGCAAACTCAGGTTGTTAAGGTTGCAAGGCAAGAACTTACCTGACTGAGCCATCTCATGGGCCCCTGGGGTGCCTCTTTCTACGTGGTGCTCTTACAGATTTCACTCTAGGCTGTGCCAAAGTTTTATTTAATCTGACCGCAGCTGGGGAATTCCGTGGTTGTTTCCAGTCTGAGCCACCTATGCTGATGCCCCTGGCCCACTCTGAGGGGGTCTCTTGAATGACATCCTTGAGATCATTCCATGGAGCTTACCTGAACCCCTGGGTTTCTCCTCAGCCCAGTGTTCCCTGCTCATCTTTGCCATGTCCCCAGACTGTCACTGTGAGTCTCATCCAGGGGCACCCAGAGCCTCCTCTTCCCATAGGCAGGGTGAGTTATTGTAACATGTGTGCCCGGAGACTACAGGGACACACCTCTAATTTTAGCGTTGCCCAGAATGTCCTGGAGATCTGTTTACACATGGCTTTTTCTTGCTGGGCTCTGGGGTCCTGGAGGTCAGGGATGTGGCTTTCTCTGAATACCAGCTTAGGGCTGAGTGTGCAAGAGGAGGAGAGCCTAGAGCTAGTGATGGCATTTCACCTGTATCCACAAGGCCAGGATCGCACCCAGGACAGAGCTGAGCCCCTCTGCTGTGAGCGATACCCTGCTGTTGGCCGGCTTTGGAGGCTTTGAACTTGAAGGGGGCTAAGCCGAACTCACCGTCAGTCCCTGGCTTCCTAAAGCCAAGCCTGTTGGGTCTCTGCTTGGGTCAGGGTGTGTGGTAGCGTTGTTGAAGAATCAGGAAGAGAAGAACCCAATGTGGTGGTGAACATGGAGGCCGGTGGGTGGGAGAGGTCATGAGCACAGGAGGGAATAGGAACAACATCGCCTTCTCTGAGGATGGGCTAGTCTTCCGGTCCTTTCCTCTGGTTCTTTTTTTGTTCTTAAAGTTTCTGCATTTATTTATTATGTGTGTGCTTGCCTGCATGAGTTTATGTGCACGATATGTATGCGTGTGTGTTCCAGGAGGCCAGAGAGGGTTTCAGATCCATTGAAACTGGAGTTACAGGCAGTTGTGAACTGCCCAGTACGGGTGCTAGAAATTGAACTCAGGAGCAGCAAATACTCTTAGCCTCTGAGCCATCTTTCTATCCCCCCTTTCCATTCCTTTTTCATTTATTTAGTTGTTTGTTTGTTTATTCATTTATTGTTTATTTATTGAAGCAAGATCTCATGCAGTCCAGGTCTCAACCTCCTAATGTAGTGAGAGTGGCCTTTAACTTCTGGTCCTCCTGCCTCCACTTCATACGAGCATGCACTGTCATGCCCAGTTTCTCATGTGGTGCTAGTGTTCGACTCCAGGGAGGGCTTTGTGAATGCTCAGTGAGCATTCTCCGCCTACACTAGATGCCCAGTCTACAGCACCTGGATCATTCACTGTCGCTGAGTGTGAACTCTGCACCCGCTGAGACCTAGGAGGACTTTCCTGGGTTCCCTTTGCTTTATCTCTGACATTCGAGCAGAGCACGCCCAGAGTTGCTGTAAGAGGACTGATATGTAAACGAGCTAGGAGCCGAGGCTGGCACTGCAAACACTCCACTCCTTATACACACAAGGCACTGCCTAGCACCAGCTTCCTTCCTCCCCCTGACAGGTGCTACAGGGCCAGCCTGGGGGAATGAGAAGGGTCTCTAAAGACCCCAGGGATCCAGAAGAAATCAGAGCCTGGAATGAAGCAGGGAGCTGCCTCAGAAGGCTCCCCTAGACCAGGAAAGAGGTGTTTGCCCACAGCCTTCAAGCCCTCCCCACGCCTGTGCTCACACCTCCAGGTGGGAGGGAGGCAGCCTCTCTGGGAGAAGCCACCCTCCTCCCACCGTGTAGACCATATGAGACCTGAAGCAGAGTGGTTTCTGGCAGATTTTCATTGCTGTCTGAGACAGGGCATCTAGCCCAGGCTGGCCTGGAATTCTGGGTGATATTTTGACCTCAGCCTCTAAAGTGCTATGGCAGTTGGTGGGGACATCCACACCCAGCTCTTGCAGGTTCTTATTTTTGAAAACGAGCTCTGTTTTTTTTAACATACAAGTATCTGATTTTTTTTTTTAAGTCAAGCAATTTATAAAAACATGATATAGACAATAGTTCACCTTTGATCCTACCCCAGGACTGGACCTCTGTCTTGTATTGATTGGCACCTATCTGGACATCTTGTACTTATGTAGATACTTTACTTCCTCAATTTCTTTTTTCTTGGTTCTTTGGGCAGGGCTGGTTTCGTGTTCCAGATATGTGCTTCAAAGAGAGCATAGTGAAATCCTAGTTGGAAGCCAGTGGCCTTCACCTTGGAGAAGCCTGCTGTGCTAAATGTACTATAGCGGATGGCCCACGGCTTGGGCCTGGGCCTCCCTCAGCCCGAGCCAGAGTGAGGTGGGATTGCAGCCCTCCAGCTCTCCTGTTGTAAAGAGCAGCAAAGACCCTGGGATTCTGCACACGACTCCTTTCTCTCCTGCGGAGTGGCTACCTCAACCTTCAGGACCCAGGGCCTGTGGCTTTGGTTCTGAAGAAACAGGCAGAATCACCAGTCCTCTTCCTCCCCTCTTCTCTCTAGGTGACTCTATGGGGACACCCAGGGGTAGGGTTCAGAGGAAACCAGATAAGGGAATTCCTGTGCCAGCTTGCTCCACCTGCAGGCAAAGATGTCTTCTTCATGAGCTAGGTCACATGGGCATTGGGGAAAGGCTTTCCCAGAAAGGACTTTGGACTTGAGCTGGTTCGAGTTGACATATTGGTTGGGGGCAAGAGGCTCTAGGCTAGACCAGCTGTTCTTTCTAGGGTAGGTAGGGATGATAACCGTAGTTCATTCTGTCAACTATTTGACGACTCTTGTATGCCAGAAACTGATAGGACCGGAAACAACCGTGAACAAGAAAGGCTTTCAGATAGAGCCTTAAATGGACATACTTGCTAAGAGGGAATCAGGGAGTCAGTGGGAAGGGCTAGAAGTTCCTACTTTAGGCAGTGTGGTCAAGGAAGTCCTTAACCAGGAGCTGGCTTTCAGCTGACACTGCATGGGACTAAGAACAGGCAGTGAGGAGCATCCCGGGCAGACAGGGGGTGAAGTGCAGAAGGCTCCGAGTCAAGGCCAAGGCTGGAGCAGGTGAGGAGCCTAGAAGAGGCAAGTGTGTTTAGCCGATGAGTGCTCTTGCTAGCCCCTGTTCTTCGATTTTATATTCTGTTGAAAGGATATAATTATTGCCTCTCAGAGTGGGGTGGCATGGATAAGATGAGAATGTATGGCCAAGGGTCTCGCTAGATACCATGATGGCCGCCACCTAAGCTTTCCTTCACCTTTCTGGGCTCTCAGAGCAACCTGGTGAACTGGGTAGGATGGGGATGCTA
>NW_026585698.1:1811023-1813523 GCF_907164565.1 Psammomys obesus | reverse complement strand
TGATGGCAGAGTGGATGAGGCACGCTGCAAGCAGGAGCAGCAACTCACATCTCAAACCATAAAGTCTTTTCAAATCCCAAAGCTTTGGTGATAAACCTCCTCCAGCAATCCTCTCCAAATACTCACCAAGTGGGGATCAAGTATTCACATGCTTGAGATTTACTGGGGTAACTCATTCAAGTTCATAGGATTCATCCCTTTTCCGGGAAGTATCCTTGGAAAGGTTACAAATTGGCTGTGATGGGAGATTTGTTGTTTTTGTTTCTGACGGCTGACTTGGGTTTTGAGGTCTGTGTGACAATAATGCTCCATGATTACAGGAAAGAAGTAACATTTATTGAGCACCTGATGGACGCCCAGAACTTTGGAGTGGTATTTCCCTTCTGGGGCGTTGTGGTTACTCAGTCATTGTGAGCTGCCTTGGCTGACCACCTTCCACACGGCTTTTGTGGTAAGAGTGTGGTGTGTGGCTTCTCCATATATGTATATAGACTTTGGAGCTATGCTTTCAGGGCATATATGATATTTGTGCAGGCTGTGTTGAGGTCACAGTTGGTAGGTATTGCTGGCTCCAGCCTCCATGCCATGCACATATCTGTGGACTGATGATTGAGTGGGCAGAATGAGTGCAGTTCATATTGCCTCCAGTGACAGCTTCCTGTTGTTGTATTCATGGACTTTGAGGAGAGCAGAGAGATCCCTTTTACCCAGTGAACTGAGACGCCTTTCCAGGGGAGGAGAACTCTGAGCTGAGCATTTAGAAAAAAAAAGTTTCTTTGTTTTTTGTTTTTTTATTTTTCCAGACAAGGCCAGCTAGCCTTGAAGTTCTGATCCTCGCTGGCCTTTTGCAGGGCTGGGGAGTAAACCCAGGGTCTCATGCATGCTGGGCAAGCATTCCGACAGCTGAGCTACATCGCTAATTCATGTTGACCATTTCTGGCTGCCTGGGTACCCTGGGCTGTAGGGGAAGGCAGTCGTGGGTTGGGTAGAGCAGCGGTAGTTTGGCGCAGGGGAGTGTCTGTCAGCAGGTTTCCCCGTAAGGCTCTCATCCTTAGAGTCTCCAAACAAGTATCCCAGACTTCTCCATTCCTTATCCTGCCATTGGTCCAGCTCTGGTCTTGCACGTGGAGTGCTCCTGCAGTGACCTGAGTTGGGGACTTTCAGGGCCAGACGTACAGGGTACCCTGGAGATCGTGACCTTCTGCTCTGGTGGGCTCTTGGCAATGAACTACCAGGCTGAGCGGAGGTAGGTTCTTGGCAGCCAAGGACCAAGGGGATGTTCCAAGGAGGCAGGCAGAGGGGCTGTAGAAAGAGGAGTTGTGGGGAGCGGGGGAATGTGTGGAAGGATGATGTGCTTTTGTCTCTCTCCTCCTTCCTATAACCATTTCCATGGTTTTCACATTTCAGCAGGAGTCACTCTCATCCATGAGCCTCCAGGGCTCCTGTCCAGATGGGATTACTATGGAGGACCTTTAGGCCAAGAAGCATCTCCTGCTGTGTCATCACTCAGACTTATTCCCCCCAGGTGCATGATGGCAAGCTCAGTGTCTTCTCCTGGGCTCACTCCAGTGCACCTTCCCCAGTCTCCCCTAGGAGAAAGAAATCGCTGTGTTTTATCTCAGTGTGCTGGTGGGGCCTTATGACTCCCACCTGTCTGTTTTGGCTGTACTGAGCTGTATGTGAGTGGTGGTTCTTGGTTAGAAATTCCACTCTGCCCTGGCTGGACTAAATAACTGGTTTTACAAACCTCTCTGCATAGCTCCCTCACTGTCTGGAATGCACTGTGTAGGGGGGAGTCTCTGAAGTCAACTTTCTGCCAACAGGAGGGTAGAAAATGATGTGTACTCTGCTTCCTAGATGGGTTCTTTTGTGAAGGTCGCAGCTCCCACCCATGGCCCAACTCAGGAAGGCTACAAAATTCCCCCTCAAGTTTTTTCCTCTAGCACAGGAAAGCCTGAGGGAGGAAAAGAGCTGTGCTCTGAAATAAGACTTACACTAGGAGAACGCACAAGCCAGACCGAGTTGTAAATGCTTGTAATTCCAGCACTTGTGAGGTGGAGGTGGAACTCAAAGGCACACCCCAGAGAGTGAGGCAGGCTAGCACAAGGACCAGCTTAGCCACCAGTACCCTCACCTGCACAGAACTGCACACACAGTGAAATACATGTCTCCCTCCCTAATTGTTATCAGGAGCTGACCTTTTGAGAAGAATGCCTATTTAAATATCTAGATAAGGAAATGCAGGGGTGAGGTGTGGGGGTGAAGGGGTGGACCTGGCCTGAACCAGTTTGGAGTGCATTCAAGGTGAGTCAAACTGTGTTCTCCTAGTGAACTTTAAGATGCTAAAACCCCAGAAACACCTGATCTAGACTGGTAACAGAAGTTCAAGGTCATCCTTAGCTACAGAGTTAATACAAGGCCAGCCTGGGCCACATGAGTCTTTGCCATAAAATAATAAAATAAAATAAAATAAAATAAAATAAAATAAAATAAAATAAAA
>NW_026585698.1:1672368-1811013 GCF_907164565.1 Psammomys obesus | reverse complement strand
AAATAAAATAAAATAAAATAAAATAAAATAAAATAAAATAAAATAAATAAAAAGTAGGGGCTTTGGAGACAGATTTGTGGTTCAGAACACTGGCCACATGTCAGCTCACAACCGTCTATAACTCATGTTCCAGGGGAATCTGCCTCCCTCTTCTGGCCTCCTTGGGAATCAGGCACATAAGTGACACACAGACACATATGTATACAAAACATGTATACGCATAAAAATTTTAAAAATTGCTCTGTTTATGGCAACAGTCTTTACCTTTTGTCCGGTAACAAGAGCCAGGGTGAGGATGTACCGTGGCCAAGACAGGCCCAGAAATCCAGCTCCTGTCTCCTTTCTCAGCTGTTCCTTCTTGCTCTATTTGGAAGGAGAGACAGAAGCACAGGGGGACATATTGCATTCCATCCGTGACAGTCACTAACGCTGTCAGCCGCCTCCATTTGAAAAAGTGGAGCGTATATTCCAGCTGGAGGCAGCATCAGCACTGTGACACTCTAACAAGTGTCCTGAGCTAATCAACTTGTGAAGATGAAAGATTCTTTTGGGCTCACTGTTTCGAGAGTTTCAGGCCGTGATCTATTGGCCCAGTTGATTTGGGGCCTGTGATGAGGTGTCCCTCATGGAGAGAGCACACATTGAGAAAAACCATGTACCTTGTGGCCAGGGAAGTGGCAAAGAGGAAGAAGAGGCTAGAGGTCGTTTGTTCCATTCAAGGGCGTGCCCCCAGTGAGCTGAAGACTTCTAACTTGTCAAGGCTCCGCTGTTAGCATGCAGGCCATTCTGCTGGCCTGCCCTCAGACACCTAGCAATTGCTTACATCAGGATCTGCTGCCAGGTACAGCAGGTGTGTGCGGGCATATAAAAGACCACCTGCCATCCCAGCTTGCAGTCTTGTGTTCGCTCTGAGGGACACTTGGTTGGAGAATAAGAAAGACATGACTTTCCCCTGAAGCCCGGGTACAAAGACTCCCTGAATCCATCCACAGGGCAGACATTTTCCCTCTCCCTTTCCTCTGCTAGTCTTTCTCCTTATCTGATTTTGGTTTCTTATGCCCATGTGGAGCCTAAGGGAGCACCGGGAGCACAGCAGGAGCCTGCTGTGGGTTGGAAATGGACCTCAAAGACTCCTTTAAGTGAAAAGCTGTTCCATCTAGGGGTGCCTGTCAGGCATCAACCATCCTGAGGACACACAGGTGCCAGGGCACCATACAGGATGGCCTGTTTCCCAGCAGCTGCGTGCAGCTGGGCCTGTCTCTGCCCATGAGAAAGCCGAGCTTCAGGCTGGTTCTGAAAGGACCCAGTTTGTGATGGACGACAGGACTCCTCTACAGAAGGGCAAAGAGGCAGCCTACAGTCTGTCTGAGGCCTGGCCCACAGACTGCCAACAGCTTGTCCTTCTTTCCCCTCCGTCCCCAAGTGGGCATGGCCTGTGCCCCTACCCTTATCCCTGTTTAGTTGAAGCTGTCCCATTTGACAAATGATCTGTTTGCTTCCTGCACTGGGGCTGGGGTGGCTGGCTGCCTGGGGCAGGGCTATAATTAGCGAAGGAGAGGACGGGATTGCATGCTGGCATTGACTGATAGCTTTATATCCAGATGGATAAACTGATGTCATTAGAGATGTAAATATCACTTGGAAATTGTTAAGTTCCTGAGGAGATTCATGCCAGCTTCTCATCATGAACAGTGCTGCTCCGAACACCTGCTCAGGAAGCCTAGGTCAGCCTGTGCTGGGGTGGGGACAGTGTGACGGGTGACACCGTCTTTGAATGACCATGAAATGGTCCTCTGCTGGGTAGGTGCATGGTGGTGAGGCAGTCAGAGGGCCTGGGGTGTTTGCATCTGCTGTGGGAACTTTGCCCAGGCTTGGTGTGCTGGAGCTGTTGCCACCAGCTAGCCTAACAAGGAAATGGTAATGGTGTCTGGGGGAATGTGATCAGTCCCAGGAAAGTTTGGTTTACTGCCAGCAAGGCTGTCCTGGAGCGGTCCCAGGGCTCCAGGGAGCTTGTAAAAAAATAAAAGAATCCACCCATTGTCCTTCTGCAGAGGCCTGAGGTTGGCTCTTTCTGAAATTGCCCCACGGCTCTGGGACTTAAGGATGGATTTAAAGGCCGAGCAGAAGCAAAGACTCAGCCAGGAAGGGTGAGGACAGGACTCTGGGCTGGGAGGGGGTAGGAGGGCATTAGGCAGAGACACCAGGGCCCCAAGCTCGGAACGGAGAATGTTTTAACAACAGGATGCCTACAGCTTTGAAGAGCATATGGACTCAATTCTGAAAACATTAAGGCCGATGAGCTATACAGTGACAGGGTGAGAATCAACGGTTTTCACCAAGGGACGCCATAGCCCCACCCCTTCTTCCCTTGAGGACTGGGTGCCTGTCCTCAAACTTGCTTTGGACTGTAGCCTTTCTTACAGTCTTGCGTATAGCCTTGGATTTTTGTACTTTCTGCCCCTTAACTCCCCAGTGTTGGGATAGCAGGACTTGGCTTTTTCATTTTTTAATTTTTTGATAGGATCTCATGTAGGCCAAGCTGCTCTCATACTTATCCCTTTGTCCATAGTTTCCCTGCTTTGGCTAACTTGTTCATATGGTGCTGCTGGCCGGTTATTGGGCCAATAGCCTTCTTGGTCACATGTATCAGAGAGACCTTCCTTTTAGACCAGGAAGTGGGTCTCAGACATTTTTTTTTTCAAACCAGGAGGACTCCGCTTAAAATCTAAGGGGACACTGGGTCCAGGAGAGCCGACTTTCTGGTAATCCTGTCAGCTGTTTCTAGTCACTGTGACTCCTGATATTCCTGTCACTTCTGAGCTCAAGCGGAAGCAGGCACTTCCTTTTCCACAGGATAGCGTTGGCACTATGTGAGGATATGAGGAGTCTCCTATGGCCACTGGAAGGCTGGAAGTTGGTGTGGGGCCACCTCTGTGTTCTCTAGGTCATGGCCCCCAGGTGTGCTGAGTGTCCAGCATAGCTCAATAACACAGGGTTGGTAATATTCCTCATTTCTCTTACTTTAGACACGGCTTCTACTAGTTCTCTTTGCTGCTTTCTATGGACTGGAGAAGCCCATAGATCTGTTGTCCTTTCCCTGCCCTGCAGAATGCATAGCTCTGGTGCCAGACTCCTTGGCTGGGAAGACTTGGGGGACATGATGTCTAGCTGAGACTTCGAGGTCTGTGGGAAAGTGCAGCCATGTTCCTTTAGTGGACATGGGGGTCCATGCTGACCAGACTTCTTCAGTGTCAGGACTACCAGGGTGATGGGGGTTCCTTGAACAGTCAAAATACTGACCTGGAGTTCTAGTATGATAAGGGGACATGGAGATAAATGATTTAAAAAGATAAAATAGCAGGCCAGTGAGATTGCTCACTGGGTAAGGGGGCCTTGCCACCAGTTCCCTGAGTTCAGTCTTCAGTTCTCACATGGTGGTAATTTCCAAAGTTGTCCTCTGACTTTCACTCTCTGTCCTCCCCCCAAGTAAATAAATACAAATCAATAAATGTAATATAATGAAAAAGAATAATGTACATTTAATACTGATAAGTACAAATCCCAGAGTGGTGGTGTATGCTGTAAAATCAGTCCCGGTACTTGGGAGTCAGAGGTGGGCAGATGGGCAGTTTAATGTCTCCCTGGGCTACACAGTAAGTTCAAGGCCAGCCTTGGCACATGAGATGCTATAGCAACAGAACAAGCAAACAAGTCAGCTCCCCTTCCCCCAACATACTCATAAGCATAAAAGGAGAAGAAAATAAACCAGGAAAAAATACCTAAGGAGTTTCACAGGGAGGGATCTCCTCTCTCCAACATTAAAACTATTTTTCACTGTGTGTGTGTGTGTGTGTGTGTGTGGGAGGTGAGGGAGGGAGAGAGAACAGAAGAGTCTCTGATGTAGGTAGGCCAGGCCGACCTGGAATTCTCAGTCCTCCCACTTAGCTTCCTGAGAGGTGAAATTACAACTATGTGGCCCAAAACAGTCAGGGATTTCCAGTTTCTAATAATGTGGCTCCACAAGGCTTCACAGAGCTGGTGACACCTAAGCACACACAGAAGGGTTTCGGGAAGTGTGTCATAGGATGTTCCGCCAGGTGGGAACAGAAGGCCATGGGCTGAGCCCACGTGGCTGAGGCATATACCATGTGTCAGTGTTAAAATACCAGTAAGGGGAGAGTGTGCTTAAATCCTCTAGAAATCTCTGCTGTCTTGACCTTCGGCCTTCTTGACAGTCATTCTGACGGGAAATTCCTTGTTTATGATACTGAGTGAAATGTCTGCTCCCTGAGCAGCTGGGAAGTGTCCTGGAACAGTGGGTCTATCGAGTATGCATGACAGTGACCCTGGCCCCCCATGTTTCTAGAATGTCCATCTTTGTCATCTCTCTAAAACCTTTCAAAAAGCTGTGGGGTGAGCAGGACAGAAGTGATTGTGTTTGTACCCGTTAATGAGATGAGAATGCAGAGTCCTGGCCAGTGCCTGTCTCAGAGCTGGGACTCAAACCCATGTTCTCTGATGCTGCAGGCTGTGGCGTTTCCCTGGTCCACCAGCACTGTCCTCTACAGTTGGTATCAGTCTTCAAGGTCTGCTATAATACACTACCACAGATTTTTCTTCCCTCACAGTTCGGTGGGTCAAAGCCTCGGATTAAGTTTTGACAAGAGTTCTTTTCTCTCAAGCCCTCTCCCTGGCTGGCAGGTGGCCGTCTTCCTTACGAATCTTCACGTGGTCTTCCTTCAGTGTTTCTTGTTGTAATCTCGCTTTCTCTTTCCCCTTCAGACAGGGCCTTATGTATCCCAGGCTTGCCTCAAGCTCGCGTGTAGCCAGAGATGACCTTAAGCCCCAGTTCTCCTCCTTTTACTTTTCAGTGCTAACCCACCACCCGCTTTCTGAGGTGCTGGGAACTGAACCTTGGGCATCTGCCATCTAGGGAAGCACTCTACCAACTGAGCTTTTCGCCCAGCCTGTAATTTCTTATAAGGACAGCACTCATATTGGAGTAGAGCCACCTTAGTGACCTCATTTTAACTTAAGTACTACTTTCAAGGTTCCAGCTCCAAATATAGTCACATTCTGAGGTACTGGCCTGTGGGGGGTATAGCTGAGCATGCAGCAGAGTCCCTCATGCACAGAATGTGGTTGCTACTATGTTTCCAGAGAGATTCTTTGGTTAAATATATTTCTCTCTCTGTCTGTCTCTCTGTGTCTTTTTATTTATTTCAAACTTCATGTGTGGATGACTTTGAACTTCTGATCTTCCAGGCCCCACCTTCTAAATGCTGGGGTTATAGGTGTGCACCACAGCTCCTCATTTATGCTCTGTAGGGGATCAGGGAGGTTCTCCTACATTCTGGGCAAACATGCTTCAACTGAACTATTTCACCTCTGCAGCCCCTCACCACCTACTCTTTTGTGCAGCTGATTGGGGGCCTGGTCCTGTCGGTGGGGATCTATGCAGAGGTCGAGCGGCAGAAATACAAAACCCTGGAGAGCGCCTTCCTGGCCCCAGCCATCATCCTCATCCTCCTGGGAGTGGTCATGTTCATCGTCTCCTTCATCGGGGTGCTGGCTTCCCTCCGGGACAACCTGTGCCTCCTCCAGTCGGTAAGTGGTTCCTCCTAACTCTTGTATGTAGGGAGTAGTTCTTGTTGTCTCTAAGAAAGTTGAAGAGCCTGTCCCTCTGCCCTGGCCAGCTCAATTTCCCTGTCTTTCACACAGTCCAGCTGCCCCAGAACATTTCCTGAATCAGTCATTGGAGCATAGTGGTCCAGGTCCGCCCCAGCTACTTCACATCAGCATGTGCATCTGACTTGAATACTGCTGTTGCAGAGAGAATGTGACCTCTGTACTTTCGCTTGTCATAGGAGAAATGACAGTCAACTGAAAGCCAGCAAAGCCAGGGCTTGTGGGGGTGGGGTGTGATGAATCATTGGCTTACACAGCTAGCAAACCCATGTTGGCCAGGGATCCTTACGACTGTGCAGAGCTGAGAAGTCTGTTTTGCCACCTCCTGCTACCATCATCTTCAGGCTCTGAGTCTTTATTGCTGTTGAGCCTGGGCCATCTTTCTTGGGCATTCTGGCCAGAGCCCCAGTACACTGGGGTACCTGGCTCAGATTACTTGCCCGTCAGGGGGATGGTTGTAGTTAGTGCAACCCCTGTCTAGAGCTGAGGGATGACACCCCAATGCTGGGAACACCAGGTGTGAAGGCCTGCCTCTTCTGATGCATGTGTGTTCTCACCTCATTACCCCCACCATCCCTTTGATGGGATAGCTTTATAGTCACACAAGCAGGGTCTTGATACTGCCCAAGGCCGAAGTTGCTAGAATCAATTTGGTCAGTGCCCATTCTCAGATAAGGAGATAGAGCGAGTATCCTCCAAACTTCAGGTACACCTTCTATACTTGGTTCACTAGGAAGCCACTTCTGAGCTGTTTGGGGGCTGGTTCTCAGGGACAGGAAGTGCTGTCCAGGCCTGCTCCCTCTGGCTGTGTTAGAGGGAGGAAGACCACTCTTGAACTGGGGGGAGAGCCACTCCATTGATAGCCCCTGGGACAAACATGGCCTGGGGCAATTCGGCCACTCTCTAGAGTCAAGCCTTCTTGAGCACAGTCCTGTATTCTCTAGGAGGGGCAGCAAGGCTCAGTCAGGAGGGTTTCTACCTTATTATGGTCTATGTCAGCACAGGTGAGGAGTCCCTTGAGCCTTTCCCCAGTGCCCGGATGAATCTCTGCGTCTTGTTTTGCAGTTTATGTATATCCTGGGGATCTGCCTCATCATGGAGCTTATCGGTGGCATAGTGGCATTGATCTTCCGGAACCAGGTAGGCCTCGGGCTCTTCGTCGGCCATGTGTGTGCTGAGCGCCCACTGTGCGTGCTCCGGGCTGTATCCAGGGTGCTGCCATGGGCAGGGTAGACAGATGGTTCCCCTAGCGTAGCACAGAAGATGAAGTTGGGTGAGCTGAGAGGGGCCAGGCATGCAGCTTTGCATCATGGAAAGGAGCTGGATGGGCAGAAGCAGGAGGAACCACTGGACACACTGGCAGAACAGTGTAGATGGAGTCTACTTGGCTGGCAGGGTAAGGTATGGAGAGAAGGATGGAAGGCAAGATTGGCTGGCTGGCTTGGGGAGTATGCAGGTCCTCAGAGGTCATGGATCAGGTGCCCTGGGTGAGTTTGAAAGGCAGTGAGTTGTTAGAGAGCTGTATGCAGGGAAGGACTTAACCTGACTCACATCTATCTTACATCTAGCTCACTCCAGCTGCCAAGTGGAGAACAGGCAGTAGGAAGTAAGGGCGACATGGGAGGCTAGCAGGGAGTCTGTGACAGTCATCCAGAGAAGAAGGGATTCTGGCTCCGATGGAAGCGAAGGCAAATGCCCCCAGGTCACAGGTGGTGGGATTTGAGGTTTGTTTTGGATCTGCATACAGGATTTGGGGGAGGAACAGGTTGAGTGAGTGATACCTGATGCCCAAGACCGGTCTACAGAATGAGGACCCCACAGACCCACACGAGTCTCACAGTTCCAGGTCCCCAGTGCCTTCACTGGAGTCTGCACTCTCAGGTGGCTTCTGTGATCCTCAATACATCGAGTTTAGGGTGAAGGTGGAATGAAAGTGTGAATGTGATGAGCAGGGCATGGTCCAGGCGCGGACTGGACCAGTGGTTCTCAACCTTCCTAATGCTGCGGTCCTTCAGGACAGTTCCTTATGATGTGGTGACCCCAGCCATAAAAGTACTTCCGTTGCTACTTCACAAACGCAATTTTGCTACTGTTAGGAATTGTAACGAAAATATTTTTGGAGATAGAGGTTTGTCAAAGGTGTTGCAACCCATAGGTTGAGAACCACTGTTGTAGACCTGCCTGGGCATTATTTGTGGAGGATCCTGTTAGTGATGGGGTAGCGCTGTCTTTGGGATGCTGGGATGGAAGCCAGGGCCTTTCTTGCTCATGCTCTACCACCGAGCTCTACACTGAGTTCTGCTGCTTCTCCTATTGTCTTCTTCCTCCTTGGGTGGTGTTTTTGGTAGGGCTTGAGCAAGGCCTGTTTACAGAAGTCTAGGACTCCTGTCCCCTTCCCTGACCCCACCCCACCCTCCTAGTCCCAGACGGATTGGTCCCTGATTAGGAGTAGTGTTAAGACTATGCCTCAGGTGGACACAGAGGCTGGCAGATCTCTGATTTTGAGGTCAGTATAGTCTACGTAGTCAGTTCCAGGACAGCCAAGGTTACACAGAGAAACCCTGTCTCTAAACAACAAGACTGTGACTCAGGGTGGCAGCTGAATCATGTAATTTGTCAGAAGTTGATCCCAAGTCATCAATTGCTACCCCAAACCCTCAAAGAACACCATGTCTGATCCCTAATATATCCTACATCAGCATGATGGTTTTCTGACCCAGGAAGAAACATGAACAGTGGGACCCAATCCTAAGCAAGTGTAGCCTACCTAGGTCTGCTTCCTAACAGGTGAATTTCAAGGGTTTCCAGGGAGAGGGCCAGTTCCCACTGAATTGATAGAATCAGCAATGCCCAAAGGGTTTAAGGAACCCTGCCCTGAACAGCAAGACTCTCTCTCTTTCTCTCTCTCTCTCTGTGTGTGTGTGTGTGTGTGTGTGTGTGTGTGTGTGTGTGTGTATGTGTGTGTGGTTTGTTTTCTGAGACAGGTCACTATAGTCTGGTGTCCTCAAACTAGCTATGTGGCAGGGATGAACTTGAGCCTCCTGCCTGTATCTTCCTCGTGCTGGAATTACAGATGTGTGCTACCACACCCCAGGGGCCCTTAGTTGTTTTCTGTTTTGTTTTTCCTCCTTTCTGCTTTTCAGAACAACAACTCTGAGCTGGCAGGAATGGGGTACTGATTCGTTTCCCAGCAGTCTTGAGTGGAGAGAAGGATTTATTGTAGTGGTATAGCACGGGTCTTTTGTGTATGATCAGCAGGGTTCTCAGTTGGCCAGTGGCCTTGTGAGGGTCTGGGTTAGCACTTTCCTGGCTGAGCCCCAGGGCCAGCCCATGGTCAACACCATTCATGGCTTTAATAAACCTACCAAGTGAGCTAGTCCTGGTTCCAGCATGCCTCTCCAAGGCTGTCAGATTTGTCATTTCCCAGTGCTCTGTAGGTCAACTGGGGCCATGACATCACTTCCTTCTTTTAAATGAGGGAGCTGAGCTGAGTGAAGGCCACTGCCTTGGCAGCCTCTTGGGACCTTCAGTCCTCACAGCTCAGGAAGTCAGGGCCTGGGTCAGGAATGACCTTCCAGTTATCCCCACACCCTATGGGCACTATGGCCCATGAAATGTATACTCCATATTGTGTGAAGGAGTTCAGGACTATCCCTCAATTACATAGTAAGTCTGAGGCTACTTCAGCTCTTTGAAACCCAGTCTCAAGACTAAACAAAACATGCCAACCAAGTGTGGTTTAATCCCAGCACTCAGGAAACAGAGGTAGGTGGATCTCTGTGAATTTGGGGCCAACCTTGGCTACATCGTGAATTCCAGAATATCCAGGACTATGTAGAGAGACCATGTCTCAAACAAAACAAATAACAAGAACCACACACACATACACACAAAAACAATAACCACCACCACCACAACAACAACAACAAAAAAACATGCCAAAGCTATTGTAAAAAATACAGAATAGGTGCTTGGGAGAAAGTGGCCATAGCTCCTAGCATCTCTCCCAGAACTTCACCCTCTAAGACCCTCCCCATGCTCAATTCTCCAATGTCCCATCGAGTCATTGTGGAAACACTGTGTGGGCCTGATTGCTCATAAGCTGGTGGTGAAGCCTGTTTGAAGATTTTTCAGCATCCTCTTGTGGGCTTGCCACAGGACCCTCTGGAATGACTTTACCAGATGAGGATGGCCCAGAGCTGATCTTTGTAGCCTCCCAAAGTGGGCAACATGGCCACTTCTGTGACCCTCTGTGAGGAGTAGAGCCTGTAGGGTGTTGTTGTTGTTTTGGCTTTCCTTGGGGAATCGAGTTATAAACAAGGAACTAAGAACAAAAGAAAGCAAACATATGAAATAGTGGCATATGCCTGTAATCCTAGGACTGGGGTGGCTGAGGCAGGAGCATTGCTGAGGGTCTGAGGCCAGCCTGAGACCTGAGATATATAGTGAGTACCTTAGCCAGAGATGTACAGAAAGACCCTGTCTAAAAAAAAAATCACAATATATTCATCATAATAGTTAAAATTCTTAGAACATAGCAGGCATGGTGGTGCACACCTATAATCCCAGAACTTGGGAAGATTGCAACTTTGAGACCTATGTAGGTTACATAGTAAATATTTTAAATAATTTAAAGAAAGACCTGAAGCTGGGTGTGTGTTGCACACCTTTAATTCCAGCACTTGGGAGGCAGAAGCAAGCAGATCTCTGAGTTCAAGGCCAGCTTTGGCTACAGAGCAAGTTCCAGGACAGCCAGGACTATACAGAGAAATCCTGTCATGGAAAACCAAAAAAATAAATTAATAAAAATCTGGAGAAATTTCTGGAAGCTGAGGAGTAGGATGGGTTGGTTTGTTTTCTCCTTTATATTTTTCTTGAGACCTCAAATCTATCTATCTATCTTTCTTCCTTCCTTCCTTCCTTCCCTTCCTTCCTTCCTTCCTTCCTTCCTTCCTTCCTTCCTTCCTTCCTTCCTTCCTTCTTTCTTTCTTTCTTTCTTTCTTTCTTCCCCTTTTTATGGTGTTGGCAGGGAAGGCCACATGAAGTAACAAAACCAGCAACAACAACAAAAACAAATCACCATTCGGTCCGTTCTGGCTCTAATGCAATGTGATTTTGTAAGACAGGAGCCAAGCCAGTGCTGAGCATCGGGGAAGGAGAAGCTCCCAGGTGGGGGAGGGGTCCACAAGGAGATGGGGAAAATCGAAAACGAGAGTGCCCAAGTGAACAGCTTCTTCAGGAGCAGGCAGGTTTCCTCAGCCATTGTAGGACAAGTTCAGTGTCCAGCACCATGGGCTGCCTGTTAATTTTGAGAGTCAGCTTTGTGGAAACAACTGAGGCCAGGTTCTCAGGGAGCAGCTGGACATGGCCACGGCCACTCAATGAGAGGTCGCTGCCTGGATGAGAGAAGAAATTGTCTCCCTGAGCCAGGTGAGGCAGCTGTACTCAGGAGGACCCAGAAATCAGGGCACAGTGGCTCCTCAGTCTATGCAAGTGTGTGGTGGGTACCACGGAAAAATGCTCAGTTCCTTGACTCTGGGCACAAGCATGGGACTTGGTGACCCTACAACCTGAGCTGTTTTCTCCATACTTACTGTTGTCCTAGCTTGCTCTAGGTCTCATCATGAGGGCATCAGAGGTCTTGGAGGTGGCAAAACTGAGCAGAAACACTGGAGGGTCTTGGGCTATAGCTGGTAGGTCTGTACCACTCTCCCAGGCCTCTGCCAACTATCTCAGCAGAACAAAGCAACTGCAGGGCGCTTTCTATCTTTATCAGAGGATGTCTTGGTCATTCCTGATGCCAGAGACTAGCAGACAGCACCATCTTGGTTATCTTGGCCCGGCAGAGCATTACTAGCCAGTACTTGGGATGTCTTGAAATTGGGGACAGGAGAAAGCTGGTGGTTCCACAGTCCCCTTGGGTAAGCGCCTGAACATATATATACATCTGCCCAGCAGCCTGAGGTCTTAGGAGCTGTCCAGGGAAGTGACAGAAACTTTGGGCAGCTTCCAGCGGCCCAGAGGGGTAGATCCTGGGGCGGCCAGCCTGTGGGGAGCTCTCAGACTCCTTCACACTTGTCCCTGCACAGAAGCTGCACCACGTGGCCCACTCATTGGAAATAGCCCAAAACTTGCTTGGGGTGAGGCGGAGGCACCTGAAGCTACAAATCCAGATCCAAAGGAAAAGTCTGCAAAGGACAGGTCTACACGGCTTTATCTGATGGCTTAACACACTTGGAAAGTCATGTGGCCTTTGAGGTTTGCTTGTTCTGGGTCAGGTGCCCCTCTGTGGCCTGTTAGCAGCTTGCTGGCTGAAGTTGCTTCTCTTGGTGTGACCTGGTTGAGAGCTGGATGTGGTGACAGTGGTGTGGTTCGCCTTGGGGAGCAGCTGCAGAAGTTAGAGTTTCTCTTCTGTGCCCTGTCCCCACCAGGGCATGGCCTCTGACTCACTCCAACTCCCTTGAGTCGTGAATGATGAGTGTTGTGAACACTTTCAAGCCCTTGCTCGGGAGCCGCACCACCTGAGTACATCACGGGAATTTGTCTCTTTTCAATGGCCACAGCCCTGGGCCACCTCCGTGTCCTGCTCATGTTCCCAGGAAACACACCACACGCACAATTCCAGGAGCAGTGCAGGTTTGCAACCGCCAGAGCTACTCCAAGAACCATCTTATGTGAGCTGGTGGGGCCCAGTACCATCCGCTCATGTCTGATCAGGGAGGTTCCCTGCAGGGCCTTCCTCCCCAGCACAGCTAATGCAGCTCACTTGATGGAAATGGAGTCCTCATATGGATCTATGGGTCTGCCTGGTCTGTTGTTCTGTCTTGGTAGGGCCAGCACATACCTTACTAGCTAGACTCAGCAAGACCGGGAGGGAGGGTAGAAAAGAGAGAGAGAGTGTGTGTTGTAATGAATTTTAAAAAATGAATGTTTTGGGTGATATAATGTTATTCATTATTAACCCCAAGATTATCATGGCGGTATTATCTAACCCGTTATCACAAATAATAAGACACAGACACCTGTTAGACTTTATAATTGCCTTATTTACCTTGGGCCAGGCAGATATTTCACCCACACTGGCTCGGTAACTTCACCATCCATCTCCCAGCCCCCATCCAGTGCCATCCACCTTAATCCTCCTCAGCTGGTCTACCTTCCATCCCTAATCATACTTGCTTGAATTATTCATCTGGGCCTTTTCATGCCATTATTGGAGTCCTTCCTCTCTGCCCACATGGTTATTTTCTCCACATTAACGCATTGTGGTATCCTCCTTCCTCTCCTCTTCCTGTCTGTCTGTCTCCCATGATTCTCATGAACCCAAAAGCCCGGAATGGTAGCCGCCCCTACCCCATCTGCCCTGCCCCAGCATAGGCTGTTTAATCAACCAATCAGATTATGACTTAGGCAGGTTTACACAACAAGAATAGGTTTAATCAGATCTTGAGGGCTAGCATCAGATCAACCCAGAACAAGAGATAGATAGAGAGAGAAAAAAAGAGAGAGGGGGGAGACCCCACTAGCCTACTAGCCTACCCTGGCCACCCTGCCTCCTGCCCTCATCCATCCCTGTGGGAAGGGACTCCATGGAGATCGAAGAATGGCTGAGGTAGGAAGGAAAGCCCATGGTGAGCCAGGTCTATATACCTGGTGCCTGGAGAGTAGAATGAAGCTGCTCACATCACATTTCTACCCTCCTGGCAGAGGCAAGTCCCTAATCCTGGTGTCACTCACTAACCAATGAGGCCCCACAGTGCATCATTCAAGGCTGTGAGCTCATTCCCTTGGCCCTCTTCCTTGAGTGGCAGACAACCTCGCCCCAGTGTCCTGTTTCTTATTCATCTGCACTCCACCCCAGCCATCTGGCCTGCCAACACATCCCCCAGAGAAACAGGCAGGCAAGGTTGATGGGGAGGCCAGGCTACGAGCTGGCTGGCTCTGCCTGTGCAGTACGGCTGACCGGTCCACTCAACCCCTGCTCTAGGGTTCAGTCCCAGACCCATGACCGTTGTATGCTGGTGACCTCAGAACCTCTTCTAGAAGCCTGTAGCTTTGCTTTCCTGTTGGAGTCCATGTTGCTGCTGGTCATCATGGGATGGGGGCTCTAGGCTCCCAAGTCAGGTTCTGTCCTCACCTCACTCTGAGGAGTGTGGGTCTGAGGAGAGGCAGCCACACCCGAGTCTAGGCTTCATAGCTCCTAGTGCAGAACGTGTCAGGCTGTCAGGCTGGCATCTCGGTCAGCTCGGGGACCTCAGACAAGGCATATTGGTCTCAGGGCTGCAGGTGTCTCTGGTCAGCTCCAGAATGCTTGCAGTAGGATTTGCTGCTCTACAGGAGGTCCCCTGGGCAAGGAGTGGCCCTTAGTATCCCTGGGCGTGGAGGCTTCCTCTGTGACAGTATGAAGTGACACCATGAGGAATCTGTTTCCCACATGTAGGGAGGTCTGTATTACCAGGACATACCATGTGGCTGGCATCCATGAGCACTTTCAGGGGTTCAAACTCCTGAACCCCCAGAAGGCTGATTTATTTCCCTCCCTATTTTGTGGATGACAGAAGGGAAATTAGAGATTAAAAGAAGTGCCTGGAATCTGGTGGCAACAGGGACAATGAGACTTGATGGCCCCTCTTAGCTTAGTCTCTGATGCTTTGATCTGGAAGGTCCCCAGGGTTGGTTCACCAATGGGAAAGTGAGCCCTAACAGGGCCCGGAAGCTGCCCCCTGCCATCCCAGTGTACCTCATGGCACCTCCCCCAGGAATTGTCTGGCTCCTCTGTCCTGATTCAGAGCCAAGAATGCCCCTTTGTCCTCAGTCTCTGTTGGTACTCTGCCTCTGCTCTGAAAGCTTCGATTGTCACAACAAGCCTGTGGCTGGGCTGCCCACTCTCCCGCCCCAGCCATGCCTGCTGTGGGGCCTTTGTATTCTAGGGATCTCAGCACAACAGCCGCCTGTTGCTTCTGAGAGCCCAGCATGACTGGGGAGAGGGTGGCATTCCAGCGCTCTTCCGGGTGGAGCACCAAGTGATGAAAAGAGGATCATGGATGGTGTCAGGGGACCTGGGTTCCAATCTTGGTCAGCCTGTTCCATGACCCAGTGCAAAATCTTTCCTCTATTTCGCCTTCTCTTAGCTCCATGGTCCTCTTCCCCTGGGGTCTGTTTCCTTCTTTATAAAGCAGGAGGTTGGGTGATGAGAGTGGAGAAGGGGATGTAGGACCAAAGGAAGATTCCAGCACAGGCTGTTGCTGGGCAAGGGAGAGAATAGGTTCCAGAAACAGCATGCCCCTTCACAGCTGGAGCCTGGAGGTCGGCCTCTCAGGATCTGGGCCTTGGAAGCCTGAAGGATGTCTGTGAGCTGGGCAGTCTCAGGTGTTCAGGGCAGGGAGTAGAGGGGACCTTCTGCTTGGGTAGGTGGGAACTGTTGGGCTCACCTCTGTGCTAACCTGGACTTGTAGAGTAATCCAGGGCTAGCCCCTACCTTGTGCTCCTTTTCCTTGGTAATTTCTCCTTCTGTCTAGACCATTGACTTTCTGAATGACAACATTCGGAGAGGAATTGAGAACTACTATGATGACCTGGACTTCAAGAACATCATGGACTTTGTTCAAAAGAAGGTGACCGGGCAGGGGGGAATGAGGGGCAGAGGGCTACCTCCAGGACCCTTGCCCTGGATTCAAGGGAGCGGGGTGAAGGGCTAGGTGACCTGTCTATTCCCAGTGTAGGTGGCTGGCCTGTGGCTGGCCCTTCAAACATGGGGAAACAACTCACAACAAGGCCAGATGTCACTCTGGCCACCTTACAGGGCCCCAAGGCTCACCCCCGGGGTGGCAGGAATCTGCTTTTTTGGGGACTGGCTGACCTTGCTCTGGTGTCCAGCCTCCTGAACCTAGTTTTTCTAGTGTCGAGCGCTCACTCACTTTAGTAAAGTTGGAAAGAAAAACTCCCTCCTAATCTCAGCTCCTCCTCCCCCCATTGGGCACAGGACAAAATCCCTCCCTTCTCTCTGATGCATTTTTGAATGTGATGCTAATTGTGCATCCCTTGGGACACTGTCCCTCTCCTCAAGGCCCAGCCCAGCATATGGGTGCCACAGTTACAGCTGCAGCAGAGCCCCCCTCTCCCGGGGCTTGCCTGCCTCCCACTTAGTCTAGAGGCTCTGGTTTCTTGTCCGCACCATGGGGCTGATTCTGGTCTCTCCCCTTGCTGTGCTTGAGACTCCCTTGGCTTCTTTCCAATATGATTAGAGCAGAGCCAGTGTGGTAGGGTCACTTCATTCACTGGATGACAATAATGATGGTGGAGGTTCCCCACAGGCCCCCCGAGCCTGGCTGTTGGATGTGCCTGGTCCCCTACGAAAGGCTTCAGTGGAGGCCAGCCTTACCACAGTCCAGGTCTTTGGCTCTGTGTTTCTCTGTAAGAGAACAGGTGCAGCAACTGGATAATTCTTTTCTGCCAGCAATGTGCCTGCCAGCCCAGGCTGGGAGAGCCAAGTCATACTCCGGGTAGATGCTTTTGTTGGAACCAGCCCTTAGCTGGCTCTGGGATTTAATTTCTCCTCGGGTGTGGCAGGGGGGTGAGGGAACTAATGTTCACCAGGCCTTGTGCAGGAGGCTTTGAGCAGAGCCTCTCTTACAGTTGCAGCTCAGCCCCTTGAAGTTGGCATTGCTCTTTTTAGCATCCGGGGCCCAGAGAGGTTGATCACCTTGCCTCTGGTCACACAGCTGGAGTGGTGATGTGAGGATTTGAACAGTATCCGTCTGGCAGCAGAACAAACACCCCTTGTCCAACACTGCAGTTAGATAGCATTTGTGGATCACAAGGCCTCGTGGCCGGCAGGGCACAGTGCAGATTTGGGGAGGGCGTCCAGATTGTGTGGACTGGTTCCTCCCACTGCACGAGCCTTCAGCTCCCCCCCTTGCACACGGTCCCAGCCCCCTGTTTACTCTGAATGATGGGTCTTTGCACATATAGCTGCTGTTCCCTGGACCTCATCTCCCTTTGCTCACTGGCCTTTCTGCCTGCTGTTGACCCACAGCCCTGTTTGTGTGCAGGGCCTGTGCACATACATGTTGACTGCCTTTTCCTTGTTCATGTTTCAGATAAAATGTTCTCTCCTTCAAACAGCCCCTCCTGTCCTCCCAACACAAAGCTATTTCACCTCCCCCTACTTTCCTATGCCCGGGTGTACCATTCCTCTCCCCCAGGTGGTTTTGGTATAATTTGGGTTTTTTTGTGGGGGAGGGGAGGTGGGAGTCTTCTACTGTAGCCCAGGCTGTACTAGAACTTGATATGTAGTCCAGGTTGGTTTCAAAAGTGTAGTATTCCTCCTCTCAGGACTCAGGCAGGCCTGCATGGCTGGCTGCGGTTCTTGTCACCTACTCTATTTCCCCAAGTGATTTCACTTTGTCTGTGCAGAGCCCAGGAGGAGGCCATCCCAGCTAGTCTCTTTGCAGAACTAGTCTCTGCTCCACCCCCCACCCCCAGGAGCTGGCCCTGGTGTAGAGAGTAGAGGTGGGAGGGGGAAGTCAGGGGAAGGGGCTATGGCAGGTATTCAGGTCTCCAAGGTCAGGATGAAGCAGGGCTTTCACAGGAGCTGGCCTCTAAGGCTGTCTTCTCCAGACAGACCCCTGCCTCAGGGGCTTGAAGACGGAAGGGAAGATGCTGACCAGTCTAGGGGTGGACTTTCCTTCTAGTGTCTACTTACCATCTTCTGTCCAATTGAAGTAGTCCAGCCTTACTGTGTAAGCCTCTCCAGGTGGGGAGCTCACGCCCTTCTGGATGGCCAGGTCACTCTTGACAGCTCTGACCTAACAGCATGGCTTCATGAGGCCCTGGTAGTCCCACCCCCACCCTGGCACTTCCCCCACCCCGGCACCCTGGTACTCCCAACCCCCCACCCCCACATCCCTCCTAGCTGGTGCTTCCTGCCTTCTGACCCGGCCCTGGCAATGACTGCAGCTCTTTCTCTGTGCTTCGCTCCTCAGTTCAAGTGCTGCGGCGGGGAGGACTACAGAGACTGGAGTAAAAACCAGTACCACGACTGCAGTGCCCCTGGGCCGCTGGCCTGTGGGGTGCCCTACACCTGCTGCATAAGGAACACGGTAACTGCATGGGTGCTGGGTGTGGGGTCACCCAGCCGGCCAGCAGGGAGCGGGCAGTGGGAGTGGGGCCAGTGCCCAGGCTTTCCTTAGCTCAAGGGCTCTGGCGATGGGGAGCTTCATGGACAGCTTCCTCTGTGACTGTGTCAGTGAGCATCTCTTGGACATGTGGCTCTTTGGTCGTAGTTGCTCGGCCCTTACAACAGCCTGGGGGAGGCCAGGGGCGCCCTTGCTTTACCCGCTTTAGAAGACGTGCCCAAGGTTGCCAGGGCTATGTCAGGCAGCAGAGGGCCAGAGTGCTCTGAAGGGGCAGCCAGCTCCCCCCCCCCCCCCCCCCCGGTCAGCTGTAGGCAGAGTACAGTGCAGGTGTGGCGAGCTCTGGCAGCAAGGCTGTGGCCAGGAGGGATGTGGTGATGTAACTGCCAGCCTCCACTTGCCCCAGCAGGAGCTTCTCAGCTGTCACTTCCCCAGGCATGTGGGATGCTGAGCTGTGCGTTCACTGCTTGTCAGTCCCGCCTGAGGTGTTACAAGTACGTCAGGAACTGTCCCGTGTCTGGACCGGAGCATGGAAGAAAAGCCTGGCAATTGTTCCCCCCACCCATACACATATAACTCGTAGAAAGTCTCTTGTTGATGGTTTCAACAGCTGTGCCTACCACCCCAGCCCGTAACCATGGAAACAGAGTGGCTGTGGGTGGGGCCTCACCCAGAGTCTGGAACAGTGCCAAGTAAACTTGCCCTGTGAAATCTGAGGCTACTCTGCTGGCCTGTCTCGTCACTGGCGCCAGCGGCCCTCGGGCCCAGCACAGGCCTCACGTACATGTACAGGGACCCACACTAGGTCCAGGCTGGACCTGGGGTTCCTCCTCTTCCCTGTGGCTGAAGGTGCAACCAAGCAGGGCACAGACAGTGAAGGGAAGTGTCATGGGGCCCACTTGGGAAGGAATTAGATGGGGGCTACAGCCCAGCCATAGGGTCCCCAGGTGTAAATCAGTCAGCAGCACGGAGGCCTGGAGAATGGCCCTTTTTTCAGACGAGAACTTCTGTGGCTCCTTGGTGTCAAGGCCAGCTTTGAAGGGGCGGGGAAGCGTGGCCAGTGACCCAGCCTTGCCCTCAGGTAAACCACAGCTGGCAGGGGGCCAGTTGTGGTTTGAGCAGTTCCTTTCTGAGAGCCACTAAAATGGGAACAGCTTGGCTCAGCTTCCAGCGGGGAGGGGGCCTGCCCATGGTTCTCCAGCGGGCATTTGTTGGAGGTGGAGCCTCCTGCCGTGGAGCTGGCTGCCGGAGGCGAGAAATCTCAGTTCCACCCCTACCAGACTGTATACTTGCGCTTCCGCTCTTACATCTGTAAAAATCGATTCCACCCTGCAGAATCATGGCTGATATGTTTCTGTTTCAGACAGATGTTGTCAACACCATGTGCGGCTACAAAACAATCGACAAGGAGGTAACAGCTGGGAACCCTTTGTCCCCCCACACGGTGCTCCTCGAATCCCACTCCCTGGCTGGTGGACGGTTTCTAGTGGAGGGCTCCTAGCTACTCAGATTTCCCAACTCTCCCTGGCTGTCAGTCACAGAAGGGCCCAGGGAGCCACCTGAGGCCATCTGCCCAGGTTGCTGAGTAGCTTCTCTCCGCAGGCTTATCTGAGGTATCATGCCTTTCCAGGGCCCCTCACACACTGCCTCCCAGCCCTACAGCCTGTTGGCAGGTCACAGTAGTGTTACCTGCCTGGGACCCAGGAGCCCCCGGGGAAGAGAGAGTTCTTCTTCGGTGTCCTCCTGCATCAACTTTCTGGGCAGTCCTCAGGATGCTGAGGTGGTGCTGGGGTGGTGGGTTTCTTTATGTAGCCCCACTGGCCTGGAATTTTCTATATAGATTAGGCTGGCCTCAAACTCACAGAGATTCTCCTGCCTCTGCCTCCTGAGAGAGTGCCAGCACTAAGGGTGTGAACCACCATGCCCAGTCCCTTTTATTTCTTTCTTTACTCACCCACTGGGCCCAATTAGTTCTGCATATATGCATGAGGGTGGGGCATCCACCAGAACGTGAGCAGCCTGCCATTACCCACACCCTCAAATGAGGTTTTTAATAATTTTGTGCATAGAACAAAGTTTCATGGTGAGGGATTTTCCTCTGGTGGAAAAATAGAACAGTGAATTCTAGAAGCTTCACTGCACATTAAAGCCATGTAGTTTAAACACACACACACACACCTGGAGCTGGCTCTTGGCTCAGGTGTGCAGCGCTGGGTGACACCTGGGAGGCATATGGGCACGCATACTCTGCCATCCCTCCGTTCCCAGCAGTTCTCTACCACAATGTCCCCAGTGCTGTCTCAGGAGCAGTACAGGAGACCACACGGCCACCTTCTCATGCTGACACCCTCTTCCCGCACAGCGCCTGAGTGCACAGAACATCATTCATGTTCGGGGCTGCACCAATGCCGTGTTGATATGGTTCATGGACAACTACACCATCATGGCGGGTCTCCTACTGGGCATCCTGCTTCCTCAGGTGGGTAGTCAGTGGGTGCCGGTGAAGCAGGCTGAGTGGTGAAGGCCCAGAGGCCCCAGGAGGGCTGCGGTCTGGAAGGAGAGGCAAATGGAGTAGCCTCCATGGCTCCCTCTGCTTTGGCTCTGCCTTCAGTCAGAGGTTGGAGTGGTGGAAACTGAGGCTTCAAAGGGTGAAGCGACTTTCCCAAGGTCCCCAGAAAAGGTATGGCGTTGCTGGGATGGAGACAGAAGGCCCAGGGCAGAGGGGCTGTGCTAGGGCACGTGTGCAGGAAGTCTCCGTGTTCCTGGGAAGGGAAGAGGAGGTCCAGCCTGGGGCTGCCTGGGCAGTGGGTGCTGGCATGCCTCCATTTCTTCTAGCCACCCAGTGAAGGGAAATGCCAGGGAGGGGGTGCCCGTGTGCCAACAGGCTCTCACCAGCCCTCTCTCTGTCCTCAGTTTCTCGGTGTGCTGCTGACACTCCTGTACATCACGCGTGTGGAGGATATTATCTTGGAGCACTCGGTCACTGATGGATTGCTGGGGCCTGGTGCCAAGTCCAGCATGGACCCAGCAGTCACTGGGTGCTGTCTGTGCTATCCCAGTTAGGCCCTGGCCTGGCACAGCAGCCCCAGCAGGACTGAACTGCACATCGCCTCCCAGTCTACACCAGCTGGACAGGACCAGCTGCAGCAACTCTGTCCGATCGCGGCACCGACCAAAGCCCAGGGTGTAGGTGCCTGTGTGCAGTGTCTGATGGCCACTCCTCCCAGGGGAAGGCTGGGAGCCCCGAGGGTCCCCCCGGGATTGGGGGAACAGGGATGACCCAGGGGAAGAAGCTCAGGGCTTACTATGGGCCCGTTTTATTTCTGGCAGTGCCTTGGCCGGTGGTCATTATGCCCCTTCAAGGGCAGTTTTGCAGTGATTTTTAAGGAGAGAAGAGAGTGAGTCTGTTCCATGGGCAGGAGGTGCTGGGTGCAGCCCTGGCAACACTTCTCCAGATGCGAGATTGGACCATGTCTCAAATTCCCAGGTGCCTTGAGTCCTCGGTCAGGCTCCTGCTGTGCCCACCCGTTTTCTACATGGTTTTTATAACATTCATGTTTTGTATACAAATAACAAGAGTTTCTGGCTACTCAAAATAGCCACCCCGACCCTTCTGTTCATCCCTCCAAGTCAGTTCAATAATCAAACAATAAAGATGTGATTTTGGGGGCGGTCTTTCATTTGTGTTATTTAGAAGTCTTGTTGGTGTAGGGATTGAAGGAAGGCTGCCCTGGAGTGAAGACTGGTATAGGTTGGGACACTGAGGCCAGGGAGGCAGAATGGACAGTGCTCGTATTTCACACACCAGGGGAAACTGAGGCTGAATAGTAAGGTATAAGGCTCCACAAGTCTACCCACATCAGACTTGTGGTATAGGAATCCGCAGATTGTATTCAGGGACCCACGCTAACTAAGCAAAGCTTGGTGCTGATCGCCCCCTGCTGGACATGGCAGGCTTTGCAGGAACAGTGGACCCAAATGTGTATGTCACCCCCTCTTGGGATCTCAGTTTTCTCTGAGACTCTTCCGTAGACAAGGCAATAGAAATAAAACAAGAATCTCAAACCCGGCTAAACCTGGGGTAGGAAATTCCCCTGACACTGGGAAACTTGGGTGTGGCATGAGGAAGGGCAGGGGTGGGACTTTAAAAAGAACACCATGACAATGAATATGTCACAGAGGCCAGCTGAGGCCGGGCCTGAACATTTAACTTAAATGGTAACTCTTTCAATGCTTATGGCTGTTTGTAGTCATTCCTGCTTAGCTTTGCTGATAGGGAAACAGAGGCACAGTTGGGTAACTTGCTGAGACACGGGTCTGCTTATGTAGAACCTCTATTTGAATTGTATAGACTGGATAGACTATGATATGAACTGGATAGACTTTCCTAAGTGTGCAACCAGGCCTGGCCAGGGCGGCTGCCGCACCCATGCTCCCTATGGATGCTTCTGCCTCTCTCCCTTTGATTGGTGAGACACAGACTCACATATTTCAGGCTAGCCTCAAACTCAGACCCTCCTGCTTCAACCTCACGAATGCTGGGATTACAGGCGTGTACCACCACACCCCGTTTATGGGGCTAGAGACCTTTTATATCATTGACCCCACTGAGTCCCTCTGACTTGGGCACAGGGCTGGGTGGTGAGCCTTCTGGCCCTGTCTGTTCTCACAATTCTATGCCCAGAGGAAAGGGGTGATACCTGTGGCCCAGCAACATGGCTGGGACACTCAGGGGACTTGGAACTGCTCTGAGCCTGCGTATATACAAAGGCCTGCTGCTCCACAGCCTGGAGCCTGGCGACTCTTTGCCATTCCCCTTTTCCACCACTGGGGCTGGAGGTTGGTGCCAACCAGGCCCGAGTTCCCGAGTGCTCTCTGACCTCCAAACCTGACTCTTGCCTCTCAAGCAAAAACACACAGAGAGAGCCTTGTCAGCCAGTCTCAGGACTCCCCTGCTATGGCACCTTTCTGTGACCCAATGCCAAGGACATCATCTTGCCTCCTTGTCCCTCAAGGATAAAGAATAACCCTCAAGACGAGTCCCTTCCCCACTCACGTGGGCTTCAGTTTTGAAGATTTTTGTTGCAAGAAAAATTCGTTCAGGAATGCTGAATTCATGTGAAAGTTCAAAAAATATTCAGGAAACTTCCTTTTGAAGTATATACAACACAAGAAAATAATAGTTTGTCAGGCATGGGGGATGCATGCCTGTAATCCTGCACTCAGGAGGCTGAGGAAGGATTGTGAGGTCAAAACAAAACACCTATGTAGTATTGTTCTGTGTCCCCATTATCCCTTTGCCTTCCTGACTGTGGGTGAAAATAAACCCTTTCACAAGTTGCTTCTGTCATTTACTTTGTCATAGCAATGAGAAAAGTAACTAAGACAGGACCCTAGAGATGCAAACACACAGACAACGAAAGTATCAATGCAATTTAAGATGATAAGCATTTTCATTGCTCTGAAGAACTTCCTACTAGCCATCTGTAACCCTTTCATCCTAGCTCTCCCTGGCACTGCCTGCTCCCTCCTGAGGCTATCCCTATCTGTTTTCTGTCTCTGTGTTATCAGTTTGTCTTTTCTAAAGCTTTTACAAGACTGGGCTCACTCTATGCCCTCTTTGTGGGCCCGGGCTACTTTCATTTAACATAATTATTTTGAAAGTCTTTCATTGTTGGGGTAACATTTTTGTTCACCATGCGAAGGTTGTCTTTGTATCACTCGGATGTTGATTTCTGTACCGGCAAAGAGCTGAGTACTGTTCTGACTTTGGTAATGTTATTTCTATGGATCATCACTTGCCTCGATATTTTCTAAACATTCTCCTCTATCACCTTCTGATTGGTTTAATATAGATCTGATGGCCAAAAACTGAGACAGGAGAGGAAAGGTGGGACTTCCGGGCAGACATAGGGAGTATGGGAAAAATCAGGCATCCAAAGATTCGCAGTGTGAGACAGAGATGGAAGGAACAGGTGCCAGGACTGAGTGAGAGGTAATGGGCCATGTGGAAGATATGGACTAGAATAGTCAGGTTAATTTAAGTTTAGATGAGCTAGCTGGGAGGTAGCCTGAGTTAGGCCTACGATATAATAAAGATAAATAAGCCTGTGTGTCATTATTTGGAGCTGGCAGGTATAAGTTAGTCCCATGATAATTCATTTCTGTGGCTGAGTTGTATTCCATTGCATGGACATGCCACAGCTGATTTATGCATTTACTGATGGGCATTTTCACTTTTTTTTTTTTTTTTTTTGAGAGAGTCTTATTGTGTTGCCCTGGGACTCACTGTGTAGACCAGGCTGGCCTCAAACTCACAGATATGCACCTGAGATTAAAAGTGTGTGCCACTATGTTCAGCAACAACTTTATCTTTTTATTATTATTATTATTTATTTTTATTTTTTATTATTAGTTACATTTTATTAACTCTGTATCCCGCTGCCTCATCCCCTCCTAATCCCTCCCCAACTTTATCTTGTTTATTGCACAGCTATGAACATTTGCACATCTTCGCAAAAACATGTGCCTAGGCTGGCAAGGATAACGGCACTTGCTATCAAGCTTGATACCCTGAGCTCAACTGCCTGAATCCACTTAAACTGAAGGAGATGGCCAGTTCTCTGACTCATCCCACTGCACAAATGTTCACATGCATACATCGGGTACACGCATGCACACACACACGCACACGCACACGCACTAGAACTATTTAAACTGGACTTTTTTTGTTTTCATATTACTGAGTTTGGAGAACTCTTTATATTTTCTAGATGTAAGTCCTTTGTGGTATATGTATGAGTTGCAAATGTTTCTCCCAATCTTGGTGGTTTAGAGCACCGGCTGCTCTTGCGGAGGAATCAAGTTCTGTTTCCTGTAACCACACAGAGGTTCATAGCTGTCTGTAAGTCCAGTTTCAGGGGATCCAATGTTCTTCTGTCCTCCACGGACATCTGCACATATGTGGTGCACACACAGATTAGCAGGCACATACACAGAAACAAAAACAAGTTACCTCACATGCCTGCTGCCCCGGCTAGTGAGCCTGAGATGGGGCATGCTGAAGCCTAGGACCAGCCTGGGTAATATGGAGGCCCTGCCCCTTAAGAAATAAAAGAGTACCCTTGTGACTGTCCTCCCAGCCAAGCAACCATGATCTAGGGAAAGTTCTCCTGTGCCCTTTTTCAAAACAATGGTTCCAGTTGTGTCCTCTAATGGATCGCTGGGGGAAGGTCAGGAGAATTTCACCTGAGTAGCCAGCCACTCCCTACCACCTGCTGTATGCAGCTCTCTCTTAATTGCAAGTGGCCTCAGGGTGGTTAGGGTATATTGGCTGGGGATTGGAGCTCCATCTAAGCAGCTATGGGTAAGTCATCATCCGTTCTGGATGAGGCTTTTCCAGGTGCAGCCTTTTGGGAGGAGGAGCACCCACATTCCTGTAAGTACGCTTTTACCTGTGCTCTAGAAGGAAGCCCATTGGTTCTCCGGAGTGAACTTCGGTTTGTCCGCGCCACCTTAGGAGGAAGGGTAGGTGTTACCCGTGTCTCCCTCTGGGGAGGAATTATAGAGGCAGCCTCTGTGCTGCCAGGCAGTAAGCTCTCCTGTGTTTTAAGCTGCACGTATGGCAGTACCCGCCATCATGCCTGCGTCACCCAGCAGGGGTGAAGCCTCACCCACAGCTGCATGGATGGGCCTCCAGTCCCCAGCCCTTAGGGGGAGCCAGAGTTGCAGTCTTGAGCGTCTAGGAAAGCAGAAAGCAAACAGCAGGAATGGAAGCACCTAGCCATTAGGTGGCACTGTCCCCCCACGCCTCAAAGCCCAGTGCTCAGCAACTGTGTGAGTGTTGGGTGCAGGGGGGGTCAGTGGGGGGGGCTCCACTGCTTACCCAAAAGGACAGATCATAGGTGAGGAAGGCTAAAAACACCACAGCCACGGGAGTGTCATGGATTCTCAATAAATAAATGTTGAAACCTAGTGTGTTGGCCAAGGCCTATAATCCCGGTACTTGGAGGACCAGGAATTCAAGGCCAGCCTCAGCTATACATAGAGTCTGAAGCAAGCCTGGGCTAAATGAGATCCTGTTTCAAAACAAATTTTTGAGAGAATGGGTGCACAGACTAGGGAAGGGAGGCAGCAGTCACTAAGGTATTGTGGTCGGGTTATGGTTATGTCGCAATGTGTTAGCCAGGACCTAGGGGCTTAGAGAGACCAGGCGACTCACTAAAGTCGCATAATCAGAAGACAGAAGCAGGACTTGAAGACCCCTGCCTGTGCCTCGCTGACACAGAAGGACTAGGGCCACCTATTGAACTCATGCTCCCTCCACACCCCACCCTAACAGGGCACTTGGTGAATAACTCCGTCAGTGCAGCCCTTGCCTCTATCATTATGTAACCACTAGGGAGGACTTGGGCAGCCATGAGAGCCTTGTAGAACCACACTAAGGAGAGGGGCAGAACTTCCATGCCAGAATGAGCCCATGGGCATGTTTACTCACCTACTGACAGGAGGGTGGCCATCTTTACCTTGCCAGGATGACTGGAGACGAGGCATGGAAGGAAGGTGCTCAGTACCTGCCCTCCCCACACTGTTACCCATGGCAGGATGCAACACACACACACACACACACACACACACACACACACACACACACACACGCATGTTAACAAAGTAGCCATTAGGCTTGCATTGCTACTGCATTGCTTGCCAGGCCCAGATTTCCCCACCCACGGCAAGATTTTGATCTGCTATGTGTGTGCTCGCTCTGTTGTCTCCACAGAGCTTACATTGTTCTAGGAACATGGTGTACAGACACTAAATAGCCTCTGGCTGAAGGATGATGGGCAGTGTTTGGAGCACACAGGGATGCCCCTGGGGTTTCTGGGATATAGTGAGCTAGCCACATCCCACTTCTGATCAGCAGAGGACCAGGCAGCTGCGAGCTTTGCCAAATCTTTGTCTCCCTCTGAGCCTCTTTCTCTTCTCCCAAGGAAGCACCTGCAGTGTCTGGATGTGACAGCTCAAGGAGTCACTGCCACATATGAAGATGCCTTTGCATGCCACCTGCCACCCTGCTGGTGGATGCACTGTCTTTCCACTCAGGGCTCCTGTGTCCTCCTGTCCATCTGCCAAATAGACATTCTTGGCCTCAACATCTAGAGGAAACCAGAGACATCATATGATTAGAAAAAGCCTGACCGGCATCCTCTGAGGACGCTAAGGCTGTGCTGGAGGCGCAGCATGGAAGGCAGAGACTGGAGCATCATTAACCAGGGCTGGGGCTTCGCCCAGTGGCCTCAGGTGACCTCTTGTTGCTGACAGGGCACTGGTTATGGATGCTCCTGAGCCCGGCATCTGGTGCCTTTCAGAGTCGCTTGGACTCTGTGGACAGCCAGAGTGGGTCTTAGAAACTAACTCTGACTGGAAGAGAGAGAAGAGGATGGGGGAGGAGGAGAGGGCTACAGGAGCAAAAGGCAGATCAGGGCTGCCTATTTCCTGGAGGATTTGAACGGACCCAGAATCCTCCACTTCAGATGGCATCTTGTCACCAGTGTGGCTCTAGCGCATCACAAGGTACTCAGTAGATACCTGACAGGTGACTATACGACGCTGATTTCACTGGCCGATTTAGAGTCTTTTGAACTTCAGGCTGTCATGATTTGAATATGAGATATTTCTCAAGCACTCATGTTAAAGATATTTCTCAAACACTCATGTTCCTGGCTAGTGGTACTATTTTGGAAAGTGCTGGAAGCTTTAGGAGACAAGGTCTAACTGGAGAATTGTCCTTGGAGGTCCTCCCATGTCCTGGCATGGTGCTCTCCCTCTGCCCTCTGCTTCCAAGCTGCTATGAAGTGAGCATTGTCTTTTGCTGCACCCCCACCAGTAGGTCCTGTCCAAGTGGGTGGGGCCGAGCAATGGTGGCCTCAGCCCTCCGAAACGGTGAGCAAAAACAAGTCTTTCCTCAATTAAGCTTTTTTCTCATGCATTTGACTTTTTAAATTTAAATTTATCTTTAACATTTTATTTACTTTTCATCCTGTCATATATTTGTTATGGTGACAAAACTTCACCTGAAGCATGCTCCCTCTAAGGAACAAAAGAATACTGCTTCTAGTAAATGAGGGCAATCCATGGGTTGGGGAGCTGGCTCTGCGACACACTTGCCATGCAGGTGTGAGATCTGGATCCGCCAAACACACCCAAAAGCTGGGTGGATGTGGCAACCAACGCTTAACCCCAGGATGTGGGGTCCAGAGATGAGGTATCCCCAGAAAAAGCTGACTCATTGCATCTGGGGCCTCTGTATACATGCACACCTGCACTCACCTGTACAGACTTGTGCACCCACACATATGCAAACACACATGCACGAACACAACATGGATGCACGTGAGCACAAGTGTTTGTGTGCGCCTCTCTCTCTCTCTCTCAAACACACAAACACAAAGACAGTTCATGATAGGGGACAACTCCTAAGTGTTGTGTTAATGGGTGTGCACTACCATGCCAGCTTTACAATTTTTTGTTTGTTTGTTTTTTGAGACAAGGTTCTCTGTGTAGCCCTGACCATCCTGGAACTCACTTTGTAGACTAGGCCAGGCTCAGAGATCTGCCTGCCTCTGCTGGGATTGAATGCCTGCGTTACCTTGTCCTGCAAGAATCTGTCAAATATTTAACTCATGAGTCAATAGTGATGCTATGAAGTTTACAGGTCCTGCAGGGCAGGGAAGTCAAGGGGGCAGGAGCATGAAGCAGTTGGTCACATCACACCCACAGTCAGGAAGCAGGGAGTGGCCTGTGGTAGCACTCAGCTCAACTCTGACTGTACAGCAAACACTCTGCAGACCAAGTCATCCCCCGAAGCCCCACTTTCTCCTGTTTTTATTCAGCGTGGGACCCCAGTTCCCAGGATGGTGCCGCCTACGTCCACTGTGGGTCTTTCCTTCTCAATGAAACCTCTCTTGATACCACAGTCACCTGGACACATCTCCACGGTGATTCAAAATCCAGTCAAGTTGACAGTGATTAACTATTTTCCCCAGTGACACCCATCTTCCCCAAACAGCATTTGTCCTTTGCTGCCTCTCCTACTTTTCAAGATTCCTTCCTCATGCTCCACCCCATGTACCCAAATTTGGTGGTGATATGGGGCGGGTGGGGGGAGGCTGCCTTAAAACCAAATTCCTCTCCAGACCACAGGGGCCCCCAGAACTCTCAGGATCCTGTCACCCACCTCCAGCCCTGTCAGGGCGACTCTCAGACTGGCATGCTGGCAGGCCAGAGGGGAAGAGGGGCTTTGTCAGGGGAGACAGCCGGCAGCTGCCCCACTGGGAGGTGGGGAGGCCTGAATAGCGTCACAGCTCTGGGCCTTGGTTGCTGAATGGGGGCTTGGCCCCTCCCTGGCGGGGGCCTGGAATAGATGACATTTTCATTGCAAGCTAACAAGGGGAGAAATCCAATTACTTCACAAAGGGACTGCTCCTGAAGGGGCCTTGCAGAAAAGAGGGAGGGGAGAGGAAGAGGGAGAAGAAGGGAACTTGGTGCCTCTGTGTGAGTGTGTGTGTGTGTGAGAGAGAAACAGACAGACACACAGACATACAGAGGCAGAGAAGGAATGTGTTAACTTGTATTTGTGTGTGTGAGAGTGTGTGGGCATGACTGAATGTGTGGGTGAATTGTGTGAGTGAGTGTGTGTGTGTGTGTGTGTGTGTGTGTGTGTGTGTGTGTGTAGGGGGCTGGGGAGGAAAAGGACGCCTCTGAGGACCTGTATGTAGGCAGGGAGGTGAGCATGTGCCTCTGGCCAGAACTGCAGGTTCTAAGAGCCTGTCCCCATGGGGCACTTGAGCAGAGCAGCCAAGACTCCAAGCTGCTGAGGGCAACTCCTCCTCCTCACAACTCTGTCCCCACCTCTGTCACCAAGAGGCCAGCCCAAAGCTCTTCACTTCTAGCCTTCACTTTTTTTTTCATTTATTGAAAGTCTATTATTTAAACTTGACATACAAAATAAAAATAAAAAGGCCAGGGAGAAGGCTCAGTGGGTAAAAGCTCTTGCCACTGAGTCTAGCAGCCTGAGTTCCATCCCAGTTCCCATACGGTTGAAGGGGAGAGCAAACTTCCCTCTGAACTCCAGGTGTCAGCACACACACACACACACACACACACACACACACACTTAACTAATTAAATGTAATAGTTTTAAGTTTATAGCCTAGGTGCAATTAGGAAAAAAAAAAACATAGAAACTAATTCTAAAAAGAGATAATTCTAACTAACCAACACTCAGCCTCATCAGGAATCTGAGTGGAATCTGGGGCTCTCTGGAGTGGTTAGCAAACCCGGGCATCTCCTGGACCTCATTTCTCCTGAAGAGGACCAAATAAAGAGCGTCCATGTCTCTAGAGGTTCAAACAGCTTCACCAAGCAAGGGCTTCCTTCCGTGTCCCCAGGGCAGCGGTGTCTCCGCCTCAGGGTTACTCTTAACTTTGTTTATTTGAAGCTAAGTGCATCTTTTCCTCTCCAGAAAACAGGGACAAACTGGGGGGTGACTGTGTTATTTGGTGGATCTACTTTGTGCTCCACAAGGGAGCCACGGGCTGCCAGGAGGAGTTAGGGGCAAGAGGAGGCAGAGGATTGACAGTTACAGGCAAACCCAGCCCCCACCTCCCCTCTGCTTTCCCGCTCTGGGGAAGAAGTGCTGCAGACCCCCTTGGGAGGAAATTAGCTCTGGCTTCCACAGCCCCAGCCAGAGCAAATCGGCCTTCAAAAATGCTGTTCCTCCAGGCCACACAGCGAGCCCCTTTGTAGCTCGCCGGCACCTCTCTCTCCCCTGCCTGAACCCGCCTGTCCAGAGGAAACTAAATAGGACTCTTACAGGACACAGGGACTGAGAGACTGAGGCTTGGATTAGGGCGGCTGGCTATCTGTCAGGACTTTTTTACCTGTTGACTTTTACCTGTTATGCCCTCTCCAAATTGACATAATGCATTTTCATCCACCATGTAAAGGCTTTTGGGGGCTTTTTGGTCCCAATGTGCTTAGTCCCCAAGAATGAGACAACTTTGACCTCCACCACCTGGGACATTCAGGCAAAGAAAGAAAGGGACAGGCTTGTGGGGGCAGGACTAAGATGAAGCCACACCCTCCAAAATGTGGACACTTAGGGACCTCCCTGGCTTAGGGCCCGGGTACCACTTTTCTCACCCTGTTATTCCTGTTTTTCAGAATGGCCCCCGGTAATTCTCAGAGGGTCTCCTGTTAATCAGCTGCTTAAGGGAGGAGAAAGAGTGAGAAGTCTAAGATAAAGACTGAAGCAGTCAAGAAGCATGGAGTGAAAGGAAAAAAAAAAATCCACAAATAGAGCCACAGCCAACTCTTCCTAGACACCCTCCTGCCAGCTTTCCTCTACTCTACCCCAGTGGACCAAAAACTTGTCAAAGCTGATTTCCTTGACTCAGAACCCTGATCCAATTGTGGCTGGGTGTTCTCAGCATTTTCTGACTCTCTGCCCTGGACTAGTCCCTTGACTGTTAAAACCTCTCCCTTGGTTAGATGGTTAGACTCAGCTTTTCTTTCTTTCTTTCTTTCTTTCTTTCTTTCTTTCTTTCTTTCTTTCTTTCTTTCTTTCTTCCTTCCTTCCTTTCTTCTCTTTCTTTCTTTTCTTCCTTCCTTCTTTCTCCTTTCCTTCCTTCCTTCTCTCTCTCTTTCTTTTCTTCCTTCCTTCTCTCTCTCTTTCTTTTCTTCCTTCCTTCTTTCTCCTTCCCTTTCTTCTTCTCTTTCTTTCTCTCTGTCTTTCTTGTTCCTTCTGTCCTTTCTTCCTTCTGTCCTTTCTTTCTGACTTCCCCCTCCCCTGTGGTTTCTTGAGACAGGGTCTCACTGTGTAGCCTTGGTTGTCCTGGAAGTTACTTTGTAGACCAGGCTGGCCTTGAACTCACAGAGATCCTCCTGCTGACTCCAACTAGCGCATCTCTCTTCCTGCTTTCCTATTGTGAGGATTCAATGCATGTGCCACACCCAGATATCACAGCTTTTTTAACTTCTAGGACTCTGTGGCTGCTTCCTCCTTGCTCTACAGTGTGATGTTCTCCTCCCTATGGGCCACAAGTTTCTCACAGGGATTCTGTTCAGTATTTCTCCTACAGTGAAAGGGACCTATCCAAACAGTCTTTTGAGGATCAAAGCCAGAGTCTTGGATAAGGCAAGTAGGTGCCCTACCATGTAGTGGAAGTTTTGGTTGTGTTGTTTGGATATGTTTTTGCTGTGGGTTGTGGAAATGCTTTGTCCATAGCTGATAAACAGCATTCTGAGAGGGCTTGTGATCCTTGTCAACAGAAAACTGTCTCGTGCAAGGAGACGTGGTTTTGGCCAGCGGAAACATCCTTGTGTGGACTTTAAGAAGGTACAAACAGGAGCCCTCAGCCAGAGAGATGTGGCTTTGCATCGAGATACTTTGCATCACTTTAATACTGAGAACTCTGTGAACACTGCTTCGTCTGTTGCTGGGCCTTGTTGCTGCTTTTGCTACTGCTGGCTTGCTGGCTTGCTGGCTTGCAGGCTTGCTGGCTTGCTGGCTTGCTGGCTTGCTGGCTTGCTGTTTGACTGGACTGTCGGTAACCTGATGACAAAGAGTGGAATCACCCCAAGGAAGTACTCCTAAAAAGGTCCACATCCCCAGTCCCTATTAACCTTCTTTCTGTCTACCTAAGGTTGGTGGGGTGGAGGGAGGCAAGGCATTTAGGAACCCAACACCCTAACCAGCAGGAAGTAGCTAAAGAGAACTACGCCCCCTCCCCTCAGTAACCTTCTTTCTCTCCTTCCTGGTGTTGGGGTGTTGGAGGAAATTGGGGTGGAGAAGAGAGAAAGAGACATAAGGAACCTCAAATAAAGCAAATTTAAAAAATCAAATCCTATGCTACCATGAGCTGCATCCCCAGCTCAGCCCTAAATCTTAGTGCAGAAATCTCCTGTTTATCATTCATTCCTTCATTCCTTTTTGAAGAATTGTTATTGTTGTTGTTGGTGGTGGTGGTGGTGGTGTGTGTGTGTGTGTATGTGTGTGTGTGTACATGATATGTACATGCCATGGCATGCAGTCAGTCAGTTCTTTCCTTCATCTTTATGTTGGTTTCAGGTCAAACTCGGGTTGCCCAGCTCGCTTCACAAGCACCTTTACCTGCCATCCTGGATAGTTTTTTGGTCAATATGACATGAGCTAGAGTCATAAGAGGGAACCACAATGAGGGAGTGTCCCCACGAGACTGGCCTGTGGACTAGCCAGTAGGGGATTTTCTTGATTCATGACTGATGTGGGACGGTAGCTGTGTTGGTGGGACTTTGTGGGTGTAGCTTTTGACATTTTTAGGAGACACAGTCTCACAGCAAACTCCCTATTCCTCTGACTTTTACAGTCTTTCCACCGTCTTCCATATCGATGCTGGGCCTTACGTACGGGAGTTGTATTAGAGATGTATCCGTTGGGACTGAGCTTCACACTGGGGGTTTTGATTGGTTGTGGTTTTCTGTAGTGGTCTCCGTTTGTTGCAAAGAGAGGTTTCCTTGATGAGGGGTGAGAGCTACATGTATCTGCGTATATACAAACAAATATTTAGTATGCAGTTAGGGAACATGTTGGTTTAATAACGTTGCTGTTGTAGGTTCTCCTTCAAGATCCATGACTTCGGTAGCCCTTCCAGTACCAGGCATGATTTCCCTTGTTAAAGGGTCTTACATGCAGTTAGAGAGCTGATGGCTGCCAACAAGGCATGTGTGTTACTACCACATCCTTAGGGTTATAGTGCCATACTAGGTCATTGTTGTAGTCCACAGGCATCATAGCTGGGGAGGAGTGTGACTTTCCTCCCTCCTTTGAAGGTGTGCATGGGTTTCTAGCACTGTGAAAGCTAGTCTTCAGGGAGGAGGCTTTCAGGTCAGTTCTAGGTCAGGGGTCTCTGAGCTCTATTCTGAAGTGTAGAGTGTCTTTAGCAACAAGGATTTACTTTCTACCTCAGGGGGAGGGCAACCAAGGGCAATAGCGATAGCCTGAGTGCTTTGGGGGTGTCTTTGACACCCCTAACTATCAACTCAAAAGAGGGCTTCTCATGTCTGGTCCTGGGGGTTTGTGTTTGATGGTCTATGGCTCATGGAGGGAGCATTATCAGTCCAGAAGAAAATTCATTTAAACTATGTATGTTTATGCAGTGACTTCCAGGATTATAGGTATTTTTAGATAGATAATGAACAGTTTAGTTCCTTATGAATTTTTCAGAAATCCTTACTATAATTTACCCCCTCCCTCCTCCTTTATTTTTCTCTCTTTCTCCTCCCTAATTAGAGCTCCCAGTTTTCCCCTTCAGATCACTTGTACCCTGCTTTTCCCCTCTCTATTCCTACCCCTGCCTCACAGTGGTCCCTTTTTACTTTGCTCATTTCTGCAGCTACTCCAGGATGTGCGCTTGCATCTGAAGATTTGGAGCTAGGAGCCCCCAATGAGAGAACATGTGATGTTTGTCTTTCTGAGTCTGGGTTATCTCGCCCAAGATGAATGTTTTCTAGTTCCATCCACTTACGTGCAAATTTCATGATCTCAGTTTTCTTGACACCTTAATAGCATTCCATTGTGTATATGCAAGCACATTTTCACTATCCATTGTCTGCCAAAGGGCATTGGGGTTGTTTCCACTTCCTAGGTGCTGTGAACAGAGCATCACTGAACATGGCTGAGCCGCTCCCTGTGGAGTAGGATGTCGGGTCCTTTGGGCATCTGCTGAAGAGTGGTATAGCTGGATCGGTGTACATTTATTTTTAGCTTTTTGAGGACTCTCCACAGTGATGTTCATAGAGGCAGCACTGGTTTGCAATTTCACCAACAGCGAAATAAGGTTGTTATAACTCCCACAACCTCTCCAGCATTGTAAGTCATTCTGCTGTTCTTTGCCTTTCTGACTTAGGTGAGATGAAATCTCAAAGTTCTTCTGATTTGCACTTCCCTAATTCCTAGAGACAATGAACACTTTTGATATATTTCTTCTCTTCTTCCTTCTCCTCCTCCTTGACTCTGTTCAGATCTTAATTTTTGAAGGGGTCAGTTTTTGTTTTGTTTTTGAGTTCTTTATCCTGGATATTAATCTTCTGTGAGATATATAGTTTACAAAGATTCTCTCCATTCTATGAGCATCTTCTTCACTCAATGGATTATTTCTTTAGCTGTACAGAAGCCTTCTAGTTTTTATGAAGTCCCACTAGTCACTCGTTGGCCTTTGTTCTTGAAGAAATGGAGTCATACCCAGGAAGTCCTTTCCTACACACATATCATGTAGGGTACTGCCTCTGTTTTCTTCTAGTATTTCAGTGTTTCATGTTTAGGTTTTTTATTCATTTGGTATTAGTCTTTTTACAAGGTGATAGATAACAGGTCTAATTTCATTTTTCTGCTTCTGAACATCTAGTTTTCCCAGCACCATTTGCTGAATATGGTTTTCCTTTTTCTTGTTTTTCCCCTACAGTGTGTGTTTTTGGCATCTTTGTCAAATAGTAAATGGCTGAAGTTACACGTATTCGTGTTTGGGTCTTCATTTTTGTTGCACTGGCCTGCATGTCTGGATTTGTGCAGTAACATAGTTCCTTTATCGCTATGGCTCTGTAATATATCTTCCAGTCAGGAGCCGAAATACCCCAGCATTGCATCCTTTTGCCCAGGACTACTTTTGGCTATCCAGGGTCTTTTGTGGTTCTATAAGAACTTCAGGTTAGTTTTTTTTTTTTTCTTTCTATTTTTATGAAGAATGAGATGGGGATTTTGATTGGGATTTTATTGAATCTGTAAATAACTCTTGGTATAATGGTCATTTTCACAATGTTAATTCTACCAATCCACGAGTGTGGGATGTCTTTCCATTTACTAGTGTCTTTCTCTATCACTTTCTTCAGAGTTTTAAAACTTTCAATGTAGTGGTTCTTTACCTCCTTAGTTAGGTTTTTGCTTAGATAGTTAGTGAAGGGGAGTGTGTCCATGATCTACTTCTCTGTGTGTTGGAGGTGTGTACAGATTGGTTTGTGCAAGCTGATTCTATGCCCTGCCACACTGCTGAATTTGTTTATCAGTTCTAGAAGCTTTCTGGTAGATATTTTGGGATCTTTAATGTGTAGAATCATATCTGCAAATAGAGATAATTTGACTTTTTCTTTACCTATTTGTACGTATTTTAATTTCCTTTTCTTGCCTTACTGTTCCAGATAGTACTTTAGCACAGTGTTGACAAGGACTGGGGACAATGGACATCACTGTCTCATTCCTGACTTTAGTGGAATTGCTTCAAGCTTTTCTCCATTTAGGATGATGTTAGTCATGGGTTTCTCATGTATAGTTTTGGTTATGTTAGGGTATGTTCCCTCTAGTCCTACATTCTCTAAAACTTTTTATCATGAAGGCATGCTGGATTTTGTGAAAAGTTTTCTGTATCTGCTGAGGTGATCATGTGGTTTTTGTCTTTAAGTCCATTTACAGGCCTGAACATCACCATGGCCACAGGTGGCAACGAAGGCCACTCAGATCAGTATGGCCCTCCTCACAATAGGGTGGCCTACAGACATTGACGTGGACACTGGTGGCAGCCCAGCCCACAGACTCTGCATGGCCTTTGTAGTGACGTAGGCCAGGCATGACTCCCAGATAGCACAAATCTGGACATCACTATGGTCTTAAGTGGCAGTGTGGCCACTCACATCAGCCTGATCCTCAGTGGTCTGACTCATCTCCATGTCAGCCTCCCTCCACAGCTCATACACTGTTCTGTTTTTTTCTATTTTTCCCATCTCGCCTTTGTGCGTTGTGGTGGTAGCTGCTGCATGTTCCTCAAAGCTGTTTGCAAGGTTATTATTTTGTTGTTATTTTGGTTTTAGCTGTTTGTTTTTTGTTTTTTTTTTGAGACAGGGTTTCTTTGCACAACAGCCCCAGCTGTTCTGAAGCTCTGTAGACTGGGCTGGCCTTGAATTCACACAGATCTACCTGCCTCTGCCTCCCAAGTGCTGGGATTAAAGGCGTGTGCCACCACCGCCCGGCTGTTTGCAAGTATTTCATTGAGCATTTTTGAGTCTATATTGGCATGTAGTTTTGTCTTTTGTTTTTGTACCTTTACCTGACCTGGTTATTAGTGATACTGGCTTCCTAGGAGATGTTTGGAAATTCTCTTTCTTTCTTTCTTTCTTTCTTTCTTTCTTTCTTTCTCCTTCCTTCCTTCCTTCCTTCCTTCCTTCCTTCCTTCCTTCCTTTCTCTCCTTTCTTTCCTCCTCCTCTACCTCCTACTCCATCTTCTATAGTTTAAGGACTGTAGATCTTTGAAAGTGTGTTGCAGTTCTGGTGTAAATCCATCTGCTCCTAAATTTTTTTAGTTGGAAGGCTTTTTATTACTATTTCAATTTTTTTTTTTTTTTTTTTGAGACAAGGTCTCTCTTTGTAGCCCTGGCTATCCTGGAACTTGCTGTGCAAAACAGGCAGGCCCCAAGCTCAGAAACATCTGTCCACCTCTGCCTCCCCAGTGCTGGGATGAAAGGTGTGAGCTACCACACCTGGATCAGGCTGCTCATTCATTATGGGTTTGTTTAGGAAGCTGACTTTTGATTTTGACTCCACCTCTCACTGAATGTGGCTCTTAAATAGGGTAGAGTGGCTGACCATCGAGTTCCAGTGGTCCTCCTGTCTCTGCCTCCCCAGTGCAGTGCCTGACTTTTATGTTGGTGCTGAGATAGAACTCAGGTCCTCATGCTTGTGTAATATTTCACTGGGGGAATCACTGACTGGACACCATAAAGGACTAGAGCAGTGCTTCTCAACCTGTGGGTCATGACTCCTTTGGGGACTAAGATCACTGGAAAACACAGATATTTACATTATAATTAATAACAGTAGCAAAGTAACAGGTATGAAGTCACAATGAAAACATTTTTATTGTTGGGGCCGCCACAGTATAAGGAACTATGTGAAAGGGTTATAGCATGAGCAAGGGTGAGAGCCAATGGACTAGAGGACCATAGAGAAATTCCTTACTAATGGAAAACACAAAGCCCAAGACTTTACAGCAAATTTAAATCACCCAGTTTTTATTTTTATTTTATTTTTTTAAAGTATCCTGGGTCACTGAGACAACTCAGCAGACAAACCCAGTGACCTGATTTCAATCCCTGGAACCCACCTGATGGAATGAGAAAACTATCCCTTGAAAGTTGTCCTCTGATGCCCGAGTGTGTGCTATGGAACACCCCTGCACACACACAAACATAAGAACACATGCTAAACAAATGTAATAAAGTATTTTAAATTAGTGCTTATGAAGATGATGGTCTTGCTGACTGGTGTGCTCTTGCCTGGCATGCATGGGGCTTGGGGTTTCATTTTTATTATGATAAAAAAAATAAAGGAAAGAATAAAATGAAAATCAGTGTTTACCAACACATCTGTCCCAACTGCTCCCTCAGCCCCACCTTGGCCATAGGTCGTGACATGTGGCTTACCCGAATGTTTTAGACGGAAGCAGGAGACTAGAGTTTTTCCTGCCTGCTTTGCATGGTTGGCTATAGGAGCTTGATCTGGGATCCTGAAAGAGGGGACATTGGTGGTATAAGAAAAGATTCATGGCTGCTGTGCACACAGGCATGAGGGGCTTCTCAGTACACAGAGGACTTAGGCCTCAGATGAGTCCAGCCTCAGGTTTGCTCCTCAGGATTTTCAGTGCCTGCATGCTAATCCCCTCAGCCTGGCAAGTTGGGGTGAAAGCACAGGCTAAGTTCAGAAGAGGTGGATTCTGCACCCAGGTGGGCTGCTAACCAGAGTTTGTGCCTTCACCTTCCTGTACTCCAGCCTCAGTTTCCATAACCAAGGCAAAGGGATTATGCTAACTAACACCCCATTCTTGTTCTTGTAGCCTTAGTGGGGTCAAGACTGTACTGCAAAGCTACATATGGACTTCTTTTGTTTGGCCTAAATTGCATTTTAACTCTTTAGATCTGCCTGTCTCTGCTTCCTGGGTGCTGCATACTATGGGAGCTTTTTAAAATTTTTATTTATGTTTTTGTTTCTGTTTGAATTCTGTGTGGGTATGCACTTGTTTGTGTGAGTGCATGTATTTGTTTGGGTAGGTGCTCAAGTGTGTGTGTGTGTGTGTGTGTGTGTGTGTGTGTGTGTGGTGTGTGTGTGTGTGTGTGTTTAGGCCACAGGGTTGATTTTTTGGGTCTTTCTTCCCCTGTCCCCCCCAAGGCAGGGTTTTTCTGTGTAGCCTTGGATGTCCTGGACTCTCTTTGTAGACCAGGCTGGCCTCGAACTCACGGAGATCTGCCTGCCTCTGCCTTCCTGAGTGCTGGGATTACAGACATGTGCCCCTGTGCCTGCCTTCAGGGTCTTTCTTGATCACTTCTCTCCCTTATTTTTTGAGCGCTCTCACTGAATGTACAGCTCTGTGATTTGATTAGGTAACCAGCCAATGAGGCGTTAGGAATCTGTCACTGCCACCCCCAGTGCTGGGGTGGTGACAGGCACATACTGCCTTGCATGGCTTTTTACGTTTTAGAATAGGTGCCAGGAACTCAAACTCTGGTTCTCACACCACACATGCTCGCCATTACCAACCGAGCCTTCTCCCCAGCACCCATATTCTTTTCAGCTCATGTAGCTGAGGCTGGCTTCAAACTGTGCAGCCGGAGTTGAGTTTGGCCACCTCGCCCTCCTGCCTCCACCTCTTTTGTGGTAGAACTACAGGTGTATGCCACTGTGCCCAGTCTGGCTTATTACTGCTGTTCCAATCAGTTGCTAACACTGACATGATATCACCTCCAAATCCGAATCTCCAACATCGCTTGGAAAATCCTGTCTTGCCCGGCTTGGTGATGCACATCTGTCGTTAGCATGAGAAGGTGGAAGCTGAGGATCAGGAGATCAAGGCCATCTGTGGCTGTGTGCTGTGTCTGCATAAGACCACGTGTCAAAAATAAACAAAAAAAACAACCAAAATTAAAACTAGCAACACAGAGGGGGAAAGGCTTCATCTCCACTGCTGCACTGAAATAGTAAGTATGACTTAGCAGTATGTGAACTCTTCAGATGGTCAGTGTCCCCAGCGTGCTGCTTTCCTCGTGCATGTATGCTCTCCGGTGGTCCCTGCACTGGGGTCTCAGCATAGACACAGGGCAACTTCAGTATGAACCAGAGTTCCTGGATTCCCAGGCAGTGCCGTTTTCACTATATGCTGTGACCAGCACCTTCTCATCATGGGACAAGAGAAGGATGACAATATTTCAGTCGCCTGAGTTTATGCCAAGGGAAGCCGATTCTGACAAGGAAGGGAAATCCGACACTTGACTTTGGAGGCTTAGTAGTTCCTCCTATTATGCTGGGGAATGTCAGGGAGGGAGGGACCACAGACTCACTCAGAAGGTCCCCTGGCCTCTTCCTGAGTCCTGATTCACCTCATTAGAACTGAGCAGAGGAGCCAGGCTGAAACCCCTCAGCAACCGACAGCTCCACAGGTCCCCCCCCCCCAATCCCCGCCTCATGGTTAAATCATTGTCAGAAGCACAAGGTCAGGGACCAGCTGGCTGCCCCATGCAGAGGAGGCCAATGGAGGGGCAGCCGCAGGGGGGCCCTGGGAGTCTTTGCCTTTCATCTCCACAGCTTCAGAGTTGGCTCTCCCAAGCCTGCAGGACCCCAGGTGTACCCCACAGGGCTCCCTGTCTTGATGCTTTGGAACAATCTCAGCTGGTCCTCATTGTCCAATAGGTAGGAAAGAAGTTTTAGAATGGGAGCATGGAGATACAATACACTTCAGCTTAGGGACAGTCATTAGAAAGAAGTTTTTCTTTTTTTATTTATTTTTGATGGCTCATCCCTTGGACTGATCACCACTTCCAAAGGCTGACCCCGTGCCACTCCTTCAGTACCCACAGTCACAACTGATGGTGTAAACGGGAAGGCCAAGGGGCAGAGTGGGACAGGGAGTCTCGCAAACTAACACAGCTAATAATTGTTTTCAGTTCAGGTCTGGACATGGGAGGGATCTTTAACCTGTTGAGAACTCACCTAATACATCTAGGGAGGGAGCCATGGTCAAGGGCAGACTCTGCCTCCATTTCCCTCTTCCCCCACCTGGAACACTATCCCTGAGTCACGTCCTCCTCCTCCTCCGGTCTAAGAAGCCTTCTAGGACTTTCTTCCCTGGGGAATTCTGACCTCTCTACTGTGACTTCTAGACTGTCATAGTAGAGAGTACAGCCGGAGGACTCACTTTCCAAGCACTAACCTGTCCAGCGTTCCTACTAGGATGGAAGCTGGATGACCCACTCGCTCGAGGAGGGTGGGACTCATTTTCTATTGGCCTGAACTCCAACCTCTGAGCATGCGCTGCCCTCTTCCGCCCCCCCCCCACCCCCCCCCCCCCCCCCCCCCCCCCCCCCCCCCGCCCCCCCCCCCCCCCCCCCCCCCCCCCCCCCCCCGCCTCGTACAGCGAGAACAGATTGCTTCCAGGCTTCCAGGCCCAGCCAAACACCCACAAGCCATTCAGAACACACGGATATGACCCAGCAGTTCCACACCAAGGCATTTTCTTAAAGAAATAATAAAATGGTACGTGGTCAGCCCCTCTGTATCCTAGAGTTCCTCACTTGGGGATTCAGCTATCCTTGGATTGAGGGTATTCGACAATGACATTGTAAACTAGGAGTGGTGGTGCCCGCCTTTAATCCCAGCACTTAGGAGGCAGAGGCAGGCAGATCTCTGTGGGTTCCAGGCCAGCCTGGTCTACACAGCAAGTTCCAGCCAGGACCTATATGGAGAGACCCTGTCTCCAAAAACAAGCAAAAACAAACAACCAAATCAAACCAAACCAAAGAAAAGAAAAGAAAAAAAAAAAAAAAAAAAAAAAGAGCAATGTCCACATTGCATCTGTGTAGATTGTGTACATCTTGTGATTGTTCTTGGACCACATAATGTATTAGCAACTATCTCCTTAGCACCAATGTTGCGTTGGGTTTTATACACAATCTACAGATGGTTCACAGCACTGGGGGGGGGATGGTGTGTGTGTGTGTGTGTGTGTGTGTGTGTGTGTGTGTGTGTGTGTGCGCGCGTGTGCACCAGCTCTCTGCATTTTACCCAGGGGGCTTGAGCACACATGAATTTTAGTTCTCTTTGGAGGCCCTGGGATCAAGCTCTCTCACCATGGGTTCTGAGGATGACGGCATGTTCGGAAGTGCTCATCTGGAACAGAACCAGACATTCAGGAATCTGGTCACACTCTCTTGTCATTGGAGAATTAACGTTTGCACAGCCAGGTGGGTGGCACATGCCTTTAATTCCTGCTTTTAGGGGGTAGAAGCTAATGGATCTTTGTGAGTTCAAGGCCAGCCTGGACTCTACATAGTGAGACCTTGTTTCAAAAAAAAAAAAAACAAAAACAAAAACGGGCTAGTTAATGACATTTGTTGTGAAGATTGCTGGGAAGAAGACCTTTCTTACAGATGTAGGAGTGTTTCCACAAATGTGGGGTACACATGCATGAGCGTGTGTATTCACGTGGAGGCTTGGGATTGATGCTGTCAGGTGTCTTCCTCACTTCCTCTCCATCTTAGATTCTGAGGCAGGGCTCTCACTGAGCTCAGAGCTCGCCATTTCCGCTAGTCTGGCTAGCTACTTTGTTCCAGTGATTTCCCGTCTTTGCCTCCAGGCTCCGGGGTTACAGGTGGGCTCCCCTGCATGCCTGGCTCTCATGAGGACCTCCTCAAGCCTGTGGGACAAGCACTTTACTTGTTGAGGGGTGTCCCTAGCCCAGATTGTCTTCTGTATAGAGGTCGTTTCACATAACAATGCTGAGAAGCAATAAACAGTGCTTAAAGGCCTGAGGTCTTGAGGGTGGCTTCGACCCTCTCCTGGGTAAGCCTTGAGTGTCTCACAGACACAGCAGGTTACAATGCAAAAATGGTCCCTGTGATCTGGATGTTTTTTATCTTGTGGTCCTGTCCAGTGCACTGCAGAGACCACCTGTGACATCATTTAAATTCCTTATCAACCCTTTGAAGATAACTTCTGAAACTACAAAAATAACACACAGACACACTCACATAGACACACACATACACACACAGAACATATACACATAAATACTCACATAGAGATTCACACACAGACACATGTACACTCACATACAGACACACATACGCACTTAATCACAGATGCACACTCACACAGACCACACACATACACACACACTCACACACAGCTATTGTAAAGACAACAAAGAGGACTTGAGTGAGAAACCCATACCCACACTCTCAGATGTGTCCTATTTTCTTGAGTATCTGTCTTTCTCCTAACCTCTGTGTAGAAGTCTGTTTTTTAAAATCTTTTGTTAGGAACTGGAGGTATTGCTCTGTGACTAGAGCGTTGCCTGAACTTTCAGAGGACCTGGGTTTGATATCCAGCACCCACAGGGCAGGTTACCACCATCTGTAATTCCAGCTCCAGAGGATCCAGTGCCCTCTTCTGCCCTCTGAGGGCACCAGGAATGCACATGGTACACAGATAGAAATGTAAGTGCAACACCCATAGATGTAAAATAAAAATTTATTTTTAAAAATCTCCTTTTAATAAACTCCAACTTTGCTTCATACTATCATTTCCTGGAATTCCTTTTTTGTAAGATTTATTTTTATTTATTTATTTAGACAGGGTCATACTTTGTATCTCTGTCTGGCCTGGAATTCTCTATGCAGACCAGTATGGCTTGGACTCAGAAAGATCTGCCTGCCTCTGCCAGCTAAGTGCCCGGATTAAATGCAAAGACCACCATACCCAGCTATTTTATTAGTTTTTATTATGTATGCTTTTTTGTGTCTGTGTGTGGGTGTGCCTGTGTGCCTGAGGAGCCACACTGTTCCCCCTGGAGCTGGATTCACTGGCAGTGTGAGCTACTTGACATGGGTGCTGGGAGCTGAACTTGAGTCTGCTACAAGAACAATGTGAGTTTGTAGCTGCTGAGCCATCTCTCCATGAAATCTTTTTCTGCAGCAAAGCTAAGGGTCTAGCTTTACTTTAGCGGAGGTTCAGTGGGTAAAGAGGAACATTCAGACTGCCAACAGCACTGTAGGTCCTGCTGTACCGCTGCTGACAGTGAAAATCTACCAAATAGGAATGGTGGCTTCACTGGGTGACTATACTGTTTTTGCAAAGTGATCAACCCAACACTCAGAGGGCTGAGACAGGAGGATGGCAGCTTGCAGGCCAGCTTGAGCTACATAGACCCAGTCTCAAACAAAAACAAAACTCCTACTTTTCAGTAGTGAGTGACTGGGACATTGAAAAACATGAATGACATTTTCTTTCAAAGTTGGGTGTCACAGGGATGCCTCTGTTTCCCTCTATGGGAGGCCAGGTGCAGTTGGATGCAATCAGGTGTGGCCAGGTGAAGGGCAGGAATGAGTGGACAGCCGAGGCCAAGCCCAGGCCCAGCTGGGTGATATCTCATCTGGTTCTTGGCCTGGGTCAGGCACTCAGTCTCTAGGAGGGACCTTGTCAGGCCAGGTGGCTGTCCTACCCGACCTGCACCTGCTCCATTAATCTTTCCTGTCCTAACCTGGCTGACAGAGCCCCTTCTGTCTATTGACCTAGGAGGGGAGTGTGAGGCCCAGGGAGGAACTCCTGTTCAGTACCTGCTGTTGCCCAGCAGCTGGGGCTGAAACCCTCATGGGCGGCGTGGATTGTCAGCGCTGATAGATTAGGAACTACAGGCAGGCAGCTCTCTCCTGCCACCAGCTCTCTGCCTCCCTGATCAGCATCGGTCTCCAGGAAGGATAGTTTACAAAAGGAGCCACATCCTTCCTTTTATTTTGAGACAGGATCTCACCATGCAGCCCTTGCTGGCCTGAATTTGTTATGTACATCAGGCTGGCCTCAAACTCACAGAGACCCGCCTGCCTCTGCCTCCCAAAATATGAGATTACAGACATGCACCGCCATGCCCAGCAAGCCACATTCTTCTTGCACACAGACCTGGTACCTAACATAATCTGCAGTACCACAACCTCCTTACCTCCCCTCAGAGGCACAGGTGAGCAGACGCAGCCATCTCTCAGTGTCCATTAGGGATGGGTGCTAGGACACAGTCTAAACCATCTCTAGATGACATGATACTTCACGCCATGTAGACGCTGTATAAATAGCTTTAACACAGAGTGAACATAGATTCATTAAGAATGAGAGAGAGCTCCTGGGAGAGGGAAGGAATGCCCAATGCCACATACATATTAATACTTCTCATATTGTACCATTTAGAGAGCAAGCCCCCCCCCCCATGTCCCTACATGGTCTGCAAAGATTCGTTTTACTTTTTTGAGTGTTTTCAGTCTGTGGTGGTTAGACTCTGTATGTGGAACCCGGAACATGGAAAGCCCACTGTACTTTTTTATTAGCAGGAAAGTTAAAGGGGATGACTTTAGAATTAAAATGACATGTTAAAAGCTGGAGAGATGACTCAGCGCTTGAGAGCGCTGGCTGCTCTTGCAGAAGACCTGGGTTCGGTTCCCACCACCCACACGGCAGCTCACAACTGTCTGTAATTCCAGTCCCAGAGGATCTGACGCCCTCTTCTGGCCTCCGTGGGTACCAGATATGCCTGTGCACACACAGGTGTGTGCTCGGGCGAAACACCCACACACATAAAATACACAGAAAGACGTTTAAAAAATGACAAGTTCAAACGTGGGTGTGGTGATGCGTGCAAGTCATCCTAGCCCTTGGGAAATGGAGGCAGAACCATCAGGAGTTCAAGGCTGGCCTGGGCTACCCTGGGCTACCCTGTTTCAACAACAACAAAAAAGGCAAAGCTCATCGTTGAGCTATGTTTCTGTTCCATTGAGATTAAAAGATATTCCCATGTAAAAAGTAAAATGGAACAAGCATACTGTGGCCAAAGGATACTGGGGTTTGATACTTTTCTTCTTCTGTATACAAAAGCTTGGAAGATGAGCTACCCACCGCTTGCAGTGATGAACTGTGGAGCTGACCAGCCTTCAGGCTCAACGTTGTGTTCATGTCATCATGCACCACTGCCTCTCCTCACCGGTAACGTGTTGCCTCTTTTTCAAACAGCCTTCTTGGACTCGTCAGCTAGCCTGGATTGTGCCGCTTCAGTCATTCTAGAAGCTATCTCCTCTCCCAAGCCCAGAGGCAGGGAGTGGTTTCCATGCCTCATACTTCAAGCTTGTGTCTCTGCCATCACCCACCTTTACAGAAACCATTTATAGAATCCCGAGACTCGGTGCCCTGTGCTGCGACTACCCTGTTGTCTGTGCTGTGCTTCTGCATGGTGCCTGCCCCTTCCCTGCCAGATGAAGCCTCTTCCCAGCCCATCCCTGACAACACCCTGATGGCAGACCAAGACTGAAGCTCGCACAGCATTCACAGGAAAGCCCGTGGGTCCCACACGGTCTTCCACACTGATCCCATTAGGCATAGGTAAGTGTTCCCGGGCCGTGAATGAAAAGCAACATCAAGGCAGCAAAGAATGGCTAACTCCTAGCCAGTATGAGAGAGAGAACTCAGTCCCTGTGGCAGTGTAGGTCATGTGGACCCGCACAGCTCTGGAGGACCAGGAGTGCATGGAATGGGACCAGGCTACTATTTCTGTGGTTTCCTAATCATTAAGGCAGGTGAGTGTGTGTGTGTGTGGGGGGGGCTAATACCTGCTGAGCTTCTGTTGCTTGCCAAACACACACACACACACACATGCACACACACACACACACACACGAAAGCATGAGACTTTTAATGTGTAATGTCTCCACAGGCTTTTGTATTGAATACTTGGTCACCACTGGTGCCATTCTTTTGGGAAGTTCTGGAAATTTTAGGAGCCAGGAACTAACTGTAGAAAGTAGGACACAGAGGGAGGGCCTTTGAAGGTTATAGCCGATCCTCAGCCTCTACCCTTCTCTCTTTCTACCACCATGAAATGAAGAATTTTCTCTCCTATGTGCTCCCCAACCATGATGTATTGCTCTTGTGCATGGGGCTAAGTAACACAGACTGAACCTTCTCAAACTGTGAGCTAAAATAAACCCTTTAATCCTTTAAGTTGGTTATGTCCAGTAGATGGTCACAGCGATGAGACACATACTTAGAATCTTTAAAAAGATGATATCATAGGAGGTCGAGCTGTTGCTGTGACCAGCCTGACCGTGAGTTCCTGAAGACGTAGTAACTGGCTCCCAGAGGATTTTGGAAGACTGAGGTGAAGCAGGCTAGAGAAAGCTGAGAGTTCCTCAAGCACAGCTCCGTGAGTGGCTCTAGTGGGAGTTATAGAGTAAGGAATACTGATAATGACGAGGAGAGTGAAGACCGTGCTCGTGGGGCTTCAGGTTGAAATGAGGACTCTACTAGGACTTAGACTAGAGGCCATTTCTGTTACGTTTGGGCAAAGAATTTGTGCCTTGAGAATTTGAGAGAAGCTGAATTTAAAAGAAATGGACTAATCCATTTAACAAAGAAAATGCTGTAACAGCATAACATTTATGTTGTGGCATGGTTAGTGCTGGCTGCTTTTTGCCAGGTTTACAGTGAGAATCAGGATTGGAAAGTAGAGCAGAGTAATTAGAAAAAACATACAATTTGTCCAGAAAAAGATCATGTTTAAAGCTGTGGGAAAGAAAGGCATGGCTAGCCAGGTGATCCATGCCTTTGATTTCAACACTGAGGAGTCAGAGACAGAAGGATCTCTGTGAGTTTGAAGTGGGCCTGGCCTATACAGAAAAACCCTGTCTCAAAAAATGAAATGAAATAAAATAAAATAATAGCATGGCTATTAAAGAGATCAAGTTTCTTGCACCAGGACGATAGAGAAGAGGCCTGGAGAACATCAGGAACATACTGGCTTCATCCTACCAAAGAATTAAATGTATACAGTTTTATTTAACTCATTTGAGAGACTTGGATTAAGAAAAAAGTTCAGGTGCCTTCCTTGCACAGAGCTGTCAAGGAAATGCCTTTCCTATATCAGCTGCCCAGACACTCAGTGTCTTAGTTAGGGTTTTATTGCTGTGAAGAGACACCATTACCAAGGCAACTCTTATAAAGGAAAACATTTAATTGGGTTGGCTTACGGTTTCGGAGGTTTAGTCTATTATCATCATGGCAGGAAGCATGGCAGAGTGCAGGAAGATCCTGCCCTGGAGGAGCCAAGTGTTATAACTCTTGATCAGAAGGCAACAGAAGGAGACTTGATGTTTCACTGAATGTAGTTTGAACATATATAGCCTCAAAACCTACCTCCACAGTATCACACTTCCTCCAACAAGGCCCCACCTACTCCAACAAGCTCACACCTCCTAACAGTGCCACTCCCTATGGCCGCTTCAAACACATGAATCTGTGGGGGGCCTGTTCAAACCACCACACTCAAAGATCACTGCAATCTAAGAAGCCCTAACTACTCTTCAAGCTGGAAGCACACTTTCACCCATGTCACGCCTGGCTTTGCAAGCATGCAGAGAGCAAGAGCTGCGTGGTTATAGAGGCTTCTGCCTAGATACAGCAGAAAGCCTAGGAGGCCAAGCAATGCGTAGCAATGTCATATTCCCTCTGGAACCATGAGGGGACCCTGAGCTGCAGTGGAGAAGCCAGGATGCTAGTGAAGTAGAATGCCTTCCTTTATGGGGTAAACGTTTGCTCTGTGCCATTATATTTTACAAGTATGCCAGCTTCTTTTTGATGGGCAGGGACTCCTTTTGAATTCCAAGGGAGACTTTTAACATGGACTTTTTTTTTTTTTTTTTTTTTTTTTTTTTGTACTGGGGATTAAGCCCAGGGTTTCACAAGGCAGAGAAATGTCCTACCACTTCTCCAGTGAACATAGATCTATTTGTTTTTCCTTAAAGATTTATTTTTATTTTGTGTGTGTGCTTCCCCCCCCACCTACATGAATGTCTGTGCACCACATTCATGGAGTGCTTGCAGAGACCAAAAGAAGACATCAGAATCCCCAGAACTGGAGTTATAGACAGTCATGGGCCACCATGTGGATGGTGGGAATAGAACTCAAGTCCTCTGGAAGAGTGACCAGTGCTCTTAACTGCTGAGCCATCTCTCCAGCCCCGGCATAGATGGCTAAACAATAATGCAACTGTTAAGGCTTGGGGAACACGGGGAGGTGTGAATAAATACATTTTGCATTACATAGAATTATGTTTGGCTTTAATATCAACTTCCCACAAAATTAGAATCCCAGAGCGGAGAGCCTCACCTGAACTGTCCTGATTGTCTTGATTGACGTGGGAACGATCTGATAACAGTGAAGATCACATGGATATTTCAGGGGCACCCTTGTTGTACCTTTTGCTCTCTTGGCTTCTTTCTTACCTCTGTTTGGTTTGCTCCTTTGTTGTTGTTGCTGCTGCTGCTGCTGATTTCTTTGCTAATGTCAAAGCCATCATTTCAGGCTTCTGTCATAGACTTGGAACTAGCAGTTCCCCAGGAATCTTCCAGGCTTCTAGTGCCAAATTAGGATTGCTGAGGTGCAAATGTGTGCGCTAACCACCAGGCTGTCAGCCTCTGCAGTGAGAGACAGCTACTGTGGGATGACTCTGACTGTTGAGGCCCCCACCCTCCAAAACCCAGAAATGTCTGGGTTCTCAGCCTTTCAGGTGTGATTCAGCTGTTGCTGGTATTTTAATGTAAACTGACAATAAAATGTGTGTGTGTGTGTGTGTGTGTGTGTGTGTGTGTGTGGTGTAGAAAGGTACACCCTCTTGTTTATTGGGGGGCAGAGGTCAACTTTGGGTATCCTTCTCTATTGTTCTCCAATTTAATTTTTACTGACTGCCTCATCAGTAAAAATTTGGGCTAGACTGGCTGGTCAATGAACCCCAGGATCTGCCTTTCTCTGGTCCCAGATGCTGAGTTTGAGAGTACATACCTCCATGGCCTGCTTTTTCATGGCTGCTGGAAATTTAAACTCATGTTCTCATGCTTGTGCAGCGAGCTCTCTACACATCCCCAACCCCCTAAGCGAGGGAGAGAGAGAGAGTGTGTATGATTGTGGTTTGTGCCTGTGCATGTGTGTTCACATGTGTGTGGAGGTCAGAAGTTGATGTTGTATGTCTTCCTCTCTCACTTGTTTTTTTCTTGTCTGTTTTGGTTTTGTTTTGTAAGAAACCCTGTCTAGGGTTCTTATCCATCTTGAGCTCTCTAATCAGCTAGACTGGCTGCTCTCAAGCTTTTGGGGTTGACCTGACTCTGCCCACCCCACACTCCTAACACTAAGGTTTTCGGTGCATGCATTCACATGGGTGTTGAGGATTCGAACTCAAGACTGTAGTTCAGCAAGCACCTTAATGACCGAATCATCCCCCTACCTCATTTTTTCAAGATCACCACTGTGGACTTTATATGAGGGACTTGAGTGTCTTTGGATTTTGGAATCCACAGGCGTTCTGGAATCAGGCCCCTGAGCATTCTGAAGAACGACTGTATAGTGTACATTACACATTTGGTCTCTGTTTTGTGAGAGAAGCACTAATGGTTCACAACAGCATTGTGCTAAAAGAGGTTATTTGAGGCCACCAAGCAGGTAGGGGGCAGATCTGTCTCCTGGGCACAAACTCCCTACCCTTGACCACTAAGAAAGGAAGTGGCTTTGGAACCCTCTGGACAGAGGGAGGAGCTTCTAGGTTAGGCTCCATTGTGTGAGCTATACCGGAGGAAGAGTTTCAGTGGCTCCATGCAAAGGTTTCTATGGCTGGGATCATTTGCAGTCCAGAGTCAATGGAGAAGACTGTATAGGAGAGGTGAAGGCGGGCTCCCCAGGCACTTCGAGGCAGGCCACGTGAGGATAGCACTAGTCTAGTTTAGGCTGATGACTAGCTCATGGCTCCTATCACACAGCTCACAGAGGACAGACTTCTCTGCAGTGGCTCCAGACCCTGCCATGTCACTAACTCTGTTGTTACCTTGGGCCAGTCCCTTCCTTTTCCTGGCCTTCACTTTGCACATCCCGGAAGTCAAGAGTGGGGACTCTAAGATTCCCAAGGCCATTTCCAGCCAGGCCATGAAGCTCTTTTGTGACGAGGTCCTGAGTCCTTTTTAGCCACTGCTGACTTTTTGCCACAAATGTTCTAAAAGGCGATGGGTGAGGAGATGCAGGGTGGGGGTGGGAGCGCCGGTCTATAAAGAAATTCCCAGACTGGCCTGACTGCTTTGTATGTGCAAAGAGGGACTGGGGAAGTCCTGGGGGGGTGGGGGCAGAGGAGGACAGGGATGGAGTGTGGAGGGGGAAGAGGAGGGTGTGTTGAGGAGACAGAAGAATGAAATAAAGGCGAATCCAACAAAAGCAAGTGAAAAGTTGAGTGACAAGTTTGGGGCTGCAGGCCCTGGGCTGGCTAGGCCTTGAGGGATGAAGAATGGACACAAATGAGCTGGATTTTCATGCTTGGTGGACGGTGAATGGGGGAGCATCTTTTAAAACCCTATCAGGAACTCTTTGGATTGTCATTAGATCTGGAGAGGGCCAAAGCCAGAGGGAGGAGTGCGCTGAGTCTGGCCTCCTGGGTGTGAAAAGCTCCTGATACAGCACTGCTGTTGGCGGCTGGCGGCGGGGGCTGGGGGGGTGTTCAGCGCTGTCCTTGCTGAGCTGGGCACGCCAGGGGCCCTCAAAGGTTTCGGTAAATTATTTGGCATTTCAAGGGTCCTTGAAATTCAATGGCAGGCTCCCTCGTCTCTCAGTGGACCCCACACTGGAGCTAGGAGGGGCAGGAAAGGCTGGGGTGGGCTCTGGGTTTCCGGCTCCTTGTGGGGTGACCAACCATCCATGTTTGCCTGGCACAGGGGACTTATGGTGGCAATGTCGGAAGTCCCAGAAAAACCAGGATCATTAGTCAGCCTAAAGTGGGCTACGATGGGGATAAGGGGAAGTTGTTGCTTAATTGTTTGTTAGATGTGAAAATGGCATGGTGTTTGTGATTTATTTTCTTTTAGGTCCTTATTGGGCTGGGAACTGTAGCTCAGGTGGTAGAGTCATTACATAGCAAGTACAAAGTCTGTTGCCAGCATCATATGAAACCAGGTGTGGTAGTGTACCCCTGGAATCCCAGCATCAGAAGGCAGGAGTGGGAGAATCAGAAGTTCAAGGTCATCCTCAGCTACATAATGAAAAGCTAGCCTGGGCTACATGAGATAGTGTCTCCAAAATGAGTTTTTAGCTGAAAATAGACACTAATGTGTCTGTGGGGTGAGAGGTGCCTTAGCCGTCTCTGCAGGTTGAGGGCTGGGCTGCAGAGAGATGAATTAAGGCTGGCTTTGAGTTAGTGGCCACAGGACAAACTTCTTTACGCTCCCATGCCCTCCAGCCCCTCTCTGTCTCTCCTCACACGATGCTTTTAGCAAGTAGAGTCTCATTGATGACACGAAGACCCGGTGTCTCTGTGCACTCTGACCAAGGCCACCTCTCCCTGGGCAGCCAGGAGCACGCTACTGAACTGCTCCCTGTCTCCAGTTCATCTGCAGAATAGGAAAGATAATCCTCTCACAGACCAGTAAGTAACAAGCACTAGGATTGCCTCAAATTTAGTATACCCAGCAACAAGGAGTCAGACACAGTATACCCTAGTAACAATGAGTCAGATACTGTATACCCAGCAACAAGGAGACAGATACACTATAACCCAGTAACAATGAGTCAGATACAATATATACCAGTAACAGTGGGTCAGATACAGTATACCCCAGTAACAATGAGTCAGATACAACATGCCCCAGTACCAGTGAGTCACATACAGTATACAATAGTAACAGTGAGTCAGATGTATACCCCAGTAACAATTAGTGAGATAGCACATGCCCCAGTAACAATGAGTAAGACATAGTCTACACCCAATAACAATGAGTTGCCATCACATTTTTAAATAAATGTTCATCTTGGAGATAGAGCATGGCCTTCAGCCAGAACCCATACAAACTATGCTCTTTAAACAGAACCCTTCCTAAGTCTGCCTCCAGGGATAAACAGAAGCTCCATGGAGCGGGCTAGCTACTGAAATCAGGCCTCACCTACACAAGGGACCTAGGTGGGCTCCTCGCCCTCCCTGAGCTGCAGCCTGCACGGAGCTCCTGCTAGAACATCCTCATGTTGGAGAATGCTTGCCTTCCTCCTACAGGAAAACTCAGCCCCTCAATATTCTACTCAGGGACCAGTTTTCTTCCTGCCTCTGTCAGTCCATTAGGAGCTGCAAAAGAACAGGACACAGTGTTCTGGCACCTTTCTGAATGGCTGAGCTCAAGCTCAAGCATGCGGTGGAGCACATACAGAGAAGCAAGTGCACACGCTGAAAAGGTGCTCACAAGTGGGATCGGGTGAAGAGCCTGCACATCTCAAGATGCAAAAAGAGGAGAAGGTGGATCTGACTAGCCCATTGGGAGATTGTGAAGCAGAGCATGGTTGTGAGGGCTGAGGCTGGGGGATGTCCGCTCTTGGAGCCAAGCTCAGTGCTGAGAACCTAGTGCCAGATAGAGTAGTAGCAAGAGCACACTTACTGCCATTCCAGGGACCTACACCAAATCACCTGGACACACAGCCAAGAGCTGACCTTCCAGAACAGGAGAAACAGCTCTGCCATAAAATCTCTTCCTGCTCGTCAGAGGGCCCAAGTTTGGGTCTTGAGTTTGGGTGCCAGCATCCACATTGGACACACATTGGACTCATAGTTGTCTGTAATTCCAGCTCTAGAAGATGCAAGACCTTTTTCTAGTCTCTGCAGGCACCTACATTCATACGACACACACACAGACACACACAGATAAATATACACACACGCAGGCACACACACAATTCTTTTTTTTTTTTTTAATAGGGGAATAGCAATAAAGCTGACCTCTTACCAGGACGACGGCTGCTGGGGGTGGTGAAGTGACCACCGGAATGGAAGTCACAGAAGCCTCGTGCGTTTGCAGAGGTGCTGGCGCATGGTGGATGCCGTCGCTGTGCCATTTAATCCTGACAGTTATGCTGTGAGAGGCCAACATTGTTTCTTTTCATCACGGATTGACCTGGTCAGACCCATGGGTGGGTCCAATGGCACACTGAGAGGAGGAGGAGCTTGAATTAGAGTCCTAGGCCTTTGTCTTCACAGCCAGGACTGACTACCAACTACTATAGTGTATTATGCAATTCACCCTAAGTAAAGAAAAATAAAAAATAAAAAAATAGAAATACAAGGACAGCAATGAAGAATGCATCGTTGGGATTGTGCTGTTCCTGGGTTGCTTCAGTATAGCCCACAGAGGAATGCTGAGCGGAGTGGGCAGGGCTGTGTGTCAGGAGTGACTGACTCTTGAGATGATAATCCCTGAATCTGAGCAATGGGTTTGAGAACATTCAGAAAGCTCTTCTCTCTAAACATTTTCCAGGAGAGATCTGATGGGCCCTTATCCTAGCTGCCCATGCCTGGGTGACTGTGAATGTGTTGCTGAACCTTTCTTTGTCTTCATTTCCATACTGGTCCCTGTCCCATCTGCTCCAACCCCTGTGGCACTGCAATGTTGCTGAGACTATTCCTAGTGTATACAGGGAGGATAACAACTCTGGATCTGCCGGAACAGAGGTTGAAAACTCCTTGTACCTAGAGAGATGCTTTTGTCTCCCCCTCCCTAGAAGGAAAAAAAAATCTAGACTGCCTTTGGTCTGTGTTCAGACTCTTGGAGCGTGTGTGCATGTGTGTGTGTGTGTGTGTGTGTGTGTGTGTGTGTGTGTGCATATGTGTGTGGTGTATCTGTATATTTGTGTGTGACTTCACACTGCTCTGCTCATTCCACCTGTGTGGGTCTTCTCCTTTCTTCTTCCAAGTCGCCACCTGTTCATTCCTCATTCAAAAGGGGCCCAGGAGTGGGGGAGCAGGCAGAAGAGTGGCATCCAGACCCTGGGGCAGGCGAGTGAGGCTCTGGGCCTCCCAAACACTGAGGATGATAAATGGGGTCCAAGTCTTTCAGGCTTCATTATAGAGTCGCCATGGGTTTGCCCAAACCATGGCAACCGATTCATGCAATGACTAACCTAATAAAGCAAAGGCAAAGGGGAAAAAGATGCATTCAAGACCCCAAGTCAGGCCCTGGTTCTCCAGAGGCAGTAAATTTTCTTCAGTGGGTGTTGTGTCCAGGCCCCAGACGTCCTAAATCTCTGCCTCGGGAGTGGGGGCAGGGAGGGCTGTGAAAGCAGTGACTGGATGTCTGTGATCAGCGTAGGGGTGTTGGGGGTGGTTTCAGATGAGCATTCAGTCTGGCAGGGCTGGTGTTCTGGGCCCTTCTGGAAAAGTCAACCTATGCATGGGGGTCAAGGAGACCCCTGCTTCAGCCTCAGGAGTCACAGAAAATACCTGGGCTTCTTTTGTACAAACTCTAATATGTTTGCCCCAAGAGACTTACTAACAGTGCATGAGTGTGTGTGTGTGTGTGTGTGTGTGTGTGTGTGTGTGTGTGTGTGTACAGGTGTATATTTGCAGTGGTGCACATGTGAGGGTCAGAGTACACCTGGAGGAAGTCAGGTCTTCCCTTTCATCTCTACATGGCGCCCTGGTTGGTTTTGTCAACTTGACACGAACCTGGCTGCATCTGGGCAGAGGAAATCTTAACTGAGAAATTGCTCTTTCACAAGATTGGTCTGTGGTCAAGTCTGGGGGGTATTTTTGGGTTAATGATCGATGCAGGAAGGCTCAGCCCACTGCACATGGTGTTAAGATGGCAAACTCTCCATCCATCTCCATGATGACTGAGTGCTTGGCAAGCCATGCCACTCTTTCTGGTTGAAGTGGGAAAGTCATTCCTGGCCCATACTTTTTCTTCTAGTCCTCTATAGGATGAAGAAGAGATGATGGAGGCGCCCTAAATGAATTTTCCTCAAGTCAGTGGCATTACAGGAAGCTTGTGAATGCACCTGCCCTTTTGTCAGCATGATAATCCGACTCCGTGAGCGGCTGTGGTTTCCTCCATCTTTATTGTTCTAAGTCAGGTGTGCTCTGCCAGCCTGCCTTTCAGGAGCTCTGCTTACGTCATCACCCTCTGTCACGAGATGTGGTGCTTTTCCGATATTGTGAAGAGTTGCATAGCTACATGCTCCCCATGTAAAAGGCTCCAGCCACCTCAGCTCCTCTCTCTGTCTTCCCCTCTCTCGTGACCCCACTCCTAGACAGCCTTTCACTCTTCCCTCTTCCCCAGTAAACCTCTTAGGTTAGATCTGTTGCATGGTGTGATCTCCTAGCCCCAATGCACCAAGGTAGCTTTTCACTGCATTATCCCAACATTTATAGCTTGAGAAACCGAGGCGTGGAATAACTTGTCTTAGCCTTACTAACAAGCTAAGTAACTTGTCGGTTGATAGGAATATGAGGTATCAGAGACGAGCTCGATGCCAAGCCTGTCCCTTCCCATTGATCTGCTGAAATTATCTCAGGAGGAATCAGCCACACCGCCACTGGCATTGCGGCTGTCAAGCTCAGAAACAGCGTGGCCACTGTGAGAACCTGGGTCTACTGAGCCAGACAAAGGATCTGTTGTAGCGCTTTAAAAAAAAACTCTTTTATTTACATTTCTTTTGTTTTTTTCCTCCCTACTCCACCCCAATCCCTTCCAACACCTCAGCACCAGGTAGGAGAGAGAAAGAGTTAGTGGGAGAGGGGGTGCAGTTCTCTTAGCTGCTTCCTGCCGGTTAGGGTCATTGGGTTTCTTGGAGCCAGTCCAATCCTTGTTTCAGGAGATCTCCAACTTTTTGTATCACTGCACCAACAGCAAAAGGAGCTGAAGCGGGTAAGCAGCAGCAGCCTTGTTCTTCCTGAGCTCCTCACTCTCTGGGCTCTGGCATTTATTCTCTCTCCAGAGTCCTCAGATTTAAACAGTCTGCAGCTGGCGAAGAGCTCCTCTCAGAGCCTACATGAGGCAAATAGTCTGCTGCTGTGGACCATCTGAATCAGCCCCACATCCCACACCTGGGACCAAAACACAACCATGTTTATATCTACAACACGTATCTTCTAAAATAGGTCCATGGCCAGCCAATACTGATTATTCCGGTATAAAAGAAAACATGATTCTGCACCGGCCTTTTGTCTATACATAAATCAATCTCTCATTTATTCACTGGTATTTATGCGCTAGCCAGTGGGGTGAGGGATAGTTTCTAAACAAACAGATACAGCAAGCCCCTTCTGGAATTAGGATTGGTGTATGGAAGAGAACATGCCTTCACTGTTTACAGTGGACTGTTTATCTGTACACTGTTTGTCACCTACACTGTCTGTCTGAGCTTGGGAAACAGGTCCTCCCCCATGATGAATGAATAAAGAAAATGTGACATATATCTACAGTGGAATACTATACAACAACACAGATGGACACAGAAGAATGTGACACTGAGTGAAATAGGCCAGGCACAGAAAAACAGTGTGTGCTCTAGCTCATGTGTGGAACTAAAATAGTCCATCCCAAAGAAACAAAGGGTAGGGAGGCAAGGACCTGGGAATGAGGAAGGGGGAGGAAGCGTGGGAAGATGTTAAGCGAAGGGAGCGAAGCTTCGTTTAGACTGGAAATCAGCTTCAGTGAGATGGCACAGGTGGCCCCGACTGTCCCACAGTGAGCGATAACACAGTGTATATTTCAAAATAAATTTTAGTATTCTCAGTGCACATTCATGCATGCATGTGCACATACATTATGGGACCAGAGAGATGGTTGAGCAGGTAAAGGTACTTGCCAGCAATCATGAGGACCTGAGCATGGCAGGAGGAGAGGATTGACATCTCCAAGTGCTATGGCATGTGTGCTCTTACCTACCCATCCAAACAAGTATAAGCCCAATTTAAGGAAATGACAAACTGATGAAGAGAGGGTAGGTTAATTAGCTTTATTGAATCTACAATGTATACATAGATCACAGTGTCCCATATATGTACATATTTATGGAAATTCACTCACGGGATATTCTAAAAGGATGAGGCAAGGGGGAAAACAATGCAGGGAAAGTTTCCACACTGCAGGTTTGGGGAATGGGAAAAGGAGACAGGATTTGGGCAGAACGTCTATGTGTGTCAATGAAAAACTCTGACAGTTCAGCATTTCTGGATGTGAAGGCAAGGCACTGTGGAAAGAGAATGAGGGGGCCAGAGAGATTTCTCAGCAGCCAAGGGCACGGACTTCTCTTCCAGAGGACCCAAGTTCAATTCCCAGCACCCTCATGGTGGTTTACAACTGTCTGTAACTCCAGTTCCAGGAAATCTGGCACCTTCTTCTGGACTCTATGGATCTCAGACATGCACATGGTACTCATATATATATATGTGTGAAATACCTATATACATAAGACTAAAAATAATAAGAGCAGGAAGGAGGTAGGAAGATGTTACTCAAAGGGTACAGAATTCCAGCTATCATGTTAGTGATCATGTTCATCGTACATTTGAAAATAGATGTGTGTTAGCTGTCTAGCCGTAAGTGTACATGTTCTAGGATGATAAATCTAATAATGAATCCATCTCAGTCCTGACCTCCACCCAGAAGCAGCTCTTCAATTCTTCAAGCCGAGTACAGCCTCTCGTCCAGCTAGTCAAACTTTGTCATGCTCTCCTAGTGGAAGGAGGTAAGCTCTGTGCAATGCCTCACGATTGAAGTGTGAAGGCTGTGGGTGAGCCTGGTCTGCACTTTATTTTCCTTCCTGCTGGCAGGACCCATGATGTTGTAGCCTCAGTCTTTTGGTTGGTAAGTACCTAAGAACTGCTGAAAGATAAAGTTGGACGGAGTCCATGAATGGTGGCAGGAGCAGAACTATCCCCTCACCAGGAATGCCTAACTCTGGGCATCACTGCTGAGTTTCTCTCACACCTTTGCCCTAATCTTAACCCTAAAAGGTAATGTTACTAGTCCCAACTTTCTGGGTAAAGAAACTGAGAGAAAGGCTGAGAAACTGGCTCGTGTTCATACTGATAATAAACCAGCTGGGAGCCAGACTCAGGCTCACATCTGTTCCCATCACCTCACCCTTCAATGTTGGAATGTGAGCTTTCTGTCATGATCGTTGGAGGCCACTAGAAGATTTTTAACAGGAACGTGGCAAGGTTATTCTGCATATTGGGTAGGACTCTGACTGGTGCAAGATCACGGAGTGTGCAGGTTGGAGGAGGGGAGTTGAGTTAGGTTATGTGGTTATTAGTCATTTTCTCAGCTTCATGGATGAGGAAAATTAGCTTCAAGAAGGGGGCTTTAATGCAAAACCACTATTATTGGCAGCAGGATTTGCACTCATGTATTGGAATCTAAAGCAGTTGCTTGCCACGTCTCTTCCACTCTGCATCTGCATTTGGTAGACTTCCCTTTATTCTTGTCTTTGGAATCATTAAAACGTCATTGAAACTCAAAGATAAAACACATACTGAAGGAAACGTCTACCATCTAGGATTTCCCTAGGCCAAACTTGCAACATTGTTCTTCCCGACTTCTTAGACGCTGTTGGAATTTTCTGAACATGTTGCTCAATTCTAGCTTCTAATTTTGAGGGATATGAGAGAGTGAGAGAGAGAGAGTGAGAGAGATTGCTAGCCAATCAGCCAGTAGCAACAGAGGCCCATACCCACTAATGGAAACCTGGCAGTCCTATGTCCCTACGAATCCACTCTGGAAGCATGAACTGAAGGGGGCAGGCAGACAGTTTTCTGCGCTGAGAACAGGACTTGCCCGGAAGCATCTTTTGTGCCCGGACAACGTGGCTGTTTCAGCACCATGGTCAGGGGCACGCTTCCGGCTTCAGGATCTAAGGAGTGGCTAGAGGAAGTTACCCAGGCAGTGACGCTTCCGCAGTCCTCCTTGGACCAGGCATCTCAGAAGTAGAAGGAATGGTCAGGGCTGGAAAATAGCCAGGAGTCCTAGAAACTGGGCGCAGCAAAGCACAAGGGAGCCTCTGGGCCTTACTGGAGCCCCAGGGAAATGGCTGGAGTACAGAGATGCTCAACTGCTCACTCCCTCACCCTGGCTCCTCTTTTAAGGACACAGAGTGAAGAGCACCAAACCACTACAGTAGAGCCAAGGTCTCAGGTCTGGCTTCTCCCATAGTCACCAAATGACTACCGGCCTTCTGGGATCCATGCTCACGTGAGTGAGGTCATTCATCTTGCCCTGCACTTTGGTATTAAGAGGGTACCTGAGATGGGTACCTGGCCCCAGACCACCTACAATCTGTCTCTGCATCTGGCCCCTTGAAGGTGGGGGAGGCAGGTCAGCAAATTCCAGCTCCTGCTTTTCCTGATTTGCCAGAATTTTGAAGGTTTGGGTATAGTGGAGAGGAAGAACTCAAAAGAGAAAAATCACATAAATGTAATTATATTTGGTGCTTATTCTGCAAACTACCTCACCCCAAGCCTCCCCACACTGACATTGGTGCTAGGAACTTAAGGGTGCTTCACACCATTTCTGGTGGAAGTGGGGTGACGGGACCTGTAACTTCACTCTTTGTAAGTACAGCCACTTCTTAAGCTCCCAGAAATCTAGTGAATGGGTTTTTAGAAACTGTCTGTAACTTCTGCTTTGATTTAGTGGAGGCTTGGAGACTTGTCCAAGGTCACACAGCCCCATAGCCCAAAGGGGAAAGAAGGTTGCTCACAGCCCTGCCTGCTTTTGTGCCAGCCCAGTGGCCTGGCTCCTGGACATTAGCATTCCGACAGCTCTGGGTTGCTTTGTCCTCCATCAAGGCAGGCTGGGGATGGAGGGGAGCGGTGGGGTGGGGGCAGGGCACCATAAATCTACCTGCTTGTGTGTACTGAAGGGGTTAGGGGGCGGGGTTGAGCCCAAGATTCATGTGCTGTTCTGGGAGCTATGCTTGGGCTCTGACAAAAGCTGGAGAGAAGGAAAAGTCACTCTACGCAAGAGCTTTTCCTGACAGGACTTGGGATCTTGTCAGCGTTTCTGGGAGCTGGGCACTGATGGTGACCCCAGACCACAGGACCAACCAAAGAAGGCCAGCCAAAAGGAGCTCCCAGCAGATACACTGAGCTTTAAAGGCTGCACAGCATCAGATGCCCAGAGCAGTAGGAGGCAGGGGAGTGCTGTAGCTGCAGTTAGATTCACCACTCCCGTTTTTCCAAGAATTCTGCACACACCGATGTGGCTATCCAAACCAGGAACCCTAAGTTTTGCAAGAATTCAAATCAAACCTTAAATTTTTACCCACCTCCTCTTGATTTGGAGAATAGGTTGGATAGCTCTGGAGTCAAATGGACCCCTAACTCTAGGTAGCAGCTGAGCCAGGACGGTTACACCGTACATGTGTGAAATCATGGGGCAGAAGATGAGTCTGTCTGTGCTTGGAAAACCTGGGAGAGGCCTGGGCAGTGGGTTCACCTGTCTCCTCCACTGTCCTGATACTCTCTGGCTTCAGACAGTCACGTGCACCAATGGACCTCCCACTCACCCTAGGGAAACACTACTTTTCACAGTCTGGCACAGGAAAAGGGATCTTTCTGCTTCAATTCTCCATATTTTTAATTCCGCTGCTGTCTCCTCCAAGGACCTCCGTCTGCAGTCCTGGCCCCGGTAACTCTCACTTGTTGCTATCTCATGTAGCAACAAAGTTACTTTGGTCTTGAGTGATTTTTGTCTATATCCATGCTATTCAGGAGGCAGGGAACCTTCCTGCTTTTCAAAGATCTGCTTCTACCCCTCCCCCCAGTGCCCAACACCTAGCAGGCTTGGTCTGTGCAGCCCAGAGCTGTTAACACCTGCCTTTGGGCAATGCCCCAGGTGGAAAGTTGGCTGTTGCTGAGGTTTCCAATAACCCATTAATCTCCCCCTCCCAGATTAAAGCCACCAACTGAAACAGCGCTCTGTTCATTCAGTTGTTTGCAGTGTTCCCCTTCCTGGCCCCTGAAACTCATGTCCTTGATAAGGAAGACAGCTCATCAGAGCTTCCTTTTGGGACTTGGAAATAGAGGAAACGCTCAGATTGAGGGGGGAGGGCATGGAAGAGAAAGACAGACACAAGAGGCATTAGCGTCAGAGCCTGAGAACCTGCCACCTGTGTGTTCCAGGACAGAAGCAACCAACACACACATCAGGGTCACTGGCAGCAACCCACCTGGGTGGGTTCCTTTTCCTCCTCTTTTGGGTGGGTCTCTGGGTATCTGCCTTCTGTTATCTTGGTCCCAAGAGACAAGCTGCGCCGTTTTCTTATAGCTCAGTGCAGCTTCTCTGGGACAATGAACGTCATGCTTCAGTTCTCTGCTAGCATCTTCCAGACAGCTTTCAGTGCTACCGAGAGCCAGTCTCCAGCCACCTAGAGAGCTGGAGAGCTCACTGGGCTGCAAAGCCAGGGAGCTTTGTGAGTGGATACACCTTCAGTCAAGGTGTTAGTTTCTAGGGCTATAGAGCTCTCTGCTGGAGCCTCTACCTTCTCTGCTATACTGCTTAAAACAAGGTCAGTAAAATGTGCCTTAGGGGTGGAGTCATGCTGGGTGTCTAAATACCTTAGAGGAGGGATTCCCGGGGGTGGTGTTCCTGTTTAACCATAAGTTACCACTTTCACCCTTTCCTAAGGGCAGTGCAGCTTTAATTCCAGGCAGGTGTGTGTGTGTGTGTGTGTGTGTGTGTGTGTGTGTGTGTGTGTAGCTTATAAAATTACTAGGCCCAGTTAGAGATTTGCCTTTCTTCTAAACTTCTGTCCCACGGAGAAAACAAGAGCCCCAGACTAATGATTTCTTAAGAGAGCTCCTATTCTCTGTCAACTATCTGCCCCACCTTCAGCCCAGGTGGAGGTTCCAGACCCCTAGAAAATCCTCACCTCACTCCTACAGGTAGAATTGCTTTACTTCTCCCAACAGTGGCTTCCACCCTCTTCCCCTCTCGGCACAATGGAGTCGCTTTGCTGAAGATTCCAGAAGGTCCACTTTTATTGGTTAGCTCAACAATCTCAATCACCAGTCCCTGATACTCTTATGTACAGAATATAAACTTCCCTACTACGAAATAGCATCAATAAATACAAATGTGTAAAAGGGCGGAGGAGGCATATAATTTACCATAACGAAATTAATTTCAAAAGGCATTACATCATTTACAAACTGATTTTTTTTCCTCTTTAGGGAGACGAGCAGTGCTCCAGGAACTTGTCCCTGCATGTCACATTTCAGACACCGGAGCCAAGCTCCGCAGGCGAGGGCTTTCCCCCCGTTCACAGCCCGGTCTCCCCTCGGGGGAGGGTAAAGACTCGAAAAGTGCAGAAAAGAGAAGGCAGAAGATCACCTTCGTGGTTTAAGGCAGAAAACAGAGCGGCCTGGAACCCCTGGGCTCGGTGGGCAGTAGAGAGGATGAGCGTTGTTTACGGAGCCAAAGCCGGGTGGGAGAGCCGGTGTTGTCAGACCCAGCGCTGGATTAGGTCACCCTGGAGAAGAGGCCGGCTGGAGGCTGGCAGCTTTGAAGAGGGCAGGGTCCTCAGGAAGAGCGGGAGTCTCCAACTGTGCAGAGACCGCTCTCCTCTGCCTGCGGTGGGGGTGTGAAGTGGCCGCACCGAGGAGGGTTAAGAAGACCGCAGCCCGCAATGCCCGCTGTGCCTGGGCAGCAGCCAGAGTGCCGTGAAGCCCGGTTAAGCCCAGTGAGCGGGCCAGCGACCCCCGCTAGCGCGAACCGGCAGGAGCAGGGAAGCTCGAGCGCCTCCACTGCCTCCCGCCTCGGCCCGCCCCGGCTCCCTCCCTTCCCGGCCAGCACCGGCCACCCAGAGCCAGACAGGTCTCTTCACAAGAAGTCCGAGAACAGCAGGGCGCCCGGGAGCAGACAGGAGGGGGAGCCGGACGCCTGCAGGCCAGGGAACTCTTCCAGCGAGGCAGTGGGGCTCAGGCTGCCCGCCTGGGAAACCGGGGAGTAGATGGAGCCCCAGTCCCCATAGGAGCCGCCTCCTGGGCTGCCCAGCTCCCCACAGGGCCCGGAGGCCTCCGGCCCGTGGAAGCTGTGGTCCGCTATGCGCAGCGTCTGAGTCAGCGCCCAGATGTAGTTGTGGGCGAAGCGCAGGGTCTCGATCTTTGTAAGTTTGGCGTCATCCGGGAAGGTGGGCAAAACACCACGCAAGGCGTCCAGCGCGGAGTTCAGGTTGTGCATGCGGTTGCGCTCCCGGTCGTTGGCCTTCTTGCGCCGGCTCCGCCGCTGCTTGCTCAGTGCCAACTCGCTCTTGGGTCGGCTGCGCCCTCCGCGCCGGGCGCGAAGCTTCCTCGAGCTCCCTTGGCAGTCACCCGCTTCAGTGTCGGAGCAGTCCCTCTGGATGAGGGCGGGGCTGGGTGGGGTGCTGGACTTGGGGCTGAGCACGTCACTGTCCGAGGCTCCGGGGAAAGGCTGCTGGGTCTCTCGGGGCGCTAGGGTGGTGGGCGCACCCAAGGGATGAGGCGCCATCCTACGGCTGGGAAAAAATGGGGGGGTCAGTGTGAGACGGCCTCTGACCACCCCGCGCGGGGTCGGGGTACACCCCTCCTGCTCTCGTGGTGGCTTCTAATTGTTACCTAGTCCTCCGGGCGCAGGAGAGCAGAGAGCGGCGGGGCGGTGAGAGGTGGGCAGCCGCGGGCAGCCGAGCGCCTCTGCTCGCCCCGAAACTCTGCCGAGCTGCAGGCGCCCTCGCCTGGAGCTAGTTGCGTGCTGAAGCCGAGGAGAAGCGCCGAGGGAGCCTCCGCCTCTGCCGAGACCCGGGGGTGGGGGGGAGTTCCTGAGCTGCGAGTCGTGTGCCCCCTGGCACGCTTTATCTGCTCGGCCCGGGCCAGGAGCGTGCCTGCCCCGCTGCGGCCTGCGCCCCGGGCCAATCAGCAGCGGGAGGCCCAGTGGCCGCGCCACACGAGCCTGCTTCCCCCAGGTCCCCGCCCGCGGAGCACAGCTGGATTCCGGACAAAGCGCAGGGGTCGGGGGAGGGGAGCAGCCCTCTGTTTGCTCCCACCCCTCCCCACCCCCGCCTCCCCCAACGCGGGCCGGGTCCCAGCAACTCTGGGTCCCTCAAAGAGCCTCGCCCAGCCAGAGGAGTCCCGTCTGGCTCGGGGCTGGCAGCCGCGGACAGCCTTACCTTTTCCTCTTTCTCCCTGGCATCTGTCCAGACTGTCTCTCGGTAGCCTGGAGGAGGTTTGGGGGTGTCCGTAGGGAAGGCCTCTTTTATGAGTATTCCACTTGGGGACTCCGGGCTCAGAGACGGGGGCGGCTTGGCTGAATCAACCAGCCGCCTAGCAGTCAAGGGTCTTGACTGGCGGCCGAGAGGAGCGCCCGTTAGCTCTAAGGGCCATCCAGCACTCTGGCACTGTGCGTTGGGTTAGGAAATGTGTGTGCTGCCACGTTTTCACAGACTTTCTCCGTTCCAGCAGGGAGGACAGAATGACTGGAGAAGGTCCTGCTCAGGTCGTTTCTACTGGGAGAGCATCGCTGGGTGGCGTGCCTGAGATGTTGCTCCCAACTCCTAGACGGGACCTTAAGAACTCCCCTCCCAGCGTACTCCTTATCTGAGACAGTGGATTCCATCCCAAGGAGAGGGTGGTTGTGGAGGGAGGGCAGAGGGGCCACTCCTCCTTGGACAGTATCAAGAAGGCCTGACCCCAGAGGCAGGTGATGGGAAGAGGTCGAGGACGGTCTTGCTCTCGGCCAGCCCTTTTGTCTTTTCAATGCCATGGTGCGCAGACAGAAAGAGGATGCGCTTTCTGTCCCCTTTAGTCCTCCTGTCCAATCACAGACCAGAGAGGGCCGACGGTGTCCCCTAGTCCCGCTGCCCCCACCCCCACCCCACCCCCGCACCACTCCCGAACTGTGAGTGAGCCCAGGGCAGGAGTTCTCCACGCCTCTGGTTTGCCCCTCTTAAAGCTATCTGGAAATCTTTCCCGTGGGTCTGAAGACACCGTCTGCCCTTTCTTCCCTGCAGACCCGCCCCTCTTGTCCCCGCCTCGGACACCCCGTGGTCTTCTGTTTCCGGTCACTCAGGGTGAGGGGTCGTGGCTTCCGCTGCTCTCCCTCTTTTCTTTCTAGTGCGGGATGCGCGGGAGGAAGCCGAGGCTGGAAGATGAGAGACTAAGCAATAACTGTGCTTTCTAGTGTGTCCTCTTCCTCTGAAGTCCCCGGTAATTGCAGAAGGGGCCATGCCCTGGCTGGGAGATTAAGGGGATGTGGTCAGGGTCGAGGTAGGTCTGTGGCTTGGCTCTAGTGATGGCCACTGGCTTCCTGCAGGGAGAGGAGGGAGCAGCACAGACTCGCCTAGGCAGAGGGTGGTTGACTCGGTGGTCAGCAGGAGGGGGTTGTAGGATTGGGTAGGGTGGTGCTATTCCTATGGACTTCTATATGATCCTGAGTGAGGGGGAAATTCCGACTCCTACTGCAAGAAACTGAATTTGGAGGCAAGGTTAGACCTTCCTGTGCGCAGGGTTCTCGGTTCTGCCTTCTGCTGCAGGTCTTCCTTCAGGCTTGTCTTCTGGTCCCAGGAATGGGGACTTAAGCCCCTTTTACAGATGGAAAAGCCAAGCCCCCAGAAGGGAGTGACTTGCCAAGGTCACTATGAGAACCCTGAAGAATTCAGAGCCTAAGTCTCTCAGTCCTAGATTCCCTCCTTGTACTCTATGGTTTGGTTTGGGGAAGAACGAGAGAACCAAAGGGCAGAGAACAGAGGATGTTCTGAGTCTGTGAAAACTGTAAGCATCAGATTAGTGCAAAATAATGGTTCATCCTCCTAGCAAAAGGAAGCCAGCACCAGACATGGTCGGCTTTTCTGATTTTTCTGTTTCAGACCAAAGCTTTGCTTAAATTATTTCCCTGAAAAGTAGAAACTGGGAAAGCAACTTAAAAAGGCATCCCTAGGGTCCTGAGACCCCAAGCAGGCTCCTTGGAGTGGGGGTGGGGTGTGGACAGGTTGCAAGGGTCCCAAAGGGTCTCAGAAGAGCAGCTGCATCTGTGGTTCTCATCTCTCCCTTGTTTAAATGGAGATGGCACTCGCCCTGGCTGGGTCTAATGAGTCTAATGGGCTCTGGCTAGAACGCAGAGCTCCTCGTGCCAAAGAGAATCCCGGGGGTTCTTGTGGAAATTTCTTGATAGACAGAGCCCCTTTTGGAATTCTTGTGCAGGCTTCCCAACATCTGTTAGGCTCCGGGCCCTTCTGGGATTGTAGACAGACTGCAGCCGCTTTGCGCAAAAAGCATTCTGAATAAGGAGCGCACAGCGACGAGGCAGCGCACCCGAGCAATGCCCAAACTCCCTGCCATTCTTCATTTAGCTAGGAGGCCAAGTTGAATGCCCAGGAGTCTTAGAAGTTTAGAGGTTAAGGATCCATCACCCCGACCCCTCTCTCAGCTGCAGGGGATGCACAGACCCCTCTCCAAAGTTAATCCTCAACTTTTGGAGGTGGAAGCGGTGGCGCAGCTGACAGCGCAGTGCGCGCCAATTACGTTTGTAAAGAAGCCCTCTGCCCCCCGAGCACAGCCTGTTTTTACAGCGAGGAATCGTCCATCCACAACCTCTGCGGCTTCCTGAATCCCTGTGTCCCTCCACCTTGTAAGACCCAGGCTTGCCTGGAAGCCTGAGGGCTCCTAAGACAGAGGTAACAGCCAGATGCCTGGAGATGGTGAGGAGACGGATATAGAGGGTTAGGCAGCGTCTGGCCCTAGCGCCTGAGGCGTGGGTAATGCTCGCATTGCCTGGGGGCTCTTTGAGGATTGAGCAAGGAGGGAGCCCCCACGGGAAGCTGAATAGCTAATGGCTTGCCAGAGAAGGGGGCTTCTTTCTCTTGCCTTCGCTTTGGCCCTGAAAGAGAAGAAGACAAAAATCTGGCGAGCGAGGCTGCCGAGACCGAGACTGGCCACTTCAAACAGCCCTTCAAACAAAAGGAGACGACGAAAAGAAAGCCCCACCTGTCTCCAGTGTTTGCTAAAATAATAATAAATAGATTTCGTTTAATAAATAATTACAAGAGATTGTAAAGCGGGCTGCTTTGGAAAACATCTCTGGCGGAGTCAGCGCAGCCAGCCATCACCTGCTCCTAAGCAGAGCAACTTTATTGTTAAGCCACCCCCCAACTAGTTCGCCTCTGATAAACTCTCCTTGGTCTTCACAATGACTGTTTACTCATAGTTAGCACAATATTACCTTTGCCGTGATAAACCCAGAGGGGGGAGACCTGGCCCCTGGCCCCTGGGCACACCTGTCCTAGAAGCTGACACATGGATTTGGCACTGAGCGGGCCTCCCCCCTGGGGGCCCTGCCCCCGTGTACATTGGCCCAGTTGCCACTCATTTATAACAGGTTGGCTGCAAGGCCTATCTCGATCCTATTTGTCTTCTTTTATTGAAAGCATATGGTCTCCAGGGGCTCACCAACCCCATATTTCATCTGCCAGGAGCTGGGGCGCTTCCGCTGGCTGCTGCTGCCCAGCGCATTGCTCCCCACCCAACGGCTGCTGCGCCAGCTGAGAGCGTGGTGAAGGCTGGGTGGGGACAGATAAGGCGAGCTGCTCACAGGCTTTAGGAGAGGGGCCATTCCCTTAGTGACTCCCCCCTCCGGGGGCCCTGGGAGCTCGTGCGCTCTTGAATGGGTGGCTGGTTCCTTTTCTTGGGTAGGTGAGAGGGCGCCATATGCTACCCCACAGAGCGCACGAGGGAGCTTCGGCCCAGGGAGTCCTCGAACAAAGGGAGAAGAGGGTCTGGGACACTCCGGAGCACCCGAGGTCTTTATTTCCAGAGCCCCCTCTCTGCCTGGAGCCGCCTCCCCCGGGCTCCCGCAGCTCGCGCGCAGAGCCGGGAAACAAAGTGTCCACATTATTGCTGCCGCCGGCAGCGCCTGTCAATGCGTGAAAAGGTGCCTTGCGCACCCAGACACCTGTTGAGCCGGCGCCTCTTCTCAGCGCCTTCTCCAGCTCTGCGCTGGGTCAGGAGCTGCGCGGGGAGTGGGGGAGGGAGGAGGGACAGAGACTGTGATTTGTGGCGACATATGTCGAGCAGCTCGTGTGTACTCCTCTCAGGCGCACGCGAACCCTCGCTCCCACACACACCCCGCGAGAAGGAGCAGCTGCTCTCCTCACCTTCTCCTGACATAATACCTGGCGCCTGCGCTCCAGCCTGGCCTTTGAGATTCCAGCTCTCCTCCACCCTCTGTCTTCCGCCCCCACCTCACGCCCCAATCTTGGCAGCTTTACTTTAGGACTTTATTGTCAGCTTTAACAGATGCACGCTTGTTCCCAGAGCCTGGTCCCGAACACACACACACGCACACACACACACACACACACACACACTCGCGCGCGCATGCATCCACAGAAACCATGACTGAGGACACAGATGCAGAGCGCAAATGCCCATATGTCCCTCTCCTCGCCTGCCCGGGTTAGGGAAATATAAACAGACTGTGTGATTCTCTCTGTCCAGAAAAAAAAAAAAAATCAAACAAGGGAAGGTGGAGGAGGAGGGGAGGTCACCTCCAGGCTTTATGGAGCTGATGCCTGCCCTTTTGTGCAGCGCTCCAGCCAGGTGAGCGCTTGGAGGAGGACTCAGAACGCCCACCTTAAAGCGAGCTTGAGAGGGTCCGTCCTGGCTGAGTGGACTGGGCAGCAGCTCTGAACTCTGGCCCTCTCCTGACTCCACCGTATCCCTGGAAATTGTTTGCCATTCTCTTCTGCACACAGGTTTCCATCCATGGTGGCTTGGCACAAGTTTTCTGACCTGGGCTAGATGACAAATATGGTGAGAAACTCTGTCTGTTGCGCTCTCTCTCTGTCTCTCTCTCTGTCTCTCTCTCTCTCTCTCTCTCTCTCTCTCTCTCTCTCTGTGTGTGTGTGTGTGTGTGTGTGTGTAGCACAGGAAGCTGTGCCACCGTCTACAGCCACCTTGGGCACAACGCTTTATCTTTGTAGGACTCTACTGGTTTCCTGTCTACCGAAGGAGGAGGCTGTGGGGGAAATACTTTGACATTTCCTTTCCAAATAGACAAAGTTTGGAAGTCTTGGCTCTAAATGGCCACCCTAACCGAGAACACACGCAGCCTCACTTCATCCGAACTTCTGGCTAATGGCTCCTTTACCGACAGTTTCCAGGACTAGAGCTACACAGGTAGCAGGCACAAGTTTGGCACTGGTGTTTAGAAAGCCATCCTTGACCCCCAGCTTCCGGCCCTTGGCACAAACACCTGGGCCACTCCATGGTCCTGTTTCCTGATGCCAGACTTTCAGATCTCCACTTCACCTACCTGGGGGGTGGGTGTGGCTCTTGGGCACTCCCTCCCCTCCACCCCATTTCTGGAGAAGAGTATCTTTGCAGTTCAGTCCTGGATCTGCTCTTTTTACTAGTTAAAGCTAGTGCTTAAAGTATGCAAGGAAAGAACTTGTTAGAAAAAGAGCTGAGCTGAATAGATGGCTCAGCAGTTAAGAGCACTGGCGGCTCCTTCAGACATCCTGGGGTCCATTCCCAACACCCATGTTTCACAACTGTTTGTAGCTCCAGTTTCATGGGGAGATAGTGTGATGCCCTCTTCTGGCTTCAGTGGGCACTGCATACATATGGTGAGCACACAGCTGTCAAAACTCCAATACATGTAAAGTAATAAAATAATTAAAGTTAATTCTAGGCTATCCCAGCGTTGAAGCTTGCAGCATAGCCTCCTATTCAATACTTAGTAACAGTACCATTCACACCACTCACACTTAGTAACAGTACCATTCATATCACCCAGTGCTAAGTAACGGGACTATTTATATAGACTTTTAAGAGAGCCAGACAGATCACCTCCTTAGAGGTTCACATCATCCGTAAGGGAAACAGAAAGGAAGGCTGGGGCACAATGTATCCTTTGTATCCCTTCCAGCTAGCTGGCAGGAGATTTTCCCTGTTACTCTCCTGGCCCCACCCACTGCGTGCACCCCTCATCCCCCACCCTTTGGAGGCAAGTCTCCACCGAGGCTTTGTAGGCCCAAGGAGGGGAAGAGATTTCCAACCTCCCTTCCTTTTCCTGGGTGCTCTAGAGCTTCTTGCCCACATGAGTGATCTGGAGCAGTGGTTCTTAGCCTGGGGGCCTGACCCTTCGGGGGCAAATGATCCTCTCACAGGGGTTGCCTAACCATCAGAAATGTCAGATACTTATATTATGATTTATAACAGTAGAGAATTACAGTTATGAAGTAGCAATGACAATAATTTTATGGTTGGGGGTCACCAAAATGTAAGAAACGGTATTAAAGGGTTTCAGCGTTAGGAAGGTTGAGGGCCACTGCTGTGGAGTCTGGAGAGAGGACCAGACTTGCATGAGCCTACACTGAGGACTTCCTTGAATCTTTTATCCTCCTTGGCACAGCATCTCCTTCATCCAGCACTAGTCCTGCCACACCTGATAGGCAAGAACTCTACTGCTGAGCTCTAGCTCTGGCCTTCTTTTTTCATTTTGAGACAAGAGCGTGGTAAGTTATCCAGGTTGGCTTTGAACTTGTTACCTTTCTACCTCACCCTCCCAAGTAGCTGAGAGGCTACATATTACTGGGTATTATCCCTGGACCTGATCCCAAATCTGTGCCCCATCCACCTTTGTTCTGTATTACACGCTGGGTCTCATTTCTAAGCTTAGGTAAAACCAACCCTCCTTAGACCACTGAGGGACAATACCGAGGAAAGAGGGTGAAGGCTAACCGATGAGGTCAGCCAATGGTGCGTGCAGATGGCTTATTCTTTTTTTCACAGGAAGCCATACTTGGCTCTGCCTATGATTTGATTGAATGCAAGGGCTGCATTTTTCAGACACGTGTATAGAAAGAGCAAGTTTTTGCCAAGCTTCTAGTCTGCAAGGAAGCTACAAATCCAGTCTTGTCAACGCCCAGGCATCAAGGTGCCTTGGGTCGATTGGTTACACATTCCTTGTGTCCCATAAATGTTTACAAAGGGTCATTATGAGAAGTTCGTGGCCCACTGTTCTCCACAGTTAGGTCAAAAAAAAAAAACAAAACAACAACAACAACAAAAAAGACTTGACTTATAAAAAGCAGGGATTGAGGCTCTTGGCAACCATGCCATTTCCAACAGACAAAGATGGTAAGAGTCCTGCACAAAGCACAGCATCTTGTCTGTAAAGGCACGTTCCCTGGCTTGAAATGATCTCCTTAGTGGAGGGGAAAAGGTAAACCTCAGAGGTCCTGTCTCCTTCCATGACTTCACAAGCATATCGTTAGGATAGCTATTCAGTTATATAGACACATTGGGAAGCTATCTTCTAAATGAGAGGGACGCAGCCAACGGACACTTACTTACCTGCCGTAATAAGCCTATGAGGTCTGGAGAAACTTCTCAGTGTTAAGGCACTTGGAAGGTATGAAGACCGCTCACTGGATCACCAGAACATAGCTCTGGTGGGCATGGTGGCTTGCTATAACTCTAGTCCTTAGGAGGCAGTGACAATGGATCCCGGGAGCAAGCTGGCTAGCCGGGCTAGCTATATTTTGAGCTCTGGATTCAATTACGAGACCATGTCTCAACATATAAGGGGAAGAGCAATTGAGGAAGACTCCTGACAAAAGTCTTGGGTCTCTGCATGCACGCATGTTCGCACACACACTGGCACACACGATAACACACATATCTATCCATATCTATATCATTTCTATCTATGTACAAAGCATTCCAGGTCATAGGTGTAGTTTACTATTGCAGTCCTCAGCCTGAGAAAACCGTAGCCTATATCAGCCCTTTCCTGAAAGTTTATTTCCGGCACATGCTTGTGATGCACCAAGTGTCGTGAGAAGTGTCAAGAGCCCAGCACTGATGCTCTTGTTCTCTATTTCTTCTCTGTGTAACAAGGCACTTTCCATGGGGGGGGGCATTTATTAATTAGGTATTTTTATTTCTCTTTCATGGGTCTCACCGCAGAGTATGATATCAGCTATTTTCATGGAAGGACTTCATTCCAAGAGAAAGTACTTTGGATTTATAATTCACTGTCAGGATTTTTAAAGAGTGTGTGTGTCTGTCTGTGTCTCTCTCTGTATATGTTTGTCTGCGTATCTGTGCACATGTGTGTGCGGTTACCTGCAGAGACCAGAAGGGGTTATTGGATCCCTTGGAGCTGAAGTTACAGGCATTTGTGGGGTGTGTGATTCCAGTGCTGAGATCTGAGTTGGGGTCCTCTGATGGGGCAGTAGGCTCTCTTAACTGTTGAGCTATCTCCAGCCCCAATTGTTTAATCATGAATGAACACTGGAGGTGTTCACACATCACTGGGATGTGTCCTTTCCTCTCATCCCTACTGTTCTTGCTTTGACCGACTTGTTAGTAAGGATGTCCTGTCTCCTGGGCTCTCAACTGTAGAATGCTTGTCCATCCTTTTCCTTTTCATGCTAAGATCTTTACAAAATTTTGTTAGGAGCTGGGAATGTGGCTCAGTTGTTAGAGTTGCCTGGCATACGTGAAGCCCTGGGTTCAATGCCCATGAGAAACATGCATGTGGCACATGCCTGTATGTCAGCATTCTAGATACGGAGGCAGCATTCATGTTCAAGGTTGTTCTCTGCTACAATGTGAGTAGAGAGCTATCTGGGCTACAAGAGACCCTATCTTAAATTTTGTTGTTGTTGTTGTTAGGTGTGATGGCACATGTCTTTAATCCTAGCACTTGGGAGGCAGAGGCTGGAGAGTCTCTGTGAGTTCAATGCCAGCCTGGTCTACATATGGAGTTCCAGGAAAGCCAAGGCTACATAGAGAGACCCTGTCTCAAAAAGAAACTATACATACATATACATAACATAACACACACACATGTATATATGTGTGTGCCACTAAATATCAACCACACTTAAAGAACAGAGAACTAAGTTCCCTCTCCTGAAGAACAAACGTCTATGTAATTATTTGGAATTCTTCAATAGGAAAAATGTCCATCTTCCCATTTGCTTATAGACTTAGTCATTTATTAATGTTAGGGTGCACAGATATCTGCTTGACACTTTGAGAATACCTAAGAGAGCAACTTCTTTTTTGAGGCAGGGTCTCTCTTGTTTATACAGCCTGCAGACTCCAGGCTAGTTAGGCCCCAAGCTCCAGGCAATGTTTCTTCCTGTCTCTGCCTCCCATCTTGCCGTGAGAGTGTGGGTCTGGGATTACAGATGCACACTACTGCATTTGACTTTGGGGTGTGTGGTTAGAGAAGGGTTTCTTTATATAACAGGCTGGCCTCAAACTCAAATATCTGCCTGCCTCTGCCTCCTGAGTGCTGGGATTAAAGGCATGTGCCACCATTGGGCAGCTGAATCTGACTTTCTTAAAAATTCGGGTTCAAGAGATTGAACTCAGGTAGCTAGGTTTGTGTGGTAATTACTTTTACCCACTGAGCCATCTGGTCAACGCTGAAATATTCTTGAACAAAATTATAGAAATTCAAACTAGGTTAATGATTGGCAAGGATCAAGCCATAGCTTTAAAAAAGTCAGTGTGAGCAGTCCTTGTGGGGTCTGAAGTTCTGGATCTCAACTGTGCCCATGTCAGTTACCTGGTGTGAGATGATGCTCCAGCTTTGAGCAGTTTCTCTGCTGGAAGTTACTGGGAAAGGTTACATGGGATCTTCTCATCCTATTTCTTAAAATGGCACATGAGCCCACGCCTGTCCTGAAATACAGTTTAATCTGGACCACAGAACATCTGCTTATGTGTTGAGGTAGGGAGTTTGTACCTTCTGCTCATTTTCTTTCCTTGTGAAAATAATGGCCATTTAAAGGCTTTTCCCTTCATTAGACTTGCATTTCTCTCAGCACATAGAGCTCTGACATCATGGTATTTGATAAGGACTGAGATAGCCCACTGGTGTACAAGGTGACAAAAAAATGCGTGTTGTAATGGATGTGAGAGAATGGTGGATTCCTTAAATAAAACACAATAGAATAGACAGGCAGAGGCCTTGACTCAGGGCTTGGCAGCCTCCCTAATGCTGTGACCCTTTAATATAGTTCCGCATGCTGTGCTGACCTCCCCCGAACACAAAATTATTTCGTTGCCACTTCATAACTGTAATTTTGCTACTGTTATGAATCACAGTGTAAATATCTTATATGCAGGATATCTGATATGCATCTCCCAAAGGGGTCTCGGCCCACAGACTTAGAGGACTGCCAGCTTAACCCATCTCTTCGCTCAGAATCTCTGAGAGTCCCCGCCCAGTGTGATTGGTCTTAGGTTAAGGTAAAGTGGACAATGTGTTCTGTAATTCCTGTCCTGCCTCGGTTTCTTTTCCAGTCAGAGTACTTTTACAGTAAAAGAAAAATAAACCCTTTTCCCTCTTGCATGGTAGAAGGCTTGGATTTACCAGCTATCTTAGCTACCTTTCCTGTTGCTGTGATTAAAAAAGAAATTACCCAGAGAAAAGCAATTTAAAGGAGGAAGGGCTGATTCTCCATTGTGGTTTGTATGACCAGTCTGTCATGGCGGGCGTGTCAGGACAGCAGGAGCTTGAAGCAGCAGTCTCAGCACACCCACAGGCAGCAAGCAGAGAGGGACCCACATCAATGAACATAATCGGAGATAACGATGCCTCACAGGAACACCCAGAGGCCCGCTACCCCGGTGAGTCTAGACTGTTAAGTCCATCGCATTGCTAACCACCACACCGTCACTGAAGAACCTGTTAGCATGCACCATAGAATGTGTTTTGCACAAATAAGACTTGAAAAGCAGAAGCAGAGCAGTGGCGATATATAATGTTTTATGCCTAGAAGGTTCAAAGTAGGGCTCATGCAGTCACAGGGACAAAGTCGCCGAATAACCAGCCATATGATGACAGCTCAAGTCTCAGCCTAGAAGTGTGACAGCCGCTGAAGTGAGGACACCGATCGGAAAGAATAGGATTTAGGAACTTGAGGCAGAAATGTGTGGAAAGACACTGGTGAGGCGGAGACAATTGAACTCTTAAATTTTATCTATTTACTTATTTGTGTGTGTGAGTACATGGAGAGTATGTGGAGGTCAGAGGGGAGCTTTGTAGAGTTGACTCTATCCTTTCACCTTTGTGTGAGTTCCAGGGGTCAAACTCAGGTTCAGCATGCCCCTCTACCTGTTGAACCACCTCACTGCCCCACTGAATTCCTCAGTTCTGATGGGCTTACTTCACTGGAAGAAGTAACCTCACCACCCTTAGCTGTGGCCTCATCCCTGACTCACCCTCTCAGGTGCTGGCCTCCTGGGCTATGCCAAGAAGAGCTAGTCTCATGTTTCTTATAGAAGTAGCCATGACCTCCCCAGTACAGGTTGTAGATGAGGTCATGCTGACTCTCCTCTCATTTTGTCTCTAGATCTAGAACCTGACTCAAGTTTCCACAGGCCTCTAGAGGTAAGCTTCACTGTACTCCCAAAGAAAACCTTGGATTTTCTCATTATGTGAAGAGTGATCTGGGGAGCTTGTATGGGAACAGATTTAGTGTGGGATTATGGCAGAAGGAATATAAAATTAGGTAAGGCCATGTTTATGGACACATAGGTCATTAGGCAGAAAGTTGAGGTTTAATGTAGTAACTCACAGAGAGAAAGAGGAGGAGAAGAAGAAGAAAAGGAGATGATGATGATGATGATGATGAGGAGGAGGAGGAGGAGGAGAAGGAGGAGAAAATAGCTTATGTGGGTGGCAGCAATGTGTAGGGAAAGTGGCCAGCTGGGGATCTGGTGTGGTGTCACACATCTTTAATCTCAGCACGCAGGAGGCGGAGGCAGGTGGATCTCTATCAGCAAAGGCTATCCTGCTCTACATGTTGAGTTCCGGGTCAGCCAGGGTTGCAGGGTGAGACCCTGTCTCTAAAAAATTGCCTCAAAGAGGTGGACCCAGTAGAGGTGCCAATACTTAGACTAGTACTTTGGGTTAGATCATTTGATTTTAAACAGTTTAAAATTCATTTAAATTTTTGAATATTTATTTCGTGTGTGTATGGACACATGTGCTACAGGACATTTATGGAGGTCAGAGACTGGCTTGGAGGCGCTTCTCTCCTTCCACCAGGTGGTGCGCAGGGGTGGAACTCAGGTTTTCAGGGTTGGCAGCAAGTACCTTGACAAGTACGCTGGACCATCTTACCAGCCTGATTTAGAGAGATACTTTAATATTGCACATGTAGCCAGGTGAAGTGACACGCTCTTAATCCCAGTACTCCAGAGGCAGAGGCAAGAAGAGCGCTGTGAGTTCGAGGCCAGCCTGGTTTACATAGTGAGTTCCAGGATGGTTAGGAAACTACATAGTGAAGCCCTGTCTCAACAACAAGAACGTTCACATGCGCTATAACATGTTGATGCACACTTTTTGGTGGGGAATAGCACTGCGGCCGTTTCATCCTCTTTTTGACAACTTCATACAGGTATAGAATGTAATGTGTTTATACTCACTGCCCTCTACCACCCCTCCTACACCACGTCCCCATTTGTGCATATGTCTGAATGTGCGTGTGCGCATGTATGTGTACGTGTGTGCGTGCACATGTACATGCGTGTATGCATGTGTGTGTGTACACATCTTGTACAGTGGCCACAGCTGCTGTGTGATGGCCTTTCTTAGCCCTCTGAATCTCCATCCTCCTCCCACGGCTCTCCCGCTGTTCTGTAGGGCTCGGAAGTAGTGGTGCCTGTGTCCCACGGGGCTGCTGTAAGACAGACTTCCTAGGGAAGCACTCACTCCCCGAAGAGCAGTCATCACTCTTCCGTGTGCTCGACCTTACCGTGGGAGCCACTGTCATTCATTTGGGAAACGTAAAGGATACAACTAAATTCCAGAGTGGCAGGGACCAGGTGGCAGCCCCCAGCTGCTCAGGGGAGCAGAAAGCAAAGCAATGGCCAGAAATGGCCTGACTCAGAGGATGCTGGCTAATTAACCACGGTGTCCCCAGAAGGGCATAGGAAGTCTACTAAATTCTCGCTCCCTCTGTGCGGGCAGAAGCACTCCAGTGCTAATGAACAGACGCTACTTTGACGCTCGGCAACAGAGCATCGTGGCCCCTCAAGCAATTCCAGGACTTGGCTTGGTTTCCAGACCCAGAGCTCCTTGAATGAGAAGAAGGCTAGGCCCTGCTGAGGAAGGACCAGTTTGGTACATTACCGACCAGTTTTACTGCTGATCTTTCTCCCATCCTTCCCCAAGGGGACCTCAGCCTTGTACGTTGGGGGAAAATCCTGGCACAATACTCATACCTTTGGGGCCCTACTGGATACTGGCTGCTTTTCACTAATGTTGATTCTGCACAATCCCAAACAGCATTGTGGCCCTTCAGTTAAAGCAGAGACTAATGAGGTCTGGTGATGAATAGCGTATTAGCCAGGGTCTGACTGTGGGTCCCCAGATCTGTCCTGTGGTTATTTTCCCAGTTCAGAATATATAATTGGGATAGATGTACTGAAGAGTTGGCAACACCCCCCTGCCAGTTCCCTGTCCTATGGAGTGAAAGTTCTTGGGGTGGGGAGGCATAGGCTACACTAAGCCACTTCAGCTACCTCCACCCGGGAAATGGTGAACTGAGAACACCCATCCCTTGGCGAGACTGCAGAGATGAGCGTACCGTCAGGGACCTCTCCTTTAACAGGGCTTTGGCCTGCGTAGAAGGTGGACAGTTGGTTATTGCAGGCACAGCCAAGTGGTGGCTCCAGTTGCACCTGCTGCGCCAGATGAGATGTCTCTGCTTGAGGTTAACTCACTCCTGATACCTGCTGTGCAGCTGTTCATCTGGCAAATGGCTCTTCCCGCACGTGTGTTGGTAATAACGATTGGAGGCAATTTGCTGTCACTTGGCAACTCCAGCAATACACCTTTACAGGCTCACCTCATGGCTGTATTAACGCTCCAGCTCAGAGCCATAGCTTAGTTCCCAGGGCTCTTGATCGCCATCTCTTCCACAAGATATTGATCACCCCTGTCCATCCCATTGATGGCGTTATGCAACTGGACCATGAGTAGGAGGTAGCCACCACTTTCGACTTGGTAAAGTACTGGCATGTCAGAGGACGAGGAATAAGATCCAACTAAGATACCTTCTTTGCTATTTTAAGAGTACAGTGGTACAGGACACGATGAGATAGCCCTTCTGAAATGCACCTATTCCCTTCCACCACCAAGAAGCCCCTGTGCCCCCATCCCCGACACCCTGATTACCAAGAAAGAAGTGCAGTGCTTCGCTGGCCTGTGGACTGCGGGGGCTGTTATTCCAGACCGCATTTTCAATGGCTTGGAAAGCTCTTGGTTTGGTGTGAGGTCCAGAATGCTGTACACTCTGACCTCCTTCTTGGCTTCTAAGAGTAGTAACCACGAGAGAACTCTGGTTCTTAGTGGCAGGGAGGGATGCTGTTTGGAGCCTTTAGCAGGCAGCTGTAGGTGAATCATCAGAGACCCATGGACTTTGGAGTCTCTGCTGATGACAATCTCCTTTGGGAGAGAACGCTTGGCCTGCTGCTGGCCCTTAGTGGAAACAACACTTGCCCATTATCCATCAAGTTACCATGTATGCTAGTTAGTTTTTTTGTCAAGTTGACACAAACTAAGGGCATCTGGGAAGAGAAAACTTAACTGAGAAAATGCTTTGATCAGATTGAATGGTAGGGAAGGCTGTGGGCTTTTATTATTATTATTATTATTATTATTATTAATGATTGATGTGGAAGGGTGCATCATCTTTGGGTGGTACCATTCCTGAGTAGCCAGTTCAGGGTTGGGCAACCCAGCAGGATAATTATTCCATGACGAAGCAAGCCTCACGGCCTCTGCATCAGTCCCTGCCTCTAGGTTCTTGTCTTGAGTTCCCATCCTGGCTTTTCTCAGTGATGGGCTGTGGCATGGAAGTATAGCCAAGTTGCCTTTGGCCAGAATGTATTTTTTTTTTTAATTACAGAACTAGAAAGCAAACTTGAACATCGTTGGACCTGAATGGCCCACCACAAATTAGACATTATCTGACCCCTTAAGCCAGTGTGTGGGGCATACACTTCAGTGATCCATGAGCAAATGTAAGTGGTATGAACCTAATTGGGCCTGAGCAGATCCTGAAGGCACAAGAAAGTTACATGAAGAAACAGTTCAAATATCCCTGTTCCTGCTAAAATGCCACCAGTCCACCAGCAAGCACCGTGGCCTCACGGTGACCAGCTGACAGAAAGAGAAGATGACGTCTGTCTTAAAGATCGTTCTGTATGTTGTGCAAACACAGTTGGGAAGTGGACACTTGTGGCGTTATAACAGCCCTGCATGCCCCTAGCCCCAGGGACGTTTTGAAAGATCTTGGTGAAGGTGAATAATCGCAGTGGGCAGAACTTGAGGAAGCTCACCTGCTCATACATTCTGCTTGGAAAAAAAAGAACGCCCAGGTGGGTGACTGCATACTGACTCATGGGCTGTAGCATAGTGGGTTTTTTGTTTGTTTGCTTGTTTTTGTTTTCTCAAGGGTCAGGGATTGGAAAAACAATGGCAAAGGATGTGGCTAGAATCCTCCCTGTGGGCAAGGGACATGGACATTTGTGTCTCGTGTAAAGACAGATGTGACCCCAGGATGACGTGCTCCATCCCAACTCTGTCAGAACACAGTGGCTGGGTCCTCTCTCTTTGGATTGGTTTGTTCTTTCTTGACTTCTGGTCTTATCTCTCAAGAGGCTCTGTGAACTCATAGCAGATGATCATGCAGGAACTTAAACATAAAAACCTTTAACTTGACAAATATATAAAAGAAACCTTGCAAAACAACAACAAAAACCTAGTTTTGGGGATGGGGATGGGAAGAGGTAACACCAGCAATGGGAAACCTTTGTAACCAGCGGGTAGGATGGCCTGCCACATGGATGGTCTTCCCCTTTGACCTCTGCTCAGTGGGCCTATGAAAAATGTATTCAGTGAAAAGATGGCGGGTACCCACTCGGCAACATGACTTCCACTCACCAAGACTGACCCAGCTGCAGCTGCTGCTGAACAGAGGTCAACACTGAGTCGGACCATCCACTGGGTTGACCAGCCGGTGGCCTGGTGGCAGCTTGACTACACTGGACCACTCCTTCAAGGGAGGGGCAATACCATGACCTTACTGGAGTTGATTCTTACTCTGGCTATGGATTTGCCTTTTGTGCATGTAATACTTCTCCTAAAGTACCATCAGTGGACTGGCAGAATGCCTTTTTCAGTCATGGGAAACCATACAGCATGACCAAGGAACTCTTCACGGCAAAGAGGTAGGACCGTGGGCCCACTCTCCGAGCCCACTGGTCTCTGCTTCAAGCCTGAAGTATCTGGCTTGGTTGAACAATGGAGTGGACTTTTAAAGACACAGATAGTGCACCAAGTAGGTGGCTGGCAACAGCCTAGAAGGCCGGGGTAGGGTCCTCCAGAGTAATCATGCTGTCAATCAGAGTCCGGCATATGGTACCCTGTCTCCCTCAGCCAAAAGTTAAAAGGTGGAAATGGGAATGGCAGAATGAGCATCTTCCCTGGTGACTCAGTACCCATTTGTGCCCTTTTATTCTCTGCTGGCTCAGAAGTTGTTTCTGAAGTGGAAGGAGTGCTTCCCCCAGGAGACACAGTACCAGCATTCTTCACACGTCCAGGGTCATGTGCCCAACTCCCTGTGCGGTTTCTCCAAATCCCTTCAAACAGCCATCCAGCCATCCAGACGGCTTCTGCCCATAGTGGTGGCTATCTTGGGAACTATGTTCTCACCCTCACCTGCATGGCACATGGTGGGGGCGGCAGAGCCCACTGACAGTCACACTGCCAGCTTTGGGCACAGGGATGTACCCACACCAAGTTTATCACCTGCTCGGCAGAAGGTGAGACACAGGACTGGGAACGTTTTTTAGCCTTGTATAGCTTAAGACAGTGTATTCCTTCCCACTCCCCCCTCCCCTGGTAGGCCATAGGGCCAAGCACCATTAAAATTCCGGTCCCAAACCTCAGCCAGGCCCTGAACATATGTTTCATCCTGAAAGGAACAATGGAGCCTCCGAGCTTAATTAAGACCCCACAAAAAGGCATTGGCTGGACAAGCCTCATTCTCTGCCATCAGCTCCTTTCTCGCTCACCCCACCCCCACCCTTCTGTTTGCCTCTGAGGGAGGACAGGATGAAAGGCTGGCTCTGCCACCTCCTGGCCCTTCTTTCCTCACAACCCGATTTCAGCGATTTCAGCGGATGGAGGGACGCAAACCGGGGCTCTCACTCTAAGAGAATACGGTACTTCAGCTTCTGAGCCACTTATGAGTGACCATAGCCTGAGAACATGGATTCAGGTTGCCCCAGAGAACATGTTCCAAGTTTTTACAGTTATAGAACAACAAAAAAAAACAGAGTTACAGGAGTTGGGGATTTAGCTCAGTGGTAGAGCGCTTGCCTAGCAAGCGCAAGGCCCTGGGTTCGGTCCTCAGCTCTGGAAAACAAACAAACAAACAAACAAAACAAACAGAGTTATAGATCAAGGAATTTTTCAAATCCGTTGTGGAAACCAGGAGGTTACCGTAAAGTGAGGTGATCTCTGAGATAAGTGCCAATGCTGTCGCATGACCTTCTCAGCTTTTAGGTGGGTGGGAGCTACTGCTTGTTAATACACTCCCGAAAGTTTTCCCTGGTATCCACAAGGATGTTCGGTCAGACACAGAGGTGAGCAACGAGTGACTATTAAGGGGGACTAAAGATTGCCCAAGATGATCTGGATCTGGATCAGTAACATTCCAACTCTCTACAATCACAAAATTCTAATGACTCAATCAAACTTGTAGAGTCTTTAATATAGACATGACCTCCCCCCCGCCCCAAGAACTTCAGTTCACATTTCTGTCCATTCTTTTGAGCCCTGGAACAGGGAAGGGGACCACCTTAGTTCCTGGGGCCAGTCAGCTCCAGGCCTAGCTACACAAGCAAGCAGCTGAAGGGGACCTGTGCAGCTTCCTGGCCTCTGTTACAATGAGTTCTGGAACTCTAGGGAGGCTGGAGGGTGAGCTTCATCCAAGCCTTGATGTAACCTGGACTTGGGTGGTAAAGTATTAAGAAAGGGGGCTGCCCCGACCATAGGGTGTAGCCCTAGCTCTGAGAGTTGCTTGTGTCCCGGAGTCAAGTTTACTGCCTTGTGAAGGCTCCTGGAAGGCTGGCATAGCACAGCACTTAAGAGACTTTTGTGTGGAAGAAATGCACGAATCTGAACTTACTTAACATAGCTCCTGCCCTGACTACAGCATGTTATACCAATCCTCACACAAGGTCATTGTGCCGGTTTTAAAGAGGAGCTACCCAGACACACAGAGAGTAAGGAAACCACACAAGGTCAAACAGCAAGAAGGTGGGAGAGCTGGAGAGTGCAAATCTAAGCTCCCTGGCCCCTGAAGCTGTCCTGACCGGAAGCACTTCCTGCTAAACTGGCTCCTCCCCTGCTCCTGCATCTTCCTCCTTTCCTATGAGGGATTAACAGGCCATTACAAAAGGGATGTCCACGAGCTACTAAGCAGTCAAGAAATAGCAGCCTGCCAGACCTCGAGGCCCCGCCTGCCAGGCAGGCTTCTTGTTAGTGTGGTCCTGCCTTCTTGGCCTAGAGCTCATCACTGCATTTGCTGTAATAATTTCTTTGGTTTAAAACAACAAAACAAAACCACAAAAGCTTTTGCTGGGCGTGTAGAGCTGCCCAGCAGTTCAGAGCACTTGCTGCTCTTATACAGAACTAGAATTTATCTCTGAGCACCCTCATCCAGCAATTCCTAAATGCCTGTAGCCCCAGCTCTAGGGAATCTGGTGCCCTCTGCTGGCCTATATAGGCAACTGCACACACACACACACACACACACACACACACACACACACACACATACACACACCCTTATGAAATAATAATTTAAAACCTTTTTAAAAGATGTTTTAACATATCTGTTGAATTTTGACTATAGTATGTCCCACAGGCTCATGCTGTGAATACTTGGGCCCAGCTGGGCTATCTTGGGAGTGAGCGCCATGTGGAGAAAGTTGGTCCCTGCATGCATTCTTTGTTCCTTTGATGGCTGTACTGGTTTTGCAGTCACCTCTTTGCCTCTCTGCTTTCTGTCTGCTTATGAGGTGACCAGCTCCCCTCTCCCGCACACTCTGTCACTGTGGTGTCCTTGCCAAGCACATACTTTTAACTATCGCCATCTCTCCAGTCTTTATGACTGCACAGTATTACATCTAATCACTCAGACAATCTTCTCACATATTTTACTTTGATGGGCATTTAAATTGCTTTCCAGTTTCCTTTACGGAAAACACACTTGTGTATACGACGTGGCACATATGAGCATTCACGCCTGGGTCCTACATCATAAAGAACACAGATACTCACTGTCATGGTTTGAATGTGAAATGCCTCCCATAGGCTCTCGGTTTAACCCTCGGTCCCCAGCTGGTGATGCTGTTTTGAGAGGTTGTGGATCCTTTAAGAGATGGGACCTAGTTTGAGGTAACTTGGGCTTGGGACTTGAGGGTTTTACCTCAGTCCCACTTCCTGTCTTTGTTTCCTGGTTGGAGCCTTATAAGAAGAGAGGCTCTGGTCACAAAGGATGGAGTCCCAGCCGCCATGCCTTCTCTGCTGTGAGCCAAAATAAGTGCTCCTCTCTGATTTTGCCTCCTTCAGTTATATTATCACAGGGATGCAGAAAGGAACAGTTCCTATTGGTTCTCCAGAGTGGTGCGTACTGGGCTCGCACGCCCACCAGAAGCTTATAGGACCACTCCTTGCTGCCCAGGATTGCCAGGATGTGGTACACGCTCTACTCTCAGCCCACCTGATGACTCACAATGTTCCAACTTGTTCCATTGAGCACACTTTTAGGCTTTACTGGTCATTTAGATTTGTTTTATAATATGCCTGATGAATTCTTTTGCCCATGTTTTAGCTTCGATGCTTCCGTTATTCATTTGCAGATACTAGTACAACCCTTTCTTCCTTCCAGATGTCAGATTTGCTGCTGCTGGCTATCTGTTCTCGTTTCGTTTCTGTGATAAAATACTCTAACTAAAAAATATGCGTGGTAGCACACACCTTTAATCCTAGCACTCAGGAGTCAGAGGTAGCAGATCTCTGCGAGTTCAAGGCCTCTGCTTCCCCGAGTGCTGGGATTGCAGGCACGGTGCCTGCTCTCTCAGTGCCAGGCTCTCTCCATTCTCACCACAGCAGAGTCAGAGGGCTGTGAGAGAGCGAGTTCCCTCCTTCCTCCGTGTGGGCTTAAGGTCCTCAGGCTTCGGGGAAGGAGACACACTTGTCCTGTCTCTTTCCTTCCCTCCACTCTCTCTTCCCTTTCTCTGCCTTTCCACCCTTCCTTTCTCCTCCTCCCTACACCCGGACTCACTATGAGGCCAACAGTTAATTTGATTACCCTGTCTCAAACACCCCCCCTCCTTTCCCCCAGGAAAGGCTGCTACAAATTGGTTGAGACTATCTTGTGATCCTTAAGGAGCTTGGAGGTCTCGAAGGGCGAGGCTGGGTCCTTCTCTAGGGGCGCTGCAGGGTCGCCTGGGCAGATTTGAGCAGAGTTTACCTGTGGGCTTAGCTTGTGCCTACACCTCCTCTCCAGCATCCCCGACTTTTCCCCATCCCAATCCTCAACCCCTTCATCTCTTCCCTATACGTTTTCCTCCTTCTCCCTCCTCCTCCCTCCTTCCTCTTGCTGTCTAGCTGCTACTTTCCCTCCTTTCCTCTTCCCCTTTTCCCTTCTCTTTTCCTTCCCTCCCCTTCTCTCCTCCCCCTCTCCCCTCCCCCGCACCCCGCAGCTGCAGTTCCCTCTGCAGCCGGCAGAGGGGGCCCCGTGCCCGGCCTCGCCCCTGCGGCGCGCGCTTCCTGTGAGGTCAGGTGGGAGGAAGCGGCCGCCCGTGGACGCGGAGGCCAGCGAACCGTGCGCGCAGGTGGGTGTTGGCGCCGGGTCCGGGTCCTCGTCCCTCCCCACCGCCGCGGGGACTGGAGCCACGCCCGGCCGAGATGCTGCGGCGGCGCGGGTGGCCCAGCCTGCGGGATGACAAAGCAGGGGCCGCAGCGCGGAACCGTGACCCTGCCGGTCCACGCCGCGCTCCTCCCCGGGCCCACCTTGCCTCGGTGCCCCGGCGCGCAGAGCGGCCGGAGCACCGAGGCGTTCCTCGGGCGGCTTTGCCAGGACCACTGTCACACTTGGGGGCTGCAGAGCTGGGTTTGCCCAGCGTCGCACCTGCAGCCTCCACTCAGAAAGGGAGGAGCACTGGGCCCTGCCCTTTAGCACTGATGCTCCCTATAGGCAGGGGGCAGGGGTGGGTGGGGCGTGCCCCCAGCTGCGGAGGTCCGCCCTTCCCAGCTTGGTGGCCCCAGGTTCTGCCACCCGGGACTTGGATAGCTCCTGACGCTCGCTCTTTTGGCAGTGCTTGGGAACCGCACCCTAACCCCTTCAGTTTTTCTTTTCGTTTCTTTAGTTAGCACACAAAATACCGCCCTTCCCCTTGTTTCTTTTGTCGAGGCAGGGATTCACAAAACAGAGGTTGGCCAGAAACATCGGACTGCCCTTTAACCCCTGACCCTCCAGCTCCACCTGCTGGAGTCCTGGTGGTGGATTACAGGTGTGCACCAGCTGGCCAGGCCTTTGGGGCTCTCCCTCCCTTCTCTCCTTCCCTCTTTTCTTTCCTCCCTTCCTTCTTCCTTCTCTCCTCCTTCCTCCCTTGCATTATTTCCAGATAAGCACCTGCTGAGCGTGGGTCACCGCATGACCACCGCTGACAAACATCCCCTCCCAATTATCCGCACCAGGCCCTTGGAGGGCAGGGGAGAGGAGGAGACCAGGAGGGCTACTGGTGACGCAAGGCCTCTGAGGCAACACGCGGGCATCCGCTCACTGCAGGTACAGCCCGGAAGGAAGTCACAGCGCCTGGGAGGATGGTGAGGATCCTGGCCAATGGGGAGATCGTTCAGGATGACGACCCCCGAGTGAGGACTACCGCCCCGCAGAGAAGTAGCGGTGCTCGGCAGGTAGGCAGGCATCCCCAGGCGTCGGTCCTGAAGAGAGGGGTAGCAGCTGGCCCCAACCGCCAGAAGCCCCTCAAACTGGCCGCGTTAGCTTCCGTGGTGGTGGTTCTCAGCCGCCCTGATGGGACGGTCCTCGTGGTGCAGTGACCCCATTGCTACTTCATTACCCTGATTTCGCTACTGTTGCGAATCGTAATGTAAATATCTGTGATTTCTGATAGGCCCACGTGACCCCAGTGAAAGGGTCATTTGACTCCCAAATGGGCGCGACCCACTGGCTGAGAACCAATGTTCTATAGTCTGCTGCTCTCTCCACAGAGGGTCTAGCAGAGTAAGGAAGGACTTACTGTCTGGCGCCTGCCTCTGGGGGAGGGGGAGCCTTAAGGCCTCACACCAAGAGCTCGCTCTCTTTTTGGTGGGATTGGCAGTTCTTGTGAAGCCAGCATCACAAGAACTTGGGGTGGAGCTAAGCTGAGAGAAGCTGAGCATCTGGCTTCAGAATGCTTTATGGAGAGGATGCTGACCTCAGGGCCCCCACTGCGCGCGCATCACTCTGCATCACCCCTGCCCTCTCCGCATATTCCAGGATGGTCACAGGGGAGGGCAGGGCCCAGCCTGGAGTCTCCTGGCTGGTGCCTCAATCCCAGGGAAGCTTCCCTCTGGACTCATTTGTCTGTCTTCACTTCCAGGGCTTTTTCAGCAGAGGTCACGGTGCACCTCCCGGGGGTCCTGGACCCCGGCAGCAGCAGGCAGGTGCCGGACTGGGTGCCGCGCAGTCGCCCTTCAGTGACCTGAACCGGCAGTTGGTGAACATGGGCTTCCCCCAGTGGCATCTTGGGAACCACGTGGTGGAGCCCGTGACCTCCGTCCTCCTGCTTTTCCTGCTCATGATGCTCGGGGTCCGGGGGCTCCTGCTGGTGGGCCTGGTTTACCTGGTGTCCCACCTGAGCCAGCGGTGACCTCTGGGGGGAACCATGACGGTGGGAGTGCTCAGTAGGACTGGCTAGGCTTTCGGGTGAGACCAAGCATGGGGGAGGGAGCCTGACCGTGCAGGAGACCGTGAGTGTGGATTTCTCCGCTGTGTTAAGCAGGAGGCAGAGGGACTCTCTGGGCCAGCGTTGCTGAGAAATAGAGAGTACTGTGGTTTTCTTGGAATGGTTTTAGGGGCACAGGGCCTCCACTACAAAGCACAAGCCAGGGTAAGAAAGGCTTATGTTGTATCCTCCCAGAACACAAGTCCTCACCAGGAGCAAGCCTGGGGCTCGGAGCAGCTGGCAGTTACCCAGCGTTTTATAACATTCCTTTGTTTTAATGGTGTCCTTTCTTTTTCTTCAATTGGGTATTACATTCTGTTTATTGTGACATTTTCTTTTCTGTCCTTTTTTTCTTTTTTCTTTCTCTCTCTCTCTCTTTTCTTTTTCTGAGACAGGGTCTCACTGTATAGCCTTGGCTGGCCCGGAACTCACTATGGAGAACAGGCTAGCCTTGAACTCACAGAGATCCGCCTGCCTCTGCTTCCCTAGCACTGGGACCAAAGGTGCGTGATAGCATGGCCAGCTATTGTGATATTTTCAATAAATAAATCCGAGTCCCTTTTAAGAAGCTGGTGAATGACTCACACTGGAAGACCGAAAAAGCTGGTGGGGATGGTTGGTTTTGGGGAGGAGGTGGCAGGGGTGTTTGACTGTAGTGGTTTCCTGGATTTTCTCAGTAGGATGGGGGCTGGGGGATGAGGTGCAGACCTAGACCCCTGGCCTAGTGCTGAGGGAAGCGCTAAAACCTGACACTCCAAATGCCAAGGTCAGCTTTGGGGGAGGGGTCCTTTGGCCAGAATGACTGGGACGGATTAGAAGATGGAGTATATATTTGGGATCCTTCCTGCTGGGGGGGGGGGCTCAAGGGCTGCCTGGCTACCTCCCACCAGCAGCTCTCAAAAGCCCTGGCCATAGTGAGCTGTTCTTAGTAGGTGTCATGGTGAGGTAGCCCTCTTTTCCTGAAAGGAGGCCTCGGGTTTGGCAACTTGAACTCTTTCTTTGGTGGTGGTGGTGGTGGTGGGGGTTGAGACAGTGTTTCTCTGTGTAGCCCTGGCTGTCCTGAAACTAGCTCTGTAGACCAGGCTGTCCTTGAACTCCGAGATCCACCTGTTTCCACTGGAAGTAAAGGTGTGTGCCACCACTGCCCAGTGGCTCTTGAATTCTTGAGCCTTCACAGAGACTGCCTGCGAGAAGCAATAGGTTCAGGTCTGATGGGCTCAGGGTGTTGGTTCCGGAAGAGTGCAGCCTGGAGACCAGGCCCGCCTTGGTACCAGGAACCTCACCCTCTCAGGTCCCTAGGGTGGCTGTGTGTGCCCCTATGGTGGAGAACAGCACAGAGATGCTTCTCTTCTCCCTCAGTCCCTGCGTCCACTGTTCCCCTGCGGCTGGGAGCCTCTCGTCAGGGTGGAACTCCTTTACCACAGGTTTCCGGAGCCTTCATTTCTGGACCCGAGGGGAGAGGCCAGGGGCCTTCGTGGTGGAAGAGGAGTGCAGCTGCTTGGAAGCTCAGCTGTTCACAGGGACAGGCCTTGGCAGGCCTGCCTCCTCACGTCCCCATCCACAGCCGACTCCCTGCCCTGCATTTCTCTCCCCAGAGCCACCTTGTCCCTTGGGGCTCTGGGTCCACTTGTTCCATACATGGAATGCCTTAAGGGATATGAATTAGGTCCTCCTGTGACACATCAGAGCTATACAGTTGAAAGGCCTTTGTAGGAATGTAGTTTCCCTTTCTAAAGTTCAGTTTCTTTTCTAAGAGTCCACACCCTATGAAGAGAATCCAGAGGCTCGTTCAAGACAAGGCTTGGGTCCATAGGAGGGCCCCAGACTCTCACTTCCAGGTGGGGGCCTGAGGAGCTGGCAGTAGCAGCAGACTGCAGTTGAGGACATAAGGCAGAGGGTATTGGGCTGGAGGTGTCCTGGTTCTTTGTCCTTGGGCTCTGGGCTCATTGGCCTGTAGATCCATGTTTTGAAAGTTGTGTCATAGCGCCACCTGGTGGAAATTCTGGGCATGAGCATGGCCCCCTTCCAGGGAGATTCCTATGGCAAGCGCCCACAATTTTATCCTAATCCACATTTACTGCGGCTTCACCCTGGTCTGAGTAATGTGTCAGAGAGAGTTATAAGCCTCTTGTCATTTCCTCTTTCATAAGCGGGATGCAGGATCAGGAGAGGAAGTATGACCAGACACCCAGAAGCTGTGCTTTGGGGAGGCGACAGGTGTGTGGTCTCCTCTGGTTTTCGGTACACGGAATCAGGGAGCCTGAGGCTGGGGTGCCTGGGGGCCACGGGAGGAGGGTGAGTCATGGCCTCTCTTTGTGGCACTCCACAGTCTTGGTTATGCCTAGCCCACATTTCTGCCGTCCCGGGAGGTGACCCGTTGGGGGCTGAGGGGACTTGGTTTCTTTCTAGGTCTGTGTGCCCTGTAAGTGGGGGTGGCCAGATCTAGCCCAGCACATCCAGAAAATTTCCACCTCTCACACTCTCCCAGCTTTGCTCAGGGGCCCAGTGCCCTGCTTTTAATCAGTGAGACCTGGGTGACGTGGCTGTCACTTCCCGGCACCGTCACTTGTCCTTTGCATGAGGCCAGTCTGGCCGATCTCCTGCTTGCTCGCCTTGCGTCTTAGTCAGGGTGTGTCCTGCAGAAGGCAGGAGAACGGATCTCCTGCAGCCGTTGCTGGGCCCGGGAAGAAGTGTGTGAGCAGACGTAGTGATGACACAGACTAGTGGTTTAAATCTGACCGCTGCCAGGTACACCTCAGCGGAAGCTGCCTACTGTCGGAATATTTAGAGTGCAATTTGCTTTTGAAATTCTGGTGGGAAAAAAAAGAAAAAAGAAAAATGCCTGGGTACTACCCGTCAGCGTATTGCTGTTAAGAAATTGGCCAGGAGCTGCAGAAATGTCTCCGGCAGGCAACTGCTTCACAAGTGTGAGGAGCTGGGTTTGACCTCCCTCCCCAACACACACAGAGCCCCACGTGGGAGAGAGAGAGACAGACAGGTTCCTCGGGCACCTGGCCAGCCAGCTTAGCCTCCCTGGCAAGTTCCAGACTGGTGAGAGACCCTGACTCAAAAACAGATGTGGGTGGCTCTCGGGGAAGGACATCTGAGTTATCCTCTGCATTCCTGTGTGGGTGTGCACGCACAATCACACATGTACTCACACACACCTGCGCAGGCACACTTCACCCCTCAGCGCCCCCCCCCCCCCCCCCCCGCATACATACTCACAAAGACTGTGTAAAAGCCTCTTGAATTTCTCGGTGGAGCTCAGCTGGTTCTGGGGAACCATCTTGTTCCGAGACAGTGGCTAAAACCTGGAAACTCTTCAAGGGACCGATGGAGCACAGGTCCAGGAGGAGCGTGGAGGCTCGCCTCCACATTTTCACCCATTGCCACTGTTCCGTTAGTAAGCCAGGACTCAAAGGTGCCAGAGCAGTTGTCTGCGCCCTCTTAATTAGTCAGAGGTAGATCTGAAGCCAGATCCCTCGGAGGCCAACTCTGAAGCATCACAGTCGGGGTGAGCTGAGGAGGGGTGTCTGGTGTGGAGGCTGGGTCTCCTGGCTCGGAGCCCCTCTCTCAGGCTGTTCTTCACTGCTGGGTTCATCGGCTGCATCTTCTCTAGCCGTGTCTGCAGACAGCACTGGAGATCGGCTCCAGCTCAACACCCCAGATTCATCTCTAGCTTGATTTATCCAGCAATTCTTCTGACTTCTGCCAATTCCTTCCACTCAAAACCTGTCGAGACTCCTCCCACTCAGGTTCCTTCTGGCTAGTGAGGAGATGGTCTGTTCCTTACTAATTTTAGGCGTGGGGTTCAGAGCTTTTGGAGGGCAAAGGAACTAAGAAACTACAGTTCTTAAAGCAGGCTGAATGTCCCCTATGTCTTCATAAAAACCAAGAGTGAACAATGCAGTTCTCAGGGATGATGGCCCTTCTTGCCCATCAGCTTTGCCTTGTAGTCCAGAATGGCTGCAAAAATACCAGCCATCACGCCCTTATTACCAGCAGGAAGGAAGGAAGGCAAAGATAATTCTCTAACCACTCAGGTCCACTCTTTCCTGGTCACGTGCTCCTTTGGCAGCTTTGCTGTGAGTTTATGAGTTTGGTGTCTATCTCCTGACTCCCCTTTAGACCAGAAGCTCCATTCGGTATGGCGTCTAAACTGCCTTCTCCATCCAGTCCTGCTGTCTAGTACAATGCTTTGCACACTGTAAGTGCTCAGTAGACTCACAGGTGGAGGGAACAGCCAGGATTGTGCTGTATACACGCTTTTGGTGGGGAAGAAGTTGGAGTGTCCTCTACATTGAGCCCACGATGATTAGTATGTTGCTATGGACCAGGCTGATGGGATAAATTGCCAGCAAGGGGTGTGGGGGTTCCTTTAGAGGGCCTGCACCAAGGCGTGCCCCTGAGAACTTAACGCTACAGGGCAGATCTAGTATAAGGTTTATTGGGGGAGGGGAGAGCAAAAGGCATCTCAGAGCGGGGACATGGAGGAGAGATACAGGCAGACAGGGAGCTAGAGGGAACAAGACAGAGAGACATACGAGAGAGCAGAGGGGGCAGAAAGAGGTATGGGAGGAAGCCCACACTGGGGTGGCAGGGGGCCCTTTTATCCGCAGACACCCAGTGCACCAGGCAGCCGCTGGTGATGATGTAAGCAGCTGCTAGGGCCCTGGGAGCAGGCCAGTGGGCTCATCTGTTTGCTAAGGCAGGCTTCATCCTGAAAAGATGGAGAGTGTGGCCCTGTTTAATTTCCAGAAGCCTGAGAGGCAGACTGGCTGTGCTCAGCAGGTGAAAGGTGGACCAATGAGGTTGTCGTGCAGGTGGGGAAGCTGGGCCATGAATTTGGCCCTCCAGCCCTTCAGTGTCTAGCACTGGTTCCCTGGACGGCCAGCCTTCAGGAAGGGCCGTATCCCTGTATTCTGAGCGGCTGTTCACTGTGGAGCCCTTTCTGTGTCTGGGGGTGATGAGGCCAGTGCCCACAGGACAAGTTCTGGTCCCAGCTCGCCTCCTCTGACGTATGTCTAGTGCTGGGCCTAGCTCCTGTCTCTGGGCTAATGGAAGGTGGTGGGGTCCTACCGCAGTGAGATTGCCTTAAATCACACAGGCTGAGGGACATGGGGTGCTGTGTTTCCAGGGTGTTCTCTCTCTCTAGAAAAGCTATGTTCTATCACAGAGCTCATTTGGTCCCCAGGACGCCAGAGGGTGACTGGAGACGGGTCCTAGTCTCACACCTGCTTGAAGAGGTAGGTTTGTCTGAAACAGCTGGGACAGACCAATTCTAGCCGTCGCTGCCTTGCTTCCAGAGACCACCAGCAGATGGCGCCAAGTACCCAGTTGCTACTTAACGTCTAGAAAAAAGAGGCTGCCAGCTGGTGTCTGAGAGTAATTGGGGGACGAGCTTGTACCTTGTGTGTGAGCACCCAGGGTCAAAGGGGGACCCGAGGGTCCCAGATAGGGTTATTCTAATTCCAGATCCGAGTGTACCGTCAGTGGAACAACACTACAGTATGGCTCATGTTTAGTGAGTGGCCTCGAGAGATGGAATACAGCAATAATGGCAATACGGTGGCACCTGGCTACAACCTCTCATCCTTCTTCTGGGCTCCAGGCCAGCCTCTTCATCTCTTTCATCCCAGCTTCTGGCACATTCCCTCGTTCCTCACACAGCTTCAGAGAGACTGCCTAGGGCTTGAACCTTCCTTTCCCCCTCCTCGTTCCTCTTCTTTCTGCCATCTCTCTCCTGCCCTCTTCCCCACCCACTTCCCTTCCTTCCTTTCCCCACACCTTTCTCTACTCTAGTCCCCAACAGCACCTATCTCCAGGGACCCTGTAGGTCTGGCTCCACCCCCCAATACCTCATCTGCAGTGTGGCAAACCAATACCAGAAGGTTTCCAGGATGTGGTTTCCATGGCAACCATGCATCTCCTGCCTCTTGATGTTCAGCCCTGGGCAGGTTGCCGTGGAGACTCTCACCTCATTGAGGAATGATTTGTGGTGTTTTTTGTTGTTGTTGTTATTTTTTGTTTTTTCCTATATTTCAACACCTTCTTCTTAGGGACGCTGGGGCACAGATGGTTCTTTCTCACAGTAAACCTGGATACCTCTCCCAAAGGAATTCCCCAGCCACAATGTCCCCAAAGTATTTCGTTAACACAAGGTTTTCCTAGTAACATCTCCCTCTTACAGTGTTACTGCAGCTTTAGGGTCTGAGCCAGCACACTGGCAGTCCCAATAAGCTAGGCCTAGCCACCCATCCTCTACAGACTGATTACAGAGACAAGTACTAATGAAAGTAGGGAAAAGAGATGTGCACAGGGTAGCCACACTGAAAGATAACAGATAAAGAGGTCCTATGACCCGTCCCCCCCCCATGTCCACACTTGGAGTAATAACATGATGTTTCCGGTTAAACAGAGCACTAGGAAGGAGTATGCATAGCCCAGTGGTCCTGGCCAGGGTGTGTGGTCCTGTCCATCACTGGCCCATGCTTGTTTCTGCTCCGGTCTCTTCTGCAGAGTGAGCTGAAACTGTGTGCAGTTGCTCCTGGGGGCCGGGTTCCTCCTCTGGCTACACCATGCTTCAGCCTTTTCCTTTTCCGGCATGAAGCTCCCAGGGAAGTTCTTATTTCTTTGTTAAGTGATTTGTATAGTCTGCTAGCCAAGGGAGGGACACTGTCTCTCTTCACAGTATCTTTGTTCTGCCAGGGTTTGTGCAACGCTGTGCATGAAGCATCTTCGATGGCTGCTTGGGTGAGTGGCCACAGAGAAACGGGTCAGAGTGGATCCACTTTCCCTCCTTTTTACCCATAATGTCCTTTGGTTCAGTGCATGAAACAATCAGATACAACCTGGAGTGTGTCTGTCATTTTCTTGGGGAGCCAGGGTGGCTTTAGCAAGAAGGAAGGCGTAGGGAAGAGAAGGAAGCAACCTCAGGCCTGGGAGAGGTGCTAGGAAAGGGGAACAGGTTGGTGGAGCACCCCCAAAGGGAGAGGTAGGGGTGCTAGAAGGCTAAGTCTTGGCGGGAGAGTCCCCAGTGCTGTGTCTTTTATAAATCACCCAGCAGTGCAAACCTAAACCAGACCTCTTCTCTCCCTGCCAAGCAGGGAATGTGTTTGTGGACATGAAAACATATTAAGTGCATGGCAGCCCCCTGTCCCCCAAGTTGAAGCCATTACAATAATGAATGAAGGCAGGAGCCTCATTAGAGATTCCTTTCTCCCTCTTCTGCCAGATAGCTCTGTCTAGGGGAGAGGGAACATGTGCCACTGCAGACAGAAGGAGGGGCTCGGAGAGGGGTGAGGCTCCCCAGAGCTGAACAGCCAAACACAAAGGACTCCAGTAGGAAGGGCTGGAGGCCATGGGGAGGGGCTGGGGGGGGCCAGGAGAGCTTGCTGGACTCCCAGGGACCTGTGGTCCATTTCCCTCACTGCTTTACACAGCATGAAGGTCTCCATCACCATGGAAACAGCCCCGCAGGCGCAGGCGAGGAAAGGATATTAGTGCTGGCTCTTGAGTTCTTAGTGAGCATGTGACACAGTAGACTTCCTGCCGTCCTGTCCCCTCTCCCCTCAGATTTCCAGGTGATCTGGGTCAACTAGAACGCCGAAAGTCTATCCGTGGTCCAGGATTTCAGCCTAAAACCAGCTCACACAGAGCCATCCCCATCCTGAGGACCAGCTTTGAGGACCAGCCACACAGAGAGGGGTTGGGGACTTAGTGAAGGCATCCAGCCTTCAAATAACTTTCATTTGGCCTTGCTTTGATACCTGGGCGATTTCTCTTTCCCTCCCTGCCTACCTCCTTCCTCCCTCCTTCCCTCTCTCCCTACCTCTTTTTCTTTCTCCTTCTTCATTCTCTTTCTTATTCCTTTGGCCAGTCTGCTTTCCAGCTTCATTTTATATTTGTGAGAATCATTTATATAATATGCTATGTTTCCTGAATGACATTTTCCAGGCCTCTCTCTCTCCTACACTCTCCAGGCAGTGGTCCTTGATGGCTTCAGGAATGCAGGCCTTTCCATTGCTTGGTGGGTGTGTCACTCAGCTCTCTTTGTTTGAGTGAGAAAACCACCTCACAGGAGGAAATGATAACTTAGCTCATGGTTTCAGCCATGGCTGCTCAGCTTGCTGCTGCTTGGCTTGCTGATTTGGGCCTATGGCAGAAAAGGAATGTGGTGTGATCAGGAGTCCAGGCCTCATAGTTGCTGGTAAGTAGGAAGAGAGACAGGGAGGGGATCCCCGTATCCCACTGACTCAGCTTCCTTCCAGTAGGCCCTAATTCCTGAAGGTTTTCTAGACAGGGGACCAAACTTTAACACCTGGGCCTTTGAGGGACACACCAGACCCTAACCCTGAATGGAATGTGAAATGACCACTTTTTTTCTTTCTACTTTCTCCCACCTTTCTGCCCTTAGAAAAAGGACGGCCACCAAGAGGCCTCTTGAAGCTGTTCTGAAAGTCTAAGGGGCTAGCTCCCTTAGACTCCCTCCCTCTCTCCTTGTCTGCTTTCTTGGTGAACAGACTGGTTGGACAGTAGGCGGGGCCCAGAGCAGCCTCGAAGGAGTGACTCTGCTCAGGGCCTAGTGTTTCTTGTGTGCTGACCCAGTTTTTACCAGCCACCCAGTCAGGGCAGGTTCACCCAGCTGGGCTGTGAGAAGGAGGCCCCATTACAAGACCCTGCACATGGGCCTCAGCACTCCCTTGTGGGTGTTTTTAGGTTCTTCTCGGTGGGTGAGTGGAAGCTTTGTACACTCGGGAGTCCTGGGACAGGCATGGTGAGGTGGAACAGCTCTGTAGATCTGCTTGGAACTCCAGATACCCCAGACATTAGACAAAATGGCAGCAGAAGAAATAGTGAGGTTTGGCCAAAAGCTAGCTAGAGACCCCAAGGCCTCCTGGAACAGAGTGTGATGGGCTCCTGGCTTCCCAGGGACTCTTGCAGCAGGAAGAACCTTTTACACACACACACACACACACACACACACACACACACACACACACACGTTGGTCAAGGCTGCTTTTGGCTCCAGAGCTGAATGCTGTGATGTGACAGTGACAGCTCTATGAGGTGCTAGGTTTCCTGTGGTCACTCCACATCTCAGGGGCGTGGGTGCAGTGACGGAAGTCAGAGTGGCACCATCTATGTCTCCCTGGGAGTGGGGCCTCTGGAGGATGTTTCCACCTCTGTCCTTGGCTCATGCAGGAAGTGAAACAGCAAGGCGCCTAGAACCCGTTTCCTGGAGTCCAGTCTTTTGCCCCCAGCCTGTGGGGAGTTAATGTGTCAAGCTTCCCAAATTAGAAATCACGGGAGGAAAAGAATACATGTATATTTCAGAACTAGCCGGAAGTTGTTAAGGCTTCTTTGGGGAGAAGGACATCCGTTTTATGGTGTCTGTCCAGGTTCTCTTGCCCAGTAGATACCGATTGAAGGCCTTTTAAGGCCGAAGGACTCCAAGGAAAGCCCAAAGACTCTGAGAACCTAGGGGGCCCAGGAGACCTGAGATGTGATCCATGCTTCCATCAAGTTCACCCTTTAGTTGGCAGACAAACACATCAACACCCACATTACAATCTAGACCATAGCTCAGATGGTACGGGGCACAGGTGTCCTGGCAACTCCAGCCCACCCTGGGATAGTCGGACCACAGGCATGCTTTTAAACAGAACCCTGTTTTCTGCCATCCAGCTTTCCTGCTGGCGACATAGTGAAACTGACCCCGGCTTCAGGTAGTCGTGGACTCTGCCCCACCTACGTCACCAGTATAGTCCATCCCTTGTCCACAGCCAGTGGACACACTGTCCAGGCAGAGTGCATTGAGACTTCTCAGCTTTGACTGGGAGAGTCCCCTTCTTCCTCTCTCTCCCTCCTCTTTTCTCTTCCTTCCCCTCTCCTCTCCTTTCTCCTCTTTCCCTCCCTCTCTCCCCTCCCTCTCTTTCTTTTTCTGTCACACTTTCTCTCCTATCCCTTTCTCTGTCTCTTTCCTCTCTTTCTCCCTCTCTCCATTTCTCTCTCTCTCCCTCTATCCCTCTGTTGGTGTCTCTTTTTCCTCTCTATTTCTCCTCGACTTTTCTTCCTTTCCTCTCTCTCTTCCTCTCTCTCCCTCTCTCTCTTTTTCCTCTCTTCCTCTTTCCCTTTCTCTTCTTCTCCCTCTCTTTCTGAGAGGTAAATAGTCAGGGTAAGTTCTAGAAATCATCTTGAAATATTATGGGAAGTCAGCCTCAAAGAATGAAAGACAGAGACAAAGTCCTTGGAGACATTTTGACGGGGTCACACCAATCCTGAAATCCTTTGTCCCTCTGAACTTCCAATCCTGATGAGGATTATACATTCCCTTCCATTCATCCCATCTTGTTCCTTTTTTCTTTAACATTCTGCTTGTTTTATTGTTGTTATAATTTTTAACACACAGCCATAACCCAAACAGGCTCTTTCTCTCTGAGCTAGTTCACAAGTGCATAATTGAAATGGATTTAAAAGAAATTTTGGGGAATTCTTATGTAGTAAAGGCTGGCCTTGGATTTCCTAGGTAACTGAGAATGACCTTGAACTTCTGATCCTGCTCCCTCCACCTCTCAGGTACTGGAATTACAGGCATGAACCACCCTGCCCAGTTTGTGCAGAGCTGGAGGTCCAGCCCTGGACACCCTGAGTGCTAGGCAAGTGCCTGGAGTCTCTCGTGATGACATTGCCCTGAGAAAGACACAAACTGAGGGCTAGGTAGGTGGCTCTGTGACTAAAAGTGCTTGCCACACAAGTGTAAGGACCCACCGAAAAGCTAGGTTTGTAGCATTTGTAATGCCAGTGCTCCTGCAGGTACTGAGAGGCAGAGGAAGCCCAAAAACAGTAAGGAAGTTGGAAGGTGAGGACCAACACCTAAGGTGCTGATTTCACATACAAATGCATTGCCATGCAACATTCCCATACATGAACACACACACACACACACACACACACAGAGCGCTCAGGTGGTCCAGTGGACACCCAGGTAGAGGACTTTACAACCCCGTGATCAAGAAGTGGCAGTAGGCAAAGGAAAGCTACAGCTGCCTCCCTGGAGTGACATAGCAGTCACATGGACATGGCTCCCCATGGACTGTGAGAGTGAACACGGAAGGCTCCTGATTATTCAGACTGCCATGCTGCTTCCATGGCACAAGCTTAACGGTACAGCCTGAGAGGAGGATTGTGGAGGCCCGAGATCTCAGGCTCCTTTGTAAAATGTGTGTGTGTGTGTGTGTTAGATACTTTTTAGTTGCTGACAAAATAGCTGACAGAAGCAACTTATGGAAGGAAAGGGTCATTTTGGCACTCAGTTGGAGGGGACATTCCTTCATGGTGGCAAGAGGCTTTGTCTGTGGCAAAAGGAATGACAGATACTGGTCACATTGTATCTATGTTGTGCAATGCTATCTCAGGTCACTTTCTTCTTGTTTCTTTTCTTTCTTTCTTTTCTTTTCTTTTTTTTTTTTGAGACAGTGTTTCTCTTTGTAACAGCCCTGGCCATCCTGCAACTTGTCGCTCTGTAGCCCAGGCTGGGCATGAACCCAGAGATCGGCCTGCCTCTGCCTCCCGAGTGCTGAACTACTCCACAGTGCCCGGTTCCTCTTGTTTCTTTTGATTGAATCTGGGACCTCAGCTCATGAGGTGACACCACCTGTGTTCAGGGAATCTCTTCCCACCTCAGTGTATCCTTTCTGGAAAAGTCCTCACAGACACACCCAGAGATGTATTTCCATGGTCACTATGAATCCCATCAAGTTGACCATGAAGTCTAAGCATCTCAATGTAAATAGCTCAGTGCAGTACTGGGCCTGCTGGGGGAATCAGTGGTCTCTCCATACTGCCTCTCCAGGGCCCAGCTGCATAAGCGCCACCAGGAGGACAGCTGTTGGAAAAGCAGGCTGGCTCCTGGTACCCTTCCACACCCGGCATCCTCACCCTACCCTCTCCTCAAGAGTGGACCATGGCGATACACAGCTGGGGCGGTCAAATTGAGAGCAGGCTCCAAGAACACGCGGCTTTGGTGGCCAGAGACTCAGCTTTGTCAACACGATGGCCTAACCATGAGGCCACACTCTTGGAGTGTTGGCAGGAAAGACTACCAGAGTGGTGACAGGAACTAGGGACACACATGCAGGAGTGAGATGGGAGGGGGGGTGAGAAAGGGCCATTGCTCCCCAGTGTCCTCCCCCAGGCAGAGCCAGGAAGAGTTGGGGAAGGGAAGAAGGTGGGGGAGGGCCCAGTGTGTGGTCCTTCAACTTCTTCAGGCATCTCTCTGTAGGGGAGAGTGGGGAGGGGGAGGAGCTTTCAAGTTACTGGTGAGATTCAAGCCCTGGATTCCTGGCCTTATTTTGTCCCAGTAATCACTCTGGGAAAAAGACTCCATTTTATTGAGGTTGTGGCAGAATAGGGAGAAGAAGCTGAAGAGGAAGGAAGGAGGAGGAGAGAAGATAAGGGACTGAGAGTTGGCAGCAGGTACACAGATGTGTGCATATTAGCAGCAGCCCTTTTGTGTGTGCACATACATGCGTGTGTGTGTGTGTGTGTGTGTGTGTGGTATATGTATGTGCAGTGTCTATATGCGTGTGTGGGGGTGCAGACACTCGTGTCCACATGGAGGCCAGAGAAGGACATCAGGAGACCCTCTGTATTCATCTTACTCCTTTTGAGACGGGTCTCTCGCCGAACCCGGAGCTAGACTGGCAGCCAGAGAGCTCTGGTCTTTACCCCAGCAGTGTGGAAATTACCAACACCGTGCCCCGATTTTTACAAGGGCTCCAGGAAACTGAATTCAGGCCCTTATGCTTGCAAGTCTCTTACCTACTGAGCCATGTGTCTCTACGTACTGGCTCAGTGCTGGACACGTATGCTGGCCTATGGGTCTCGCTTGCTGAGTGTATGATACCCACAGCAGGGTTGGCTAAATGTCCTACTGGGTCTGTGTCTCAGCCTTCTTCCTGGGGACTGTCTCTGGCTGATCCTTTCCTTTGAGCCCCCGTACTCAGTCACATTGAAGAGCGGCAGACAAGCCTGGTTCCAGGAGGCTCACAGCCAATGTACGACCTTGGAGTGCTTGCTTTTTTTAAAAACATAAAAATATACAATTTGAATTTTCATCATGGAAACAATTGTGTTGCTAGGACTTCCAGGCAGGCCCCGTCTTGGCTAGTTCCTAGTTTCAACTGCCTCTTAAGAGGCAGAACACAATTCCTCCAGGAAACAATGGCCTGCTGTTATATTTAAGACCCATGTGCCCCTGACCCTCCTGTCTGAGCCCTCACCTTCCTGTCTCTGTGTCTGGGGCTCTCTGGGTCATCCAGCTGCCAGGCCCTTACCAGGACCTCACTGTCTCCAGTTGCTGGTAGCATCATGAGCCCCAAGAAGCCAGACAAACCCCTTCTAAGCTAGAAACAAATTCTCTTCTCCACCCTTCCTGGGTCTGCTGAGCATCTGCTGGCCCCTGGGAGTCAAGTATTTTTGAGTGAGAGATGGAAGGAAAGTCAGAGTCACTTAGTGGGACCCGCGTCTCTGGATTGGAAGGAAAGCTGCTGCTGCCACTGTCGCTGCCACTGTCTGATGCCGGAAGCTTTCAGAATACCTCCCTCCCTCTCCCTTCACCACCCACAGCCACTGTCCTAGTAATTGGCTAGGGCAGAGTTCTTGTCAGGCTGGGTACCAAGATAGGTGACTGAGGTCCTTTCTGCTGTGAGGTTGGATGATGCCTCAACGGCCCAGCTCAGGTCCCTGTAGGAGTCACCAATAAACAGAAGAGACAAAGAGCAGCCACATAGATATAGTCATATGTGGGGACAGAAAAGAGGAAGCCTATGGCCAGTGGCCCAAATTTGTCCTCAGAAAAGCCCTAGGGTCCCCAGTGATGACAGAGCCCCTTTTTCTGCCATTTACAGAACCACTGTTGTTGTTTGTTGCGCTTTTCCAGGCCCAACTCTACTCTTTTCAAAGATACTGTGACCTTGGAGAAAGGAGTGACATCCTTATTGCAGACATCATTAGACACCCCATAAAGACCACTGTGAGTCCACAAACAGTGGAGTGGTGTTCTTGATGAGCCAGGCTGGGCTTTGGCCATTCCTCTGGCCACCGGTATCTTACATAGTACATTGCTGCTAAGTCCTTGGTAGCCTTCTACTCAAAGGCTGCCATCCCGTCTGCTTGACTTTGGCTTTTGGTGGCCTGGATTGTTTGAGACATGCCTTCACTCTGTTGCTTTGGCTGGCTTGGAAGTCACCAGGCTGGCCTCAACTGTCTCTCTAGTACTGCATGTACCATGTCAGACTTCCATCCTGATTTTACTAGCCCTTTAACAGATTATCAGACAATGGATTTGTTTGTTTGTCTCTGCTTTTGAGTTAGGGTCTCACTATGTAGCCCAGGCTGACTTCCAATTCATGACCTTTCCATTTGGGTCTTCTGAGAGCTGAGATTATAAGTGTGTGCTGTGATGCCTAGCTTAAAGGGACTCCTTTACATCTTAAGTTTTATTTCAGGGTAGGGTTTCTGGGACACAGTTTCAGATTGCATGTCTGGACTCCATTTGGGGTCAAGTAAATGAATCTGGGGGGTTGTGACAAATTCAGCAAGAGTAAAAGTTTTCTGAACATGTTAACCACAAATAATTAATGTGAAAATGAATGTGAAATAAAGTCATGGTGCTTCCGGCTCATGGTGCCCAGCCATGCTGCATTCTGTAACGTCACTGCTGCCTCTGAATGCACAGCATGTTTCTTTGGACCACACATGGAGTATATGACATAACAATGATGAACATTGCCTTGAAACACCCTAGGCTATTGTATGTTACAAAGAGCAGGGTTTTGTTTTTGTTTTTTTAAATCATGCACAGAGCTTTTCTGCTCTTATAGGAACAATGGTTAATATGGCTGATGAAGAGGCTCAGTAGGTAATGCTGGATGGGTGAGCTTGATGACCTGGACTCCACCCCTGGAGCCCATGAGAGGAAGGTGAAGAGAACCAACTCCATAGAGCTGTCTTCTACACTCCACAAACACACTGCACATGCCCTCCCCCATATGATAATAATAAAAATTCAAAAATTAAATATGGAAAACAAAGACTTAATGCTTTTCTGGCTATCATTCCCCAGCACGTCTCAAAATAGTGTATCTTTAGATTGTATTGTGTTAATGTTTTATTTTACAAATTGCAGTTTGAGTTGCTGACAAGATTCATCACGAATAAGTCATTATGGACTTGGAGAATTGACTCAGCAGCTAAGAGCTCTTGTTGCTCTTGGAGACGACCAGGGTTCAATTCCTAGCACCCACATGGCAGGTCATGTGTAACTCCTTCCCAGGGTATCTAATGCCTCATCTGACCTCTATGGGTACCAGGCATGCGTGTGGCGCACACACATGCAGGCAAAACACACATTACATAAACTACTAAAATTAATTGAACGAATTTTAGCTTGAGAGTAAGCATAATTTCCAATTATTTCTGAAGTTACTCTAAAAACGCTTCTGCCATTTTATACATTGTGGTCATGTGATGTGTCATGATCAATAATGGTAGTTAATAATGTAAAAATACTGATCACTCTGGAAAACAATGACGGTTCCCTATGTCCTGTAATATCAAATATTTAGCCAGGATTTAATTCTTCATGTAAAAACAGACAAACACATCTGTAGGTAAATTTTCTCTAATCTTTAATACTAAATGTTAAATATTAAAATTATGTGCATAGTGAAGAATTGTTTTAAAATATTTTATAATTTATTATCAGCAGATATTTAAATGATTTATATTATATATTTCATACCTATATGTTTTATTTGTATTATATAATAGATGTCCAGGATCCTGGAAAATTCTTGGATGACAGGGATCATGAGTGGAAAAAGTTTAAGATGCCATGCTGGGAGTGGAGGTCCGTGGACTTGAAAACAGGTGAAGGGGAGGGAAAAGCCACTGCTAACAGGGAAGAGAAGGACCAAGCTCAGAGGGAAGGGGACTCCTGGAGGACACACAGAAATACCAGCAGCTCAGCTGAGAACTCTGGATCCAGCTGACTGAGCCCTGTACTTCTGAGTGTCAGAATATCGGGGCCCTTCAGTCCTCATGCATTCTAAAGGAAATGTTAAACAAGTCTCAGTGCCTCACACCTGGAATCCTAGAACCGGGGAAGCTGGGGGGGGGGTGGGGGGTCATGAGTCAGGACCATCCTGAGCTAGGCAGACTCTGATTTAAAAAAATCAATAGCTCAGTGAATGCGCCCTGGGGTGACTCCAAGCAAATACACCGGGCACGAGACCCAAGCCTTCAACCTTGGCCAGTGCCACCATCTGTGCTTACTTTTGCTTCCATGGAGGAGTAGAACCTCCACATCTGTATAACAACATCTGGGCATCAAAATGCTGTTGGGCTCAGCTGGTGCCAGGCTCCCATGGGCTTCTTGAAGGTTCCCATCTGGTTTAGCAGTACTGCCTGGGTCTTCTGGGTGTCCTTGGTTCATGGGGCTTTGCAAACACAACCCAAGAGAGCAAAGGGTTTGTTTGTTTTTTTGGGGGGCAAGAATCTTCTCTTTAACCAGAAGGGTGCTAGAAGGGAGGGTTAGGGATCTGAGAAGCCCAGAACCGTGCTGGGCTTCTGGTTATGGAGGAAGCTTCAACAGGGCCTTGGCATGCCCAGCCTGTCTCAGGAGCAATGCAAAGGGACCTTGGAGTATCACACCAGCAGCCCAGGGACCCCTGTAGATGCAGGGTGGACAGACTTGGGTGGAAGCCTGCACTTTGATTCTGATTGTCCTCTCCCACTGCACAGACCCTGGATAACACTCCAGTGTCACTCTGACCCTTGCTCTGCTCAAGCTGCCCCTGTGTCTGGTACCTAAGCCCTTTATCTCCCATGTACATTTCCAGCTTCCACAGGGGGTGTCCTTCCTGGCCTTCATTGTCACTTTGTGAGCCTGTAGCCGGTGGCAGATGCCTTCCTGAGCTCCAGCACAGGTCATGGGGCTCAGCAGGAGCTTCAGACCACTGGGAGACAGGAGAACAGGGTTCAAATGGAGCCAGGACTCTTCTCGTAAGATGGCAAAAGATAGGAGAGGACCTGACCAGCATGGTAAGAAAAGATTTTTGATGTTAAACAAAGGATTGCTGGGGCTGAGTGTTCTGGAGTGCTTGCCAGCATGCACAACGCCCTGGGTCCCATCTCTAGCAGGGCATACACTTGGGATGGGTGTGCATGCCTGAAATCTTAGAGCTCAGAAAACAGAGGCAGGAGATTAGTTCAGTTCAGAGACATCCTCTGCTACATGTTGAGTTTGAGGCTACATGATATCCTGTCTCAAAGAAACAAATGAACAACAACAAAACCAAAGCAAAACAAAACAACAAAAAAACCCACCCACCCCAAAACAAACAAACAAGCACGCCACTAACAGCACAGTGAGTGGAATGTTTCCGGCTGTCCTTCATAGCTCCATTTTATATACTGAAGGCCAGAGTAATCGACGTAATGACTATTTCTTACCTACTGTCTGTACTTTGAGCACCCGCTAGCGGTTTTCCAACTCACTCAGTTCATTTAGCCTTCCTTTATGGCTATAAAATGGGAGACCCAGAAAGGATAGGTGAATTTCCCAGAGTCACAGCTAGAAAATACTGACTCATTCTAAGGCACTTCTGCCAAGGAGAGGACCCACTGGGAAGCCTCTACCCTGCCGCAGTCAGTCACAATCCTGTAGACTCGGAAATGAAACAACCCGGTCTGGAAGGGTGGGTGGACAACCAACAAAACAGGACCACCGGCTGGGAAGACAGGACAAGGGAAAGGTTGTACAGAGGCTTTGGGAGAGTCAAGGTGGTCACTCAGGCTGGTGGTCAGGACTGCTGTTCAGTTCGGACCGGAAGGCAGATGGAGAGCTGTTGTGAGAGCTCAATGAGGGCAGATGAAAGCTGTTTTGGACATTGGTTCAAGCAACAGGGATTCAAGGGAAGGAAAGGGACTGGAGAAAAAGAGGCCAAGAGGAGGGTTAAGCCAGAAAAAATAAACTAGAAAGAAACAGAGGACGACGATGAGGCCCGGGGAACGGATGCTCCGATAAGTGGTAATTGCTACCATCCGCGAACTGTTTTTCACCGAACCGCTGTACACACATTATCTCATTCCATTTAATCCTACGAAGTAATCATGACCGATCCTGATTGCTGAGCCCCGTTCAGTGCCAGAGGCTCTGTGTGCGACTTTCACAGCCCTGTCGACAGTCACAGAGGGTCGGCTTTAGCATCCTCTCCTGTCTGCCATCACATTGGAGATTCAGAGCATTTAAGGAGCGTACCTAAGATTGCAGAGCAGGTCCACTATACGGGTTTGACACATGGCTCAGATCTGAGACCCCGAGATACTGCCAGGCCCAGTGAACACCTTGGAGCCCTCCATTCCATTCCGGCTCCATAAAGGGCCTTTGTCTTGCCAAAACCTACTGTGCCTGGGGCATTGGATGCCATGAATGCTCTCAGTCTGCCTGGGTGTCTGAGCCTATTCCTGCTGGTCCCTGTGTCCTGTGGGCTCCTCCTGGAGGTAACTGTTCCAGATGCCTGAAGCGGGCTGGAGGGCAGACAGGTCTGAGAGCAGACACACTTCAGACCAACATCAGCGCTCCTAATGTGAGGAACAGGGGCACTGTCCTAGGTTTCAGGCTTACATGGGGAAAAGGACCCAGGAATATAAGAGCTATGATAGGCAAGGCAGGGGCCAAGTGACAGAGCCGGTCAAAGGAGGAGTGGGTGGAAGGGACAGCCTGGGCCTCATCCGGGACCAAGCAGGGGCGCATGGCTACTTGGGTTGTGTATACCCAGGGGTGTCAGCCCACACAGCCCGTTAGGCTCCAGGTGGGAGGCCACTATTTTGGCTGCATGATGGGGATTCTGGGACTCTGGGGACCAGCTGCAGGAAGGTAGACCCCAGATGTCTTCTCAGCCCTGGGGGCGCTGGCCAAGTGGACAAGGCACACCTAGCCAGCTGTAGGTCCCCACAAACACGTGCTAACTCCTAGTACAGCAGAGGCAGACTGAATCCAAGAAAAAAACTCAGAAAAATGCCCTGAGTGGCAAACTTCAGAAGACACAAGAAGTCCCACAAGGAGCTGTCCTAAGGGATATGCGGCTTTTACTAGCATCTCTGAAATGTCCCAGAGGTAAACTGAACCTCTTTTGATAGCCAGAGTGACTGAAATCAGACTTTCCTTTTGGTTTTTTGAGATAGGATTTCTCTGTGTAGCCTTGGCTGTCCTAGATTTGCTTTGTAGATCAGGCTGGCCTCGAACTCATAGAGATCCACCTGCTTATGCCTCCCTGAGTGCTGGGATTGCAGGAGTATGCCACAGTGCCCAGTTGAAGTCAGTCTTTGTTATCTTGCCGCTTTGAGAAGTCTTTTGGCCTTGAGCATGCTTTTTTTGTTTTTCTTTATGTATTATACACATATATGTATGAAATATTATGTATTTCAGACTAGTTTCAAATTCCATAAATAGCCAAGGATAATCTTAAACTCCTAATCTTCCTGCCTCTACCTGCTGGGATTACAGTCTTGTGCCACCACACCAGAATGATGCTGGGCTCAAACTCCGGGCCTTGTACATGCTAAGTAAGCTCTCTACCAACTCCCAGGCCCCAGGGTGATTTTTCTTCTTCCCCTCTTGTTCTTTAGCTAGCAATTGGTATTTCAATTTGAGAACCTTCTGCATACAAACTCGGATTTCGACTCCTCCCCCTCCCTGCCCCCAGTCGGAAGGCCTGGCAACACGAGGCTAGTGCTCAGTCTCGGATGCCACGCTGGACTCTGATATCCCTCAGAGCCCCTTTCTCTCACCTAGACCTAGCACCCCAGAATCTGTGACTGGAAATGAAGTTTTACAGATGGCTCTCCATGGGAAGGAATGTCTCCTGAGGAGCATGGCCTTGCAGGGGTGAGGGTATGTGCGCATACCCGAGACAGAGAGATACCTTGGAGGTGGACAGAGCAACTGCCTTTCTGTGTGCCGTGGGGCCTTCACCTGCAGAAAATGAGACTCATGCCACCTTCCCTAGGACAGGAGTGGTGTGGTCTGCAAAGGACAAGGACAAAGCCTTTTTAAGGGAGTGATAACTGTCCCCAAAGCACTGAGTAAGTAACTCTCGTCAAGGAGAGGAGGGCAGGCTTTTCTCGGGTGTTCACTGGCAGAAGACAGTTTCAGTCTCCAGGTCCAGAGTGAGGAGGGAACCCTGTCAGGAGCAATGGGAAAGTTTCCTGAGACCCCCAGGAAGGCTAAGTGGTGACCTCAGCTTTCCACTGTGGTCCCCTGGTTGCTATGTGCTGCCATGTCCCTGGCAAAGCCAGAGCCACCTGGGTTTCCTGCAATCACAGGAAGTCAAGCCTGACGTTGACCATGGGAAGTGAGAGTCTCTCCTGAGGCTCACAGGGACCTTCCTCTGGCCAGAGATCGGCAGTGCCACAGTTTCTGAGAGCTGCAGAGAAGCTTTTGCTGGGTGTGGGAGGAGACATTGTATTGTCCCATGGGTCAGAAGCAGCTCTGTGGCCTTGAGTCAGGAGAGGTATTCATGACAGGCTTCATACTGGGAGCTGCCGAAGGAGGATTCCTGATGCTGCGATCCCATAAACTCAGGCAAGTTAATGCAACCTCCAGAACAGTCTCTCCCTGGGCTGAGTGGTGAGTTTCACAGGAGATTTCAACTCATGGAAGCCAATATTTGCTTTATTGATTTCTGGCCCCAAACCAGGCAGGAAGTCTCTGTCAGCCCAACATCTGCTTAAGAAAAATGACTGAAATCCAGAGCCAGGGGTGACTCTGAGCCTTCAGAAGACTGGTACCTGAGCATCTCAAGGGATCTGCTGGCATTTGAGAGAGCCCTGAGGCCTCATGGACTGGCCTGTTTGTGCTGCCCACACACTATCTGGCTGGAGCCTGAAGAAGGCAGAAGAGATGGGAGCATCTTGTTAGGGTGCTTCTAGGCAAGGCATCATGGGAATATTTATGTTGCTGCACAGTTCCATGCAGTGCCATCTGCCCCCTTACAGTTTGGAGAAGCATCTGACTTCATCTTGCTGTGTGGTCTCTTCCTTCCCCATCCATCACATAGCCAACTTCCCTGGTGCTTCTGCCTCAGGGAGAGAATATGTCTGAATGAGGATGTAGAAGGAGCCTATTCCTTTTCCTAGAAAACCCCCTAGTTGTGGAAGGGACGTGGAAACAACCAGGAGCCAGTTTTGGGAGAGGAAGGGGACTCTCCCAGGATGAAGCAAGGCCCAGAGGAGTGAAAGGGTTATTCACGCTGACAAGGTCAAGGCTTAAACAGCCCTGTGGTGGTTTGAATGAGAATGGCCCCCGGAGGCTCACACGTTTGAATGCTTGATTCTCCCGGCTGGTTGGGAAGGATTAGGAGGTGTGGCCTTGATGGAGGAGGTGTGTCTCAGGGGAGGGCTTTATGGTTTCAAGAGAATCATGCCATTCTCAGTGTCCTTTCTATGGCTAGTGCTTGTGGATCAAGATATAAACTCTCAGCTGCTGTCCCAACTGCTTGTGGCCATGCTCTGGCTCTGCCACTATAGACTCCAACCTCTGAAACCAGAAGCCCAATTAAATGCCTTTTTTTTTTTTTTTCTTTTTCTGGTTTTTCAAGACAGGGTTCTCTGTGTGGTCCTAGCTGTCTTGAACTCTATTCTATAGAACAAGCTGGCTTTGAGCTCACAGAGATCCTCCTGCCTCTGCCTCCCAAGTGCTGGGATTAAAGGAGTGAACCACCAGCATCCAGCTGCTTTAAAAAAAAATAAGTTGACTTGCCAATGGTGTTTTTTCACAGCAATAGAAGAGTAACTAATGCAAGCCCTTGCAGATTTTCTCCTCTACCAGAATGCAGAGTCAATAAATGAGTCTTGGGCGACAGGAAATGGTGGCGGGTCTGTGCATGCAAGGTTATGGGACAAGTCTGTTTTGATCAAGTTGACAAATGATGTAGACCACCTTTCTCTTCCCCTTGGGTACTCCATCATCCTCCTGGGGAAAAGGAGGTGATATGGAGTTGTTTGAGCCTGAAGTATACCCACCGCTGGTGTGGGGAAGGCAAACTGAACGTAAGGCCAACTCTAGTAAACAGATGAAGTGCTATGCCTGACCTATAGAACTTACTAAGGCCTATGTACTAGCAACAATTCCATGGTCTCAAAGTCCTTTCTCCTAACAAACCTCATTCTTGAAAGGGTAAGTGTGTGTCAGGTGCTTCTTCTCTGTGTGATTCTTATGTCTGACACACATGAGGGTGTTTGTACCTTTCCTGACCATGGCCAGCTCCAGCTGTTAGTGTAATGTAGACAGTGTATCCAGGGATGCTATGGAGGGCCGAGAGCTGCACGTCTATCATTCAGTTATCTTTCTGCTCAAGTGGATGCTGTCTCCTGGGATGTGCCCATTCGGCCTCTAGGAACCCTCAGTCTCCCTGAGATCAAATGTGGTACTGTTCCCAGCCCACACATGCCTTTCCACCTCCCCCAGGTCTTCAAAGTGCTCTGTAGCTTTGTCTCCACCCTGTGATTTTTCTGCTGTCTTCGTGAGTTCTCCCCAGCTGACACTCACAGGACCTGGCGGGGCTGAACTGGGCCTAGTTCAGCAGGGTGGGTGGTAGAAGGTCACAGATTGTTGTCTGGGGCGACCAGAAGCCAGTTAGTCCTCTGTCAATGGAATGAGGCGGAGAAAGAGCTTAGCATGGATAACAAATGGCACATGCCAGCCAGCGTCATCACTGTCAACATCATTGCTGTTACTGTCCTGCTCTCAGCCAATGGTTCTCATGTAAGTCGTGACCCCTTTGGGGGGAGTCACATATCAGATAGTTACATTAGGATTCATAATAGCAGCACACTTACAGTTATGAAGTAATGATGAAATCATTTATGGTTGGGGCTCACCACAACCTGAGGGGCTGTGTTAAAGGGTCACAGCGTTAGGAAGGTGGAGACGCACTGGTCCAGGCTCTAGCGGCCACTTTGTTACACCGAGCCTCTCACCTCAGCTTCCTTGCCTGTGTAACAAGGAAGTGCCACCCTCCTGGGGTTCTTTCAAGCACCAGACAAAGTAATGGATATGAAACTCCTTTGGAAACAAATGAGTAAGTCCACGCTCTCGACGTTCAGATTGTCTCCATCTTCATACAAAACCAGACACACTTCCCCTGTGAGGATGTGACGGTCACCATCCTTTGTGGGAGCTCAAGTGTGAATTTTACAGCTTGCTCTTGAGCTCGAAGAAAATTCTCACAAGTTAATACTTCTGACCAAGACAAGCCAGCAAACAAGTGAAAAACCAAGTTTCAAGAAAAATAGAGCTGGAATCTGGAAGCTGGAGCACCAGCAGGAGGACGTACCAGGCCCGAGCTAATCCTGCAGCAGAATAGGACAGTGTAGAGCGTGGAGGGGAAACCTGTGATTCCAGGACTGCTCAGGCAGGACAGGGTAGAACTGCAGGCTGAGGCCAGCCTGCTCTCCATAATGAATCCTAGCTGTCTCTAAACACAAAAGAGAAACAAACACAACAACAACAAAAAACAAACCAACTCTAAGAGTTGGGTAATACATAACCAAAATGGAGGCCTCTGTATCAGTTTTGTCTTGTGCAAAAATGGATTGCTATGCGGGTGGAGCTCAGTAGCCACCGACAGCTAGTGGTCTCTAGAGGAGAGAGAGCCAGTTTTCTGTTGAAGTGGGTGTGTGCTGGTTGGGTTTTGTGAGCTTGACACAAACCTAGACATATCTGGGAAGAGAGAATTTTAATTGAGAAAATATTTTCCTAGTCAAGTTTCTCTATTATTTTAATTATTTACGAATAATAATTATTTAAAATATTTAATTTAAATATTAAACATGTGGTTTAAATATGTATTTATTTAATTGAATGTTTATTTATGTTAATTTTATTTCAATTAATGATTGATGTGGACTGGCCAAACTCACACGGGCAGTGTCATCCATGGGGAGAGGGTTCTGGGAAGTATAAGAAAGCAGACTGCATGGTGAACACTTGTGGCTCTCTATATCAACTGTCTTTCACTGCAAAAAGAACTTCTGTGATGACGGTCAAAGGGCAAGAATTTAGGTGGTAGTTTACTATTATGCCCATTTGGGAATAAACCATTAGGTTCTTTCTCCTCGATGCCTTGGGCAGCCATGGGGCTTTGGAACAGTTAACAGTACCAGGCATGAAATGCCTCTACCAGACTGGCCTGAGGGCAAGCCTGGGGTGCACTTTCTTGATTGGCGATTGACATGGTAGGGTTCGGATCACTGGGCAGGGCCCCGCATGGGTAGGTGGTCCTGAGCTGTATAAGAAAGCGGACGAAGCGGAGCCAGGCAGTAAGCAGCACTCCTCCACGGCTTCTGCTTGCTTCTGCCTCCAGGTTCTTGTCTTGAGTTCTTGGCCTGACTTCTTCCATAATGAACTGTGATGCGGACGTGTCATCCAAATAAATGTCTTCTCCCCAAGTTGCATTTGGTCGTAGTGTTTCATCACAGCAGTAGAGATACTAAGGTTATGTTAATTTGACACAAGCTAGTTATTTTAGAAATGAGAACTTCAATTAAAAAAATACCCCTACCATACTGTCCTGTGGGTGCATTTTTTGATTGCTGATTGATAGGGTAGGGCCCAGCTTACCCTGGGTAGTGCCACCATAGTCACTGACCTCCTCCTGGGGTTGCTTTTCCTCCTTCCAGATGAGTTGTTTTAGTAACCACAAATTCCATTCATCTGTTTTCCCCCCCAAGAAATGCTTAACTTTCTCCAATTAAAGTTTTCCAAGATTTATTTATTATATATTCAATGTTCTGTCTGCATGTACACTTGCACACCAGAAGAGGGCTCCAGATCTCACCAGAGATGGTTGTGAGTCACCAGGTGGTTGCTGGGAATTGAACTCAGGACCTCTAGGAAGAGCAGTTTAACCACTCTTAACCACTGAGCCATTTCTCCAGCCCGAATTAAAAGGTTTTTTTTTTTTTTTAAAGGCTTATTTATTGGGGCTGGAGAGATGACTCAGCAGTTAAGAGCCCTGGCTGCTCTTCCAGAGCTCAATTCCCAGCAATCACACCGTGTCTCACAACCTTGCATAACGGGACCTGATGCCCTCTTCTGGTGTTCATGAAGACAGAGCACTCATGTACATAAAATCCATAACAAAATAAATCTTTTTTAAAAAATGTTCTGTCTGTGTGTATGTCTGTGCACCACGTGCACGCCTGGTGCCTGAGAAGATCAGAAGAGGCTGTAACTGGAGTTGCAGACTGTTGCGAGCTGGTGTGTTAGTGCTGGACACTCTGGGAGAGCGACAGGTGCTTTGACCCACTGAGTCAGCTCCCCAGCCTTCCTCCTTCAATTTTAAAATGTACTTTTGCTGAGTCTAATTGTCTTTTGGAACAGAATACATTTTTTTTTTTAGGCCGTTCTGTCTTTAAAGGTTTCTGTTGAATATTCAGATGTTATTCTAATAAGCCTGTGTTTATGATTGTCCTGACCTTTCTCTTTTGCAGCTTTTAACACCCCCCCCCCTTTTTTTCCTGTATTTTAACTATGTCATAGGGAGTTATTTTCTGGCCCTGACTATTTAATGTTCTATAAATTTCTTTTTCTTTTTTCTTTAGTTTCTTTCTTTCTTTTCTTTTTTTTTAAACCAGGTTTCTCTTTGTAGTCTTGGCTGTCCTTGAACTAGCTTTGTAGAACAGGCTGGCCTCAAGTGACAGAAATTAACCAGCCTCTGCCTCACAAGTGCTGGGGATTTTTATTTATTTTTATTTTATGAGAATTGGTTGGTATTTTGCCTCCATGTCTATCTGTGTGAAGGCATAGGATTCCCTAGAACTGGAGTTACAGAAAGTTGTAAGCTGCCATGTAGGTGCTGGGAATTGAACCTGGGTCCTCTGGAAGAACAACCACTTTTCTTAACCTCTGAGCCATGTCTCCAGCCCCTTATTATGGCACTGTAGAATTCTTATGTCTAAATGGGCATCTCTTTCTCTAGGTTTAGAAATTCCCCTCCTATGACTTTATTGAAGATATTCTCTATGTCTTCAACACAATATTCATCTTCTTCTTTTATGTCAATAATTCAGAGGTTGGGTCTTTTTATGGTATGCCAAACGTCTCCCATGTTCCATTCAAATAATAAATAAAATTCTCATTTGACCTTTACTAAGTGATCTAGTTTCTTTAGTTTGTCTTCCGTTCTTGTCTCCCTGCTTTCAACATGATCTGTTCTGTTAGTGAGGCCTTCCACTAATGTGTAAAATTCTTAAAGAGTTAATAAAAACATTATATTTTCAAAAGATGGAATGATTCTGGATTTTGGGGGCTTGGAAAGCAGTGACAGGAGGATCAGGAGTTCAAGGTCATCCTTGGTTACACAGGGAGTTTGAGGCAGACTGGGCTACATGACACCCAGTTTCAAAAATATTTTTAAAAAGATGGATGAAAAGATATCTTCACAAAGCAAAACGTTGTCTTCTGAACCCACTCCACACTGCTCGTAAAGACGTCCGTTCCTGTTGCGAGCTCAGCAGCAGCAAGGTTAGGAGGAGCACTGTAAGGGAAGTGGTCTGGAATTCTGGAAAAGGGGAGAGGTGCGGCCTGCAGAGTGACAGTACTTACAAGAGGCTTGGGCCCCAAAGGCAAGAGCGATGTCGTAAAGGTCAGACACAGTCTCTGTGAAAAACACTGCAGAATCATGGAAGCCATGGAAAAGCTGAGGTCTGGAATGAATTCAGTGATGTGGTCACGCAATATAGTGAAGATGAAGCCAGGCAAGGAGGTGACTTGGGTTGGATGACCAGAGGGTCTATGGTGGGACCATTTCAAGAACTGGTGTTTACCTTACCTGTAAGTGGGATGGATAAGCCGTGTTTACAGATCTAATGGTTAAGACAGAATTTGCACATAATATTATTGATACAGTTGAAAGAAGAATGTAAAAATTCACAAGATTGGAGAGACTGCCATTCCTTCTCAATTTTAAATTGGTGTTGTAGTTCTTATTTCCTTGAGATAATCTTTGATATTAAAAAGTAAGAGGGGGCCAGAGGGACAGCTCAGTGGTTAGAGCACTGGCTGCTCTTCCGGAAGACCTAGAATTGATTCTCAGCACCCACATGGCGACTCACAACCATCAGTTTCAGAGGAGCCAACATTCTTTTTTAGTCTCTCAGGGTACCCAGGAATGCATGAGGCACACAGACATACACGCAGGTGAAATACCCATATAAATAAAGTAAAATAATAATAAAGTTTTTTAAAGTTAAGGTATAGAAGCTATACATTTTTTACAGTTTAATATCCAATTTAATTTTTAAAACTTAATGAAAATAGAACTGAATCAAACCATTTAAAATAAGTATGCTCACTATTCACTCCAGCAATTCATTTAAGTCATACTAACTGTGGAATACGAAAATTACATTCAGAAGTGTGATTAAGTGTGATTACACTACTTGCACTTTTTTCAATGTTTTACACTGCTATATAAATTCTATGGTTGGGGCAGAAGTTCTCTCCAAAAACATTATCTTTGTTTGTTTGTTTTTCGAGACAGGTTTCTCTGTGTAACAGCCCTGTCTGTCCTGGAACTCACTCTGTAGATCAGGCTGGCCACAAACTCACAAAGATCTGCCTGCCTCTGCCCCGTGAGTGCTGGGATTAAAGGTGTGCAAAACATTATCTTCTTTTTTTTTCCCTTGTTCTTCTTAAAATCTTGAGGTGCATATTTGAGCCACAGGCAATACTTAAAATACGAAATTTCAGAACAGGCCTTTCATATTTGGTATTTCACGGGTACAACACAGTGACCTGAAGTATACAGCTGTTAGTGCCTAGACATTCCAGTGAGAATCATTATTCTCTGCAATGCAGAACGACTATCTTGTAGTGCTGTGAAGAGGCTCTGGGACCAAGGCAACAAGAAAGCATTTGATTGGGAGCTTGCTGAATTTCACAGGCTCAGTCCATTATCATCATAGCAGGGAGCATGAAAGCAGGCGTGGTGCTGGAGAGCCACATTCTGGCCTGCAGGCAGAGAGAAATGGGTGAGGGGGATGGTGGAGGGAGGGAGGAAGGGAGGGAGAGCAGGAGGGGGGAAGCGGGAGGGAAGGAGAGAGAGAGAACGAGAACAGAGAAAGGGATGAATTGAGATGGGACTGTTGTCCTTCCTGCTCAGATGGAAAAGTGTCTGGAGACTCGGAAGCCCAGGAACTATACAGCTCTGAGGGGAGAAGGGAGGCATCCTGAGTCATGGGAGCTCAGGAACCACAAAATTCTGTGAGGAAGCCTCCTCAGTAGAGGCGGTGCAGCTCCCAGGGAGGATATGCCCAGCTGAGCTGAGTAGCTCCGGAGTGGAAGCCCCCACCCCTCCACTTGACTTCTCTTCATTGCTTCTTGAGGTGAGAGAGTTACACCGGGCAGCAAATCTCATTAAAAAAAAAAAAAAAAAAAAAAAAGATTTATTGGAAGGGTCCAGAGTGTGGAGGGACAAACCCAGGGTTGGCTGCCCCTGCTCTGGGAGAGGAGAGCAGGGAACCGAACAGTAGGCAGGGCTTATATAAGCTTTCTTAGGGGGCGGAGCTTTTTAGGGCAGAGGCTTCCAGAGTGAGGATTGGTGGGATTTCAAGTCCTGAGCTTGGGGAGCTCAGGGATTGGTTAGTTTTTGTAGGAGGCTCAGGGACGGGTGGCTTTTTCACCTCCTTTTCCCTGTATTGGGCGCATGGGTTAGGATGGGAAGACTTTCCCAGCCACAGGCGGCTTTGATTGAGGCCCCATGGAGGAGGTGCTGCCACTGTGGACAGCTCTGGCAGTGGTATCTCATGACTGCTGCCACTGAGGGAGGAAAGAAGGTGCAACCACCACCGTGGACAGCTCCTTGGCAGTCTTTCGTGTTGGCCGCAGGCTGAGGAGGTATATTGGTGCTGCCATTTTGGCAGGTGCTGCCATTTTGACAGCTCCTGTGGTGGTACCTGGTGGCAGCAGGCTGGGGTAGGAAGGAGCGGCTGCCATTTGAGGAGCTCCTGTGGCACGCCACTCTGGGACTATAGACACTGGGCACGAGGGTGTTGGCATCAGTTTGCACTTGTGTTGAGGTCAAACTGAGGTCACCAGGCTTGGAGGCGGGCACCTTTACCTGCTGAACCATCTTGCCTGCCATAGATATTGTCTTATGTAACTCTCATGACAGCTCCATAAGGGAAGCCATTCTTTGTGGCCCCTGTTTGGCTATGTAGGCTGACTCAAGTAGACTCCTTTTGTATACTGTGCAAACCCTCAAGGCAGGAAAGTGGACAGGCCCCCACCAGAGAAGCTCCAGCAGGCAGGCTCCACCTCCCCATCCCCAGACTTCCCTAATGGCCCTAAGGGTCATTTTCTAATGGCTGTAATTGTCATTCTCTGTCCCAAGGTGGAAGAGTGCCCAGACTCTGTCCTACAAGAAAAAAGCCCTACCAGTCCCCAAATAGAAAAATTCCATCAATCCCTGGGCACCACCCTAAAATCAGGATTTGAAATCCCAGCAATCCTCACTCTCAAGGCTCCGCCCTGGAAAGCTCCTCCCCCTAAGGAATCCTGTGTAAGTAACTGCCTACTGTTCACTTTCCTGCTGTCTTCCCCAGGAGCAGGGGCAAACCACCCCTGGATTTGTTACTCCCAATAATTTATTTATTTTTTTAATGAGATTTGCTGCCTGGTGTGACTCCCTCATTGGAAGAAGCCATGAAGCAAAGAAGAGAAGAAGGGAAGAAACAAAGAGGTGTAGTGGGGCGCAGGCTCCTCAGTTCAGCTGAGGATACTTTCAGCTAAGCGCTGCAACAGTGAAGAAGGAGCAGTGGCTGAGGCTCCTGAGCTCCTCAGCTCAGCTTGGGGGGACCCTCTCCTGGGAGCTGCACTGTCTCTGCTGAGGAGGCTACCTCTCAGAGCTGGGTAGTTCCTGGACTCCCTTGTCTCAGGGTGCCCTTCCACGGGGGCACTGTCCCACTTCAGAGCTGTGTGGTTCCTGGGCCCCCTTGTTTCAGAATACATTTCCATCAGAGCAGGAATGCCAACAGCCCCACTTTATAGATGAGTAAACTGAGGTTTATGGGCATTCTGGTGACATCCCATAGCTTGTAAACTGTAGCTCTCAGCCTTGAGCCCAGGTAGTCTGTTCCCAAACCTGCTCTCATGAATGTTTTTGGCATGTCTGCCCCTCCATAATCTCTCATTGTCCATACACCCTTACCTGACTGGCGTTGAGAGCAGGCCTGAATACAGAGGTACCAAATTAACACACTCCTTGGTTGATACTTAAGCAAAACCTCCCCAGCCCCATGATTGATCAGTGCTCCTGCTTTTCTGTGAACCTGCAGGGTAAGGGAAAACCTTTGTGACCAGGCCTCTTCTCCAGAAAGCAGGGATGACATCCACCAGCCTGGCAGCCTCTGAGTCTACCAGACTTAGGCGCTGGCTGCGTTTCCAGTCAACCCGACTCAGGTCCTGACAAGGCCCTTGACTTCCTGACAGGGAGAGTATGCAGAAAGCCCTCCAATCCGAGAGACGAGGCCTCTAAAGTCCAGTTATGAGGTGTTACCCATATCTCAAACAACTGCTCCTTTATTGCGTAAGCACACACCAGAAATCTGTCTGCTTTTGGGCAGCAGCTAATGGAAAAACAGAGGGATTTTCCATGTATTTATTATGTGAAAGATAACATATGGGGGACATACATAGTGATGTGTAATTAGACATAAAACAAGCCAGACTAGAGCAACTGCCAAGAACCTACGACACGATAACGACAATGCTTTGAGTGGTATCGTTTATTTTACGATCTATCATTGCAGCAGCCTGCCCCGGTCACCTGCTGAACAAGAACAGGCCTTGTAAACATGGAGTTGGAAGCTTATTTGGAGATGCTTGGGTAGGCATCATCTTTGATTAGTTCCTTCGGCTTTTCCAAGGTAAAGAAATATTTACCCTGAGGCCTGGGCTGCAGAGAAGCTGGATAGGATGTGGTGGGGACAGTGTCTATCTAGGCATGGAGAGGCTTTCAGCATGTGTCCTGGCCTCCATGCTGGACTTGTCTTTTTTGTCTTTCCAAATGGGGAGCACTGGGGGTGGCTTCCACATGTGACAATGTTGCTTTTCCATCTTCCCAATCCACTGGAATTCCCTGTGCCTCGTGTCCCCACAGGGAAGAATGGGGATGACCCACACAGGAAGTCTAGGCAGAGTAACTGGTGACTCTCATGAAGAGATGACCCTGTGACAAACAGGAGCCATAAAGCAAATGTGGGCCGGGGAGATGGCTTGGTTGGTAAAGCATCTGCTGTGCAACCATGAAGATCTGAGTTTGGATCCCCAGCACATGCATAAAAGCCTGACATAGTGCCCAGGTCTGTCATTTCATCACTAGGGTCAGAGGAGACGGATGAATGCTTGGAGATCACTGGCCAGTCAATCCAGCCAATCAGTGAACTTCAGGTTCAGTGAGAGCCTCTGTCTCAAAAAACAAGATGGAGATGGAGAAAGGAAGACACTGCACATTGACCACCAACAGCACCAGTACCCATCGCTGGTATGTGTGTGACCTTGTATGAGTGCATATATGTGTGTACAGTCCCAGCAGTGCTTCAGAGAAATGGGAGGCACAGTCAGAATTGCCAGAAGACCAAGGGCTAGTTTGCCTGGCCTATGGCAGTGGTTATAAAAGCAAAGAGAGTTGGGCACAGTGGCACATGCCTGTAATCCCAGCATTCTGGGAGGCACAGGCAGGCGGATCTCTGAGTTTGAGGCCAACCTGGTCTACAGAGTGAATCCAGGACAGCCAAGGTTACACAGACAAACCTTCTCTCAAAACAAAACAAAGAGACCCTTTCTCAAACAAGGTCTGGACTGACTCCTGGAATTGTCCTCTGACCTCTATATGGGCACTGAGGCACATGCATGTCCATTCACACACACAAATGTAAACACACACACCACAAATTAAAGTCTCAGGAGAAGAATATATTCACTAGGAAAGGCAGAGAGCTGCAACAGGAAGAAACATAGTAAGCTATGTACATTTCGTAAGGGATCAAGCTTTTTGGGGTGAAATGAGGAGGGAGATCTGGGCTATGTCAATCAACCATCTTTGGCTACAAGGACCAGTAAAGCAGGTGGTGTTCTTGCCAAGCTTGGACAGACAGCCACTGATCAGATGTCCTGGCAGAAACTGCAGCAGCAGCTCTCTGCAGCCTTTGTTCATGGCTGTGATCCTGACAGTCTTGGGGGCCATAACTTGTCACCAGGTATCTGTGCATGTGACACCCTCCAGCAGCCTGGCAGCTTTAGTCTTTGGTAAGGGCTTGACACCGGCGACTCTGAGCTCATGGCAATAATTTTCCCACCTGCTGTGCTCATCACTCATCAGCATGTCATATTTCAAGCCTTCCGATTAAAAACATGTGAAACCAATCCCGGTGCTAGTTCAGTTTTAGATTAACTTTGAAGGTCTATTACATGCACACCTAGCAGATTCCAAAGCTCTCCAGCCATCGCTGTAGGCTTTTAGATTTTTCACATACCTTCTTTAAGGTTCTTAAGCACCTTTACCTCCCTATCAACCCCTTAACCTTAGGTAGGAGATTAGTAGGGAAAGGGGCTGCAGAGCTCGCTTATCTACTTCCTGCTGATTAGGGTCCTTAGGGGATTACCAAATGCAGTCTTCAGGATACAAGCAGTCTAGTCAGACTGCAAAGCAGCAGTTGCAGAACAGTTCAGTAGAAAGGGCTAGACTCTGCCCAAAGGGCACAAGTCCGTTGAAGTGGGAAAAGTTCCGATGAAGCAGGAAAACTCCGCCAATGCAGCACGAGGCAGTTCTTTGGAGCATTTCTCTCTGCCAAGTCCAGTGAAGGAGGTGAGCTGTAGCAATGCAAAAGTGTAGAGATGCAGAAAGTGGTCTCCGCTGTCTATGGGCTTCTATTTAACCTTTCTCAAAGTCCAGGGGTGTTTTGCAGCTCACAAAACCCACGCCCCTCCCATGAGGTAGCTTTCAGCCGAACAATATCATGAGGGCTGTTTTCCTCAGGGGAAAGCGTTCCCAACTCATATACTTGGGGCCAAAACAAAAAACATATTCACATGACACAACTGAGTTTCCAAAGAAACCAGAAATTTCCACATCATACCCCAATGTCCTTGCAGATAACGATTCTCCACAATTTATCCATCTTTCCCCACTTAGGTTGACCCCAGCTCCTTTCTCTTGGCCGCTGCCTTGGTTCAGGCTCAGTGACCCACCATTACCCATCTAGCCTGGGCTGGACAGTCCATCTACCTTTGCTTGCTTCTGTCTCTCCCTGCCTTTCTCTGCACTGTGCTGTGTCCTCAGATTCTAGGCCCTTAACATTGCTACACTTACAGTCAGTTCTGGCATCACAATGGCTGGGGGAAAAGTCGAATGTTGGATCTTACTCCATTCCTACTCTGGGTCATGTACATGGCACTGGTTGTATTTCTAAAGGTCTTCAGCTCACCGGGTACAGCATGAAGTTTCTGGCCTTTATTGCTGTTTCTTGTGTGTGTGGGGTGCTGTTACTTTCTACCACTCAATGGATCCTCTCACCTCTCCACAACCATGAGGCTTATTTGTCCATCAATTGAGCCTCAAGTCAGAATCTTTCCTGCTGGAACTCTACCCATGACTCTCCAAGCATGCCCCAAATGTGTTTCTCCAGTGATGGATGCTCCCCACTATTTCTTGGATTTTTCTCACTCTGTAGCCCAAGCTGACATAGAACTCACTGTGGAGCCTAAGCTGGCTTCAAATCTCCTACCTCAGCCTTTCAACTGCTAGACCACAGGTGTGAAAGCGCTGTGCTCACCTCAAAGGCATGGAAGTCCCACTGTCTTCAGTCAGAATGGCTATCACAGTTAAGGTTTCTATTGCTGTGATAAAACACCCTGACCAAAAGCAACTTGTGGAGGAGAGGGTTTCTTTAGTTTACACTTAATATCCCAGCCCATAACTGAAAGAAGTCAGGGCAGGCACCTGGAGGCGGAAACTGATGCAAAGGCCACGGAGGAGTGCTGCTTACTGGCTTGCTTGGCCTGCTTTTTCTTACAGAACCCAAGAGCACCCCCCCAAGGGTGACCCCGCCCACAGTGGTCTAGGCCCTCCCACACCACTCATTAATCAATAACACACACTGTGAACTTGCCTGAAGGTAGATCTTAGGGGGTCATTTTCACAGTTGAGAGTCGCTCTTCCCAAATGATGCTAGCTTGTGTCAAATTGACATAAAACTAGCTAGTACATTTCAGCTCTTGCTGGCTTCCCACAGATTTTTCTTACTTCCTTCTCTCCTCTCTCTTAGAACTACCTCTGCAGTTTCCTTTCCCCACGCTCCCCCCTCCCCCTGTCTTTGAAGGCTTTACTGAGACATCGTCTCCTACATAAAGCTCCCCACTTCTCTTTCCAGCTGGACACCTGAGCCCTCAGGGGATGCTATGCTTCTCTGTGGGTCACTGACGGCTCCCCCATCCTGCATCAGATAGCTCATGAATAAGCATGTCCTCCCTCTAGGCTGTAAATTCAGACTCTGTGTCCTTCATCTTGCTGTAGACTGTGTGGATGGTCATTAAGCATGCATGCTCCAAGCAAGGATAGTCTGCCTGGCTTCAGTACCCTCTGCAGGTGATGTTGGCTGGTGCTGAGTGAAACTCAAGCTCACAGGTGGGACTGTGTCTCGTGCCCGTGCCCACCATCCAAGCCTTGACACAGTAGTGGCTCCCTATTACAGACCTCTCATCATCCGAGCCTCGGAGTGACTTCCTGTTACGGAGTTTGGGTTTAGGAAACACCTCATCACTTGGCCAGCTCAGAGCAGAAGGATCCAGAAAGTTCAGTCAAATATTCAAGATGTTTGGTTTTTAAAATAACACCCAGAAAAAAAGGATAGAACTTCCCAGTTAAAATAGTGAGAAATCCAAGCAAGGAGGGCAGAGAGGGCTGCGAAAGTCAGACGCTATTGCATTCAGTCAGATTTCATGAAAGTTTCTGCAAAATCAATTAGAAACTCAGTCAGTTCGTTTCAAAGTCCTGGGAGTCTAGACAGAAGTTAAAGCTTCACATGGATTGAGGTGGATAGTTGGAAATTTGGTTGATCCAAACTCCAGCAGGATTTCAGTCTAAAATCTGGATCAATCCAGAGTTCAGTGGGGTGAGTGCAGGCAGTTGAGTCAAATATTTAGTGGGATCCATTATCACAGCAACCAGACCGGATGGCATAAATAGAATTAACATCCAGGTGTGGGACTGAGGCTGTGAGAGGCAGATAGAGGCAGAGACTTTGTGCTGTGCCCTGGGGAGTCAAAGTAGAAACTGCCCAGGAGCTTTTGGTAGAATCTTTATCAACAGTGGAAATGCCAAAGCCAATTAGAGTGTCATTCCCAGACAAGACCCTTGTCTTGAGGAGAACCTAAAGGCCACTTTATTGACTCCCTATGGCCCCAGACACAGCTGAGTCATTAGAGCTTGTAAAATCCACCCCCATCCCCAAGTCCAACCAATGGGCATCGGGCTAATATGTCCTCCCCTAAGAAACAATGGCTGGAAGCATACACATAGCACACGCTTGTCCCTACACGGCCTGCCTGTCTGTTCTCCCACGCTCCTTCCCTTCTTTGGCCAGAGCCAAGTAGGTGAAGCCAAGAGCTGGCTGGCTCCCCAGCTCATGGAGGCGTAGCTGGGCTCTGACCCAGTGCCTCAAACAGGTTCCATATGGCCCTCCCGGCTGCCCCTCACTCCCTTTCCCACCTGGGCTGTTTCTGAGATTAACTTCTTTTCCCGATTGCCAGCAAACAGCCATAGGGAGGGGTTGCTGACTGCCTTGGGAGCTGAGTTGTGTGGAATTCTCATCACTAGGCTGGCCAAAGAGAGACCCATTTCCTGGGTAGTTGAGGGAGGGGACATGAAGGGGACATGGTCTGAGCATTGGAGAGATGCTACCTGTTCCTCCAGCACCATTACAAAGTAGTCTGGTGTGAGCATCAAGCCCCGAGACCCCAGGTGGGAAAGGGCAGTGAGCCGGGGCTCTCTGATTCTCACTGAGACCAGAATTCCTTCTGTAGCTAAGACAGGTGTGATGAAAGGGGGGTAGGTGACATCTGGGAGAGGACTTGGGGGACTGAGAAAATATCAGTCTCAGTCGATGAGAGGGGCACTAGCGTGGGACCCTAAGGCAGCCACCCTGCTGAGCCCAACACCCACCCTTTGGTGTCCAGGATGCCTAGGACTGGGGTATTAGCTAGGATGAGCATCGGGAACATTGCAGGAGCTTGGGTCTGCAGTCCTGGTGGTCATGGATGGACTCTGGCTTTGGCTGAAGCCTCCTCTTTGTGGGCTTGCCTCTCTCCTTGGAGATTCTGTCTTAGAGGTCTTGTTGTGTCCCAGGAGTCAGTATGCGTAAATATTCAGATGACTGCCATCCAAAGAAAAGTTTGGGAAGTAAAGAGATCCTTTCGAGTCCGTTCCAGATTAGGGGTGATGGTGGTGGTGGTGAGTGGCTGGCCAGGCACAGAACCTGCCCTGGTCACCCAGGAAACCGTCTAGCATGTGCCTTCCCATCTTTGAACTTTTCAGCCCTCTCCCTACCCCACCCCTCCAAGTCCTCTTCACAGACTGGTCCAGAGGCAGCTGATCCCCTCTGAGCTCTTGGCTGAGCCACGTCCTGGTCTTAAACTCTCATCCCTCCTCCATCCTGTCACCCACCCTTGCCCAGGAGCTGGCCCTCAAGTCTGGAGCTCTGAGCATCCGAACAGCCTCCCCTGGCTCCTCCTCCTGCCCATGCTGCCACATTGTTGGCCCCGCTTTGGGAGCTTTGGGAACCTGCGCTCTCACCCCCAGGGAAGATCAAAGCAGAAACCGGCTTTGTTTTCAGTGATGATATCTGGCTGCAGCAGGTGGTTGGTTTAGAATCTCAGCTCCGGACAGCCCACAGGGATCTCTCTGGCCATCTCATTTTCCTCATGGAGAATGGAATCCAGATCTCTACGGCCCCCAGAATGCCATCTGCAGTGTCCCCATGGGCAAAGGGAGAAGGAGGACAACACAGCCATGCCAGCCTCCCTTCTCTTCCCAAGCTGTGGACAGAGGGAGGAGAAGTGCCTTTGCAGATGAAGGGCTAATGGCTCACAATGCTTTGCGTGTCTGTAGTTTTGCAGCCAGATTTTCAGGGACCTCCTCCTCCCGCAACTCTAAAAGGCTGTAGTTTCAAGGACATCGGTAAGCAAGATTTGCTTGGGGAGATGACTTGGCAGGTCAAGGTACTTGTCACCAAGGCTGATGAATTGAGTTTGAACTCCAGAATTCACATAGGAGAAAGAGAACTGGTTCCAGAAAGTTATTCTTAGACCTCCTTCCCACATGCATGCACACGCAAGCAACCACACACATTCAAATGTATGCACATATGCACACATGTACAAATAAATTAGATACAAACAAAATATCCTGGACTGGGAATCATGGGTGCTGGTATTTCATGTGGACTGTCTACTTTCATACCAGGGTGTAGTGAGCAGGTCTGATTTAGAAACCCACACCACCACACAGCCAGGCTTCCCGGAGGTCCTCTTACGGAGGCAGGAGACAGCAGTGGAGGATCAGGCGCTGCCATTTCCCTGATTTCCCAAGCCCTTTGGGAGCCACTCACGGGCCAGTTCCTGGAAATACTGAACAGTTTCCCAGCTTGGCCCTCCAGGCTCTGCTGACTCATGGTGGCAATGGCAGTTTCCTGCCAGAGCTCAGCTGAGTCACCCTCTTCCTGTGACGGGGGCAGCTTCATCTGAACTGGGCAGGATGAGGAGATGGAGGACAGGAAACATTTCTTTGCAGGTTCTTCTGTCTTCTGAGAGGACCCCCAGGTTTTCGAAGTCATCCAGAGTCGGCTGCTCCCTAGCTGCCACAGAGGCCCGGGGGTTGGCTGGAGCCAGGAAGTCTCCAGAGAGGCAGAAAGGAAATTTCAGGGTAACCTTGCCTGCACCCAGGCAAAACTAGCTGACCATCAGACATGAAGGAATCATCTCAGAGAGGAGGTGAGCGGCCTGGGCATGTCACTAACTGACCTCCCAGCTTCCACTGCCTTGAGAAGAGGTCTCCCATCCCTCTGTATCTCCGCTCTGTCTGATTTGACCCACGCTGCACACCAGCCTTGACTTTTGATGAGCTGCAACCTCAGCTATGGCTCGCTCCTTTGTGTTCTGGCCTCAGGACTTTTGAACATACCGTACTTCTGTAACTGTCCTTTCATAGCTTTACTAATTAAAATTCTTTTCAAACTTAAGACTCCAGTCTGTTACTCTCTTCCTGAGCTTTTTGTCCACACCTTTAGACTAGGTTGGGATATGTGCCTGGGTCCCCTATCACACATGACACACACACACACACATATGCATGCACGTGCAGTAGATTTCTCCTTCAGGGACCTTAGCGCAGTTACAACCAGTATTTCTTTACTGTCCATCGTTCCTTCTTGAAGATGGCGTTAGCCACACCTGCCTGACTCCCTGTGTCTCCCCAGCCCAATGTTAGGTCACAGCAGGTGTTCCTGCTATTTGTTCAATGATGTGTGTACTGTGGCCCATTCACCAGTGAAGCTCCAGGGTACCAGGCTGTCACTTCATGTGTGGAAGTCCTTCTAGAAGAATTAGCCAGGACTAAATGAATGAGCCTCTGGGAACAGAGAACCTCCTGTCCCTGGAGGAATCCAAGCTAAGTGGCTGGCTGATGGAAAACACTGAAGGAGGAAGGTTAGGCTGGGCAAACTGGAGTGCCCAGGACGAGTCAGGCAGGGCCAGCATGGGCCTTGAAGGAAAGTGAGCCCTACCCCATCCTCATCTTGTGGTCTTTCAGGGCAGCTGGAAATGTGAGGAACATGTGGAATCTAACGTCAAGTATATTCAACCTAAGAGCCACACCCAGAGGCTACACACACTTCCCCACCTGGCCTGGCCCTAAGATTCTGGGGTAGGAGGGGAGCAACTTCCCCTCATCTCAAGGCTCTTCCAGCCTGCCTTTCCCTCTCAGGGTCTACCTGGGACCCCTCCGTTCTGCCCAGAACCCTCCATCCAGGTCTCCCTGGAGAGTCCCGTGCACCCATCCCCTGCAAAGGGCACTCTTGTCTGCTGGTGACCCATCCAGACACCCCTCAGTAAGGGCACTACTGGCTGTGGTGACACAGGCATCGTCTCCTACAGGGGGCCCTTGTGGCCATATTCTGTGACTCTGGAGGAAGCTGGGTAACACTGGGTCAACATCCAAACGCTCTGAGGTCAGGATACAAAGACCCACCTAATTTGAGAGAGTTTAAGACCCACCAGCGCCTCTTCCAAAACAGAGTCTCTCTGAGTTCAAGAAATCCTCCCTAGACCTTCCCCTTGGCCACTCCCTTCAGACATCTTTTTTTTTTTTTCATTGATCTCTTGGGGCCTGGGGAAATAGCTCAGTAGGTTAAAAAGTGCTTGACCCAGTTCAACTCCCAGGATCCATGTAAAAACTCCAAGCAGTGTGGCACACGTTTGTGATTCCAGCACTGGGGATGTGAAAGCAGGTGATCTCTGGGGCTCCCGGTGAGCCAGTCTGCCCTGCTCTGAGAGCCTTGGGCGTGTTTCACAATAACGTGGTGGTGCCGAGGAACAATACCTGAGGTTGCCCTCTGGCCTCTGCATGCAAGCCTGCACCTACACAGACCTGTGTGCCTGCGTATACATATACACACGTGCACATGGGAACTGTCTTTCTCTGTCTCTGTTGATGCCAAAGGGCTGGGTGCAGATGTCTGAGACCCCCCACACACACACTCCCTCTACCTTTCTCTCCCAGTGATGCTTTTAGTTACACGCCCCCAAGGCCAAAAGAAACACCAGAAAGATCGATTGGTTAACTTGGTGTGCATGTCTGTTCTAACTTTGCAGTCATCTACAAAAAGTGAATACACACAAATTGAAGGGAAAATATTTATACCTCATTTTTACACAACCACGTTATTTACTAACGGGGTACGTGATGGGGGCCACAGGGCTTTGAAAACCTTGGACTCTTATCAGACACCATCACTTCATCTCCTATACAACAATGGTTTGCACATGACATTATTTTTTTGTCACCGTCCAAACTCAAGCACCACAATGCTGTGACGACGAAGGAAAGAATATAGCATGTTTCATGCTCAAAGGCAGTGAGTTCTGGCAGTGTCCAAAGGTCCCATAAAATTTACTCCTGTGGGTTCTAGAGAGATGGCTCAACAGCTAAGAGCACTGTCTGCTCTTGCAGTGTTCCCAGGTTTGGTTCCCAGAATCTCAGGACCCACATGGTGGCTCACCACCACCTGTAACTCCAGTTCCGGGGACCCCAACACCCTCTTCTGGCCCCCATTGGCCCTACACACATGTTGTGCACATGCCTCCATGGAAGCATGCGCACATGCACACGGAACACAGAAATAGCTAAATCTTCTTCTTCTAGCTTTTTGAAGTTATGTACAGAAATTCGGGTAAGAGGTTCTTACAGGAATATGAGTTCCTAGGGCAGTTACACTATCAACCAGTCCACCCTCGTATTGGTGACAACTCATTTAAGCTACATCTCTGGAGCTCCTTGCCTGGCTTGTAGACAGCTCCACAGCAAAGACTACCCTCCCTCCTACAAACGTGCTTATTGTAGCGGAAAGCCACTTACAACTATACTTTATTTGGCGTGTTTAGGCTCTACCTCCTTTCCACCAGCCCCCTAACATTAAGTGGGAGAGAGAAAAGGTTAGTGGTGAGAGGGACCCCAGACCTTTTTACTTCTCTAGGCTATTTAGGGTCAAGGGGTTCTTTTAGGGCTCTATACCCATCTCCATCAACCACAGACTCGGCTAGCAGTCTCCGCCACGCCGCTGTGTCCAGAAGCATTTCTCTCCGTCTGTCTGCTCCAAACTGTCATTCCATCTCTAGTCTGCGGTCGCTGGTCTCTCTAAACTGCTACATGCCAACACTGAATGCCACACTGAATGCTTCCACCGAACTCCACACTGTCTCTTTCTCGCTCTCGTATTTATACTCTCAGAGTCCTAGGCCACCCCCCACTCTGTGCCTCACATGGAAGGCTGTTACCAGCAGGTAAAGATCCTGGCCCACATGTGACAATTAACAGGTATGGACAAACTTAGCCCAACTAAAATCCCACGTTTAAACAAGAGCATATTTACATAACAAAAAAACCCCAAAACTCCCATTATAGCTTATTGCGTGTATAACCTTGTGGCAGGGTGGTGCACACCTAAAACCCCAACACCTGGGAGGCAGAGGCAGGAGGATCAAAGTTCAAGATTTTTGTCAGCTGCATGGCAAGTCTGAGGTCAGCCAGGGAAACATGAGAGAGAGAGAAACACTGGAGAGAGAGATGGATGGATGATGGACAGAGATAAATGGATAAATGGATGGATGGATAGAGAAGAGAAGGAGAGAGAGATAGAGGAAGAAAAACTCAGTAGCATTAAACAAATAAAGCCACTGGCCTTCCTTTAAAAGCCCCTTTCTCTACCTTCAGCCTTCTTCTCCTGTGCACATGTGCAGTCCTGGCCTTTAGAACTGCTGTTGTAGGTAGCCCTTGGTGTGAGAAATCGCTCTCGCCCCTCCCCCACACCAGTTCCACCTTACAGTTTGGACCTCTGTGGGCCCAATGATACTGTGGGCCTGACCCAGATGGGACTGTGGGAAAGAGCGGCAAAGGCAGGGCTGGTGGCCCTTGGCAATGAGTGAGCAGGTGCAGCCAGAGCCAGCCACCCTGACAACATATGCTCCAGTCCCCAGAACAAGCCCCGCTTGTTAGGAAGACAAAACAACCCGTTTCTCTTAGTGCTCCGTTAATACATCTTTGAAGCCATGTGACTCCAAGAGGGTCCAGGCGGCCACCAACACTCCGTGTGTTTGGTCAGGCTGCTTGCCAGCCTGTGCCTGTTGGACACAGCCCCCTGTGCAGTAAATCACTCAAGTGTTCACCATGGGAAGGAAAAGAGGTCAGATGTCAAGCAAAGGGCTGCCTAGTGGACATCATCCCATTCTCCTTCCTTCACAGACAGGCAGCCTGGACGATGAACCGTATCTGTGGGAAGGCCAGCTTTCACGTCTCTGTCCCCCACCATGGTTTGAAGGTACGGCCAGAGATCCTGGAAGGCTACCTACCCCCACCCCCACCCCTCACATAAGGAATCTAGGACCCACTAATTTGCACTCTGGAGAACTGCTAACTCTTGGCTTAGTATCACACTTCCTCCAAGCTCTCCCTTTCCACAGGGGGCCGTGTTTGGGGTTGTGTTTTGCTGCAGAGGAGCGACAGGGGCAGAACTCCAAGCCTGGAAATGAGGGTCGTACTTCTTCCACACGGCAAAGCTCTGTGATCTTGTTCCAGCAATTTCGTGCCTCAGGCCTCTGTGTCTTGGCCAGGAGCTGAAGAACTCCTGTGCTGGGCTGTCTGCTCAGCCCAGATTTCCCAGAGGACTCGGAGTTTCCACTGCCCTGGAAGGTTTTTTTCCTCTCATCTCATTTGAGTGGAAGAGGCAGTTGGGAGTCCCTACTCCAGCTCTCTTTGGGACCCTGAGCCAGGGCTGAGGACGATGGGAATGAGGTGCTAAGGCTGGGCCTTGACTAGATGTTTCCCCCAAGGCCGGCACATCTGGTCTCCATTTCCCTCTGTGACAGGCATGGCTGAGCGGAGCCTTTCTCTACAGCTCTGAGCCAACAGTCCGAGGGCCAGGTTCAAGCGCTCTTGTTCTGGGTCAACCTGGGGCTTTGTCCCAAGACCCTCACCTACCCTTCCCCAGGGAGTCTCTAGCAGCGGGTGAGCCTTGAATTAGAGCGAGCAAGGGAGCATAGGGGATGGCTGGGGAAGAAAGGGGTCCTCGGGAGTGTTGAACCCCTGTAGAGAAGGAGTCAGAGCGCATCAGGGAACCAAGCTTGCCTTCCTGGGCTGTGGGGATACTGAAGGGCCACAGGAAGAGGTGCTCAGGGGTCTCAGGGTCACCTTCATCTCCAGGGTGGATTGGAGTGGAAACGCCTCACCCTATTCCTGTTTTCTTACTGCCACTCTGATCTTTGACACAGAGAGAATAAGCGTCAGGTGAGACTGCTGGGGGTGTGGGTTACTTTAAGAGACAAACTTGGTGACTGGGGACTCCTAGTACCTCCTGCTAGGGGTAGCACACTAGGGTAGCTCTGGGATCTCACAGGCCTAGGCTGAAAGATGGCCCGATATAACCCATAGGTCATGGGAATGCTTTGTGTGTCCTATGTGTGGAAGTGGGAAAAGAACATAGAAGAGCATAAACACAAGCAAGAAATTCAGCCTGGCACATAGGAGCCATCACTAAATGCTGCCGACAGCCATTACCCATTTATCTCTCACTTCCACTCATCTTTGTATCCATGTATTCATTCATCTATTCTTCCTTTTATCCTTTCTTTTCCCCTTATTTTTATTCTCCCACCTGTCCATTCATCTTTCTACCCCTCTGCCTTCCTTCTTTTCTTTAATCCATCCTTCCTCCTATCTACCCATCCTTCCGTCCCCCTCCTCCAATTTATCCCTCCCTTCCTCTTTCTGTCCCTCCATCCTTCCTTTTCTTCACTCCATTCTTCCATCTTTCTATCTTTCCTTGCATCCATTTATCCCCTTCTCTATCCCATAATTCTTCAATTCATTATTCTCCCTCCCTCTCTTTCTTTCTTCCTCTCCTTCCCAACTGGCTCAGCAGCTCTGAGAGGTGGGAAGCTTGTCTGTTGTGCTGAGCCTGGACTGTCCCTCAGAGGTCCTGATTCATAGAGTCAGGGCCCAGAACCCTTTCTGGTTATGCTGATCAGGTGGTCCTTAGACCCTTCTCTAGAAACATTTGCCAAGCATCTTGTTGCAGAGGAACCTGAGGCTAAAAGGACGACTTCCTCAATCCTATGACCTTTGATATAATGAAGATTAGAGCCCTCCCCCTCTGCTTCCCCTCGGCCTCCATGACTCTGATATTTGGGATGAATATGACCAGGGTGGTGGAGGGCTACTGACAGCCCTCTCTCCCCCTCCCCTGCCCGTTCCCACAGAGCCTGTCAGGACCTGGATTTATTCCTCTCCACCAGCTTTCTACCTTTTATTTCCTGCTTTATTTATGCCCCTTGCCTTTTATCTCCTGCCTGGTGGGCCCACAGGGACCATTATGTAGCTGTGGCTGTGTCCACATCTATCTCTGGCCCTGGGGACTGAGCCTTAGCCAGCCCTCATTACTTATTCTCCAGGTCTCCAGGGGCCCGGTGCAGCTGTCCCTGTGCGTGGCCGGCCTGGGTGACATTCTCTTCAGACAAGACTATTGTGAGGGGGATAGGGGAAGATCGGGTCAGATAGGCCCCTGGCAGCTTGTCTGGGGACCTGGATGAAGGTGACCTTTTAGGAATTAGTTGGGTGAGAGGAGGCAATAGGCTGTCAGGACTTACTGGGCCAGTGACCCTGGACTTGTTGCTCCAATCTCTTCGTTCGTAAGACAAGGTAGAGTGGCAAGGCAAGTTGCTTGCAGGACTTCTGGGAGCATAGCAAGTACTTCCCCAATTGGTTTCATTCTCTCTCTCTCTGTCTCTGTCTGTGTGTGTGTGTATGCGTGCACGCACACGTGCGTGTGGAAGTTCTTCCTCAGCCTTCCTCCAGCTTGATTCACATTTATCTGGAGCCCAGCAGGTCAGCTAGACTATCTAGCCAGAGTGCCCCCAAAGGTCCTCCTGTCTCTGCTTTCCCAGCGTGAGAATTCGGGAGCACATTGCCACACCCACTGAGGTCCTAACGCTTGTGCAGCAAGCACTTTACCGACCCATCGCTTCTCCCCTTCACTCCCACCAAATTGGTTTCTTTATAAACTAATGGGTTCGCCTAAAAAAGGCAGGGCACATCATGAGGAGTTTTAGATAGAACAGAGAGACAAGAGCCTTAGTGCGCCAAATGGCAGTCTAGCTCCTAAAAGATCCATCCACATCCCGACTCCCAGGGCCGTGCCCGTGACTTCATTAGAATAAAGTGTCTTTGCATATAGAGTTAAGGATCTCCAAGAGAGGTCATCCTGAATTTAGGGAGGGTTCCCAAGCACCAAGTAAAAGACAAAAGAAGACACAAAGGGGAGCCAGCTAGTTGGTACAGGGCACACAGTCTCACACCAAATGCTGCTCTCTGAGGCCTTTGGAGGCAGCTCAGTCCAGCTGGATCCTGATTTCAGGCCTTTGATTTGCTTCAAGCCTCAGCAAGCAAGCTCGTTTGTTCTGGAAGTCCCTGGAGAGCAACTCAGAGAGCAGCCATGCTTCTCTGCTGTAGGACCTGTCAGCGCCATTAGTAGCTACTATGCTGAGGAAGCATAGTAGTTTAAGATCATCCCTGGCTATGCAGCAGTTGGAGGTCAGTCTGGGCTAGATGAGACCCTCACTCAAAAAATAAACAGGGCTAGCTTAAGAGCAAATGTTGGTCTTTCAGGGGGGCCAAGTTCAATTCCCAGCACCCACACTGGGCAGTTTACAACCACCTATAACTCAGGCTCTAGACCTATAACTCAAGTTCTCAGCTTTCCTAACATTGTGACCCTGTACAATACAGTTCCTCATGTTGTGGCAACCCCCCCAACCATAAAATTATTTTCATTACTACTTCCTAACTGTAATTTTGCTACTGTTATGAACTGTAACTGTACTGTTATGTACTGATTTCTGATTGTCTTAGGCGACCCCTGTGAAAGGGTCATTGGCACCCCAAAGGGGTCAGGACCCACTAGTCCAATGTCTGACTTCTGAGGGAACCCGTACATACACACAATTAAAAATAATTTTTAAAAAATCTTTAAAATGAGCAAACAAATAAGGAAGTAAAACAAACAAAAACCCAGAGAGTAAGCCTGAAACTGGTCTGTCTGATGTCCCCAGCTCCCTATGTTATCTCCTACTCCCCCTGTAGGAGGATCTTCTGTTTATGGGTTCTTTCCAAGAGACTTCACCTCGATGCCCTCAGCATCCACCTGTCTCCCTGCCTTGGACCTCCCCCTCCCAAAAATACTTTCTCGTCCCCTTTATACTCCCATCCTTAAGGCTACTGAAACCCTACTTCCCCCACAGGCCTACAGAGCCCCCCAGCCCTCAGCCACCCTGTTTCTATGTCCACACAGCAATCCCTGTCCTGTTCTATAATACTTGGCTATTGTGTAGTGGCTAGTTTGAGCCTGCCTCCTAGCAGCCAAGTTAAAAACCAAACTCCTCACTTAACCTTAGCAGATAAGCCAAGAAGCCATGATACACACCTGTCAATGTTCAGGGCCATCATCTCCCAGGAGTTCGTGGGCCTGTGAATCATGTAGCTATCTTGTTTGAGTGTAGCTCTGGATTCTGGTGGCCTTTGTGGAACTGAGGCCACATTTATCACTGGGTCCCAAGGGATTGGGTATTGCTGTTATGTGACCACATGTGGGTACCAAGGCCAATCAATAGGCAGCCAGGACAGGGCACCAGGCTGATGTGTTTTTATATGACTGAAGATATTTAATAAAGTCCTCATAGGGCAGGCTCCTGAATCCAGATTCAAGAGTACAGCTAGATTGGAATGCCAAAGCATCATGGCTTCTCTGAATGGATGTGAGTCCTCCGTCAGGCACTTTGAGGATATGAAGGAAGGATACCCAGCCTATGAAGCCCCTGGCAAGGCCTCTGGAAGCCCACCACCACCTACTCTGAGGCACAGACAGCTCACAGCTCAGGAAGGACCAGGAGGGTGGTCCAGGAGGGATTCTACAATCAGCCCCTGCCTCTCATTACCAGCCCAGCTGGGTGCTAGCTGGCAAAGACTCCAATCAGGCACCCAGGAAATGCTGTGGTTAGAAGGCCCAGGGTGCCCTCTGCTGGACCCTGGGGTATTTCACCACTGAGTCCCAGGAGGGAAAGGATCAGAATTCTGAAGATAGAGGTGGAAGGGCAGGTGTACCTGCTGCTTTTACATGTCCTGGAAACAGGATCCTGAGGGAGATTGGCCCAGGGAAGCCCCACCCGTGCCTTCTTTCCATTTCCAGGTCTCACAGTACATAGATCTGAAATCCAGGCCAGACAAAGGAGGGGTCACAGGCTGAGGTTTTACAGGTGAACTAAGCTACAGGGAAGTTCTTCGGTGCTTCCTCCTCCCCCTCTCTGTTTTTCTTTACCCCCTTCTCCACCTCCATCTTTTCTCTTGTCTCTAAGCATCAACACCAGCGTCGACCCACAGTGGCTCAAGCTTAGAGGTGGCAGCCTGCAGCTGGGCTTTTGCTGTGTCCCCGGGAGATTCCTGCTTTGAGAAGTACAGCTCCATACTCTGGCTAACCCTGTTGTGCAGAGTGATCCTGGGTCCCTGTGTGCCTAGTTTAGCATCTGTGGTGGTGGAACTTAGAATGCAGTCTGGGGCTAGGACCAGGGTCATTCTTACAGAGGCAGGAGTCAGCTTGTGTCTAGGGCCAGTCACCAGGTGAGGACCAGGGGCAATGTAGCTCTCACTCAAGATCAGAGCCATGCATTTCAGCAAGCACAGGAGGCCTGAGGAGGAAGAGAAAGACAAGGGGAAAAGGAGCATGTCCCCCCATCCATCCATCTATCCATCCATCCATCCATCCATCCATCCATCCATCCATCCCCTCAAGTCCAGCCAGGATGGCTGCCCTATGCCTTTAGGATACTTGCAAGCTACTAGGTCAGGGCCACCCATCAGAGTGTTCAAACCAGTGCCTTGGGCTTGCTTTGTTATGGCCATTCTAGGGTACACAACCCTAATGTATGAGTATAGATTTCTTAGTGGAAAAACAGGTCAAAACAGGTCAAAGTTGGTAGAGTACTTGGGAGGCATGCACAATATTCTGGCTTTGACTCCACCCAGGGGTGGTAATACATGTATATATTCCGAGCGTTTGGGAGGTAGACACAGAAAGATCAAGAGTTTGAGGCCAGCCTGGGCTACATGAGACTCTGCATGGAAAGAGGAGGAGGAAGAAGAGGAAGAGGAGGAGAATGAGGAAGAGAAGGAGGGGGAGGAAGAGGAAGCTGGCCATGTGGGGATACCCAGGAGGAAGGAGTTCCTTGGCTGGGGAGGGATTTAGCATGTGAACAGCTGCTGCTAGCGTAGACAGAGGTGTGAGGGAAACCTGCAAGCTGAGCGTGGCTTTGCAAGCTTCCCGGAGGTGCCTGGCCAAACAGCCTGGAATTGTGTGTGGCTGGTGCAACTCATTCTCTGCGTTTCCCATTAGATAAGAGGGCCACAACTAAACCAAATCAAGCAAATGAACACAAATCACCTCAAGACACGAGTGGGGAACATGGACCTCACATGTCTAAAATGTCTCCGCTGAACACAATTTGGCATCAGTACTATGAAATGTTGAATACAAGACAAAGGACCTGTCACCCTAAAACACTGATTTGCTTTCTGCCAGTATAGTCTAAGCTTATATTTTCTAGAATGTTCTATGACTGGAACCCTGCAGAATATATCTTTTCGCCAGTGGTGAGTATCTGTGTGTGTGTGTGTGTGTGTGTGTGTGTGTGTGTGTGTGTGTGTCAGCCTAATTACCCCCTTTAAAAGTGTGTGTATGTACACATGTGTGAAGATGTGCGTGCTCACATGTGTGCATATGGAAGCCAGAGGCCAAGGTCAAGGGTCTTCCTCCGTCACTCTGCACCTTAGTATTTTAGACTGTCTCCTACTGAACTCTAGGCTCCCTGTTTCAGACTGGCTAAATCCCGGTGAGTCCCCAGGATCTGTCCATTTCCAGTGCTATACTTATGCTTGCAGACACATGGAGCTCCCACACGGATATGAGGCTCCAAGCTCAGGTCCTGGGTTTGCAAAGTCAGCTCTTTACCCACAGAGCCCCCTCCCCAGGCCTGGCCTAATGATCCTGATAGTCTCATGTCCTTGCTGGCATCCATAGTTAATCAGTTCTTTATCACTAAGTGGAAGTTCTACCATTCACACACCGATGGCATTTGCTACTATGACTGCTCAGGAGGGCCTGCTTGTGGAGACATATGCTTGTGCTTTTTCTGAGTAAATGCCTAGGTGTAAAAAGAATCCTGTACACTGTTCTCAGAAATGGCCTAGGGTCTAGCCTCTCACCAGAGCGCCAATAGCTATAGGTAGGCTCCCTGAGCTAGCTTTAATTGACAACAGCGGCTGAATAGAACTTTGTGTTATGCTTTGGTTTGTTATTTTCCTGATGGGAAATGATGCTGGGCATCTTCTCATATGCTTGTTTGTTTATGTTTAGCCTTGGTGAGGTGCCTGCTCAGTTTTATTCTTACCCATTTGAAAACTTGGGCTGTTTTCTTCTTATTTTGAGTTATAAGAGCTCTCTCTCTCTCTCTCTCCACATGTGAAGGTCAGAGGATGTTGGTTCTCACCTTCCACCTTGAGACAGGGTCTCTCTTTCTTTTTTTCCTTTTAATTATATGCCTATGTGTGTGGTTTGTGCACATGAATGTAATGCCCACAGAAGCCAGAAGTTAGAGCCCTCTGGAGCTGGCATTGCAGACAATTGTAAGTCACCTGATGTGGGTCCAAGCAGGGAACTCAGGTCCTTGGCAAGGGCAGTGTTTGCCCTGAGCCAAGGAGCGGTCTCTCATCCCCTTACTGTCTTGTTCACTGCTGTATGAAAGGCTAGCTAGTCCCCGAGCTTCTGTGGGGTTCTCCCACCTCTGCCTTCCATGGCGCAGTAAGAGCCTGAGATTATAGGTGCATGGAGCAATAAACAACTTAACCTGGCTTCTGGGGATTCGAACTCAGGTCATTACACTTGTGCAGCAGGTGCTCAACCCCACACCCAGCCTGAGATCTCTTGTATAGACTTGACCCAAGGCCTTTGATGGATAAATACACATTGCAAATACTCTTCCCCAGCATAAGGTTTACAATTCCATTTTCATTCCATGTCTCTGTCTGTTGAAGAAAAGTAACCTTTACATTTTTATTTGTTCATTTATTTATTTTTTCAAGACAGGTGTCTCTCTATGTAGTCCTCACTGTCCTGGAACTCACTCTGTGGAGCAAGCTGGCCTTGAACTCACAGACATATGCCTGCCTCTACCTCCTGAGAGCTGGGATTAAAGGTGTGCACAACCAAACCAGGGCTTAAACTTAGAGGTTTTTTTTTTTGTTTTGTTTTGTTTTGTTTTTATGAAGTCTGATTTTTTAATTTTATTTTATAAGTTTGTGGTTTCTTTTGCTCTATATTTACATTTTTTTCTCAAACCCAAGGTCACTAAGATTTTGTAAACTGAAGGCTTTTCTCTAAGCCCCCGATCCTTAGAGGAATTCTGTATACCATCTAGGTTAAGCAGTCACGTTGTCTTCTTTTTTTCCCTCCTCCCTCCCTCCCCTCTTCACCCACTTCCTTGTGCTCTTGCTCGCATGTGGGCATCTGATGGCTTCAGCAGCCTTGTTGAAGAGATCGTCTCTTGCTCTTTATCTGGCATGCCTGTCCAGAGTCGATGGAGCACGCACGTGCGGGCCTGCATTTGGAGGCCTTGTTACTTCCTGCTGAATTATTTGCCTTGATTACAATACCATACCGGTTTATCATAGCTTTATAATACGTCATGAAGTCAGTTAGGAGAGTCTTTCTACTTCGAAAATTAGCCTTTTGTGATTCTACAAAAATTGCAGAATCCATTTAATTCTTTTTAAAATTAAAAGATTTAACTGTTATTACTCTGTGTATCTGGATGTGTGTGTGTGTGTGTGTGTGTGTGTGTGTGTGTGTGTGTGTGTGT
>NW_026585698.1:1638928-1672358 GCF_907164565.1 Psammomys obesus | reverse complement strand
TGTGTGTGTGTGTGTGTGTGTGTGTGTGTGTGTGTGTGTGTGTGTGTGTGTGGTGTGCGTGCACAAGCACATCAGCATGCATGTGGAGGTCAGAGAACGACTTTGTGAGATCAGTGCTCTCTTTCCTATATTACATGGCATCTAAGCATCAGGCCACCGGACGTGGGCAGCGAGCACCATGACCCACTAAGCCATCTCTCTGGCCCCATTTGTAATTTTCTACCAAAAAAAAAAAAAAAAAAAAGGTGAGATTTTGCTTGGGATTCTCTTCAGACGAGACCGGGCACATTCGGGTGGTATAACAACTGGTGAATCCAACATCAGTCTTGGGGAAAACAATGTTCTCATGATGTTGAGTTTTCAATCCAGGAGCACAGTGAATCTCTCTGTTGTTTTTAATCCTTTCATCTCTTTGATCAATGTTTTGCGGTTTTCCACAGAGAAGCCTCACACCTTTTGTCAGACTTATCCCAAATGCTTTCTGTTTCTTCCACTTTTGTGAATGGCAGTTGTTTAATGTCAATTTCTGAAATGATTGGCTGGATGAAGATACAGTTTACTTCGGTATCCTAATGTTGAATTCTACAGTCTCCTACCTCAGAAGGCTTATTGGTGATTCTACAGGACCTCCTGTTATCCGCAAATAAAGTGCTGTCTCTCCCTTTCCACTCTGGACACATTCAATTTCATTTTCTTGTCTTATTGCTCTGGCTTCAATGGCAGAGACTGCCAAATTGAATAGGAAGGGTGGACTTTCTCTTTTCCTCCCCAGTCACAGGAAGAAGGCAGGCTTTCAGTCCCTGTCATTTGGCTTGTGTTCACCTTGCTGAGCCCAGCAGAGTGTCTGGGAAGAGCGAGCGAGTATCACCTGTAGGCCTGGTTGGAGGTCATGGGCCTTCTTCTTTCTAACATTTTTGTGGGTGTCCCAGGAAGGCTGCAGGGCTTAAGGGAAGCAAAGGTCAACTCCTGCTCTGCTAGGTACGGGGCTCAGCTTGTTCTGAGAGGGTCCATGTGTTCGCTCTGCTTCTGTCTGCCACCAGAGGCAGCTTTCTTCCCTTCTGCACCCCTGAAGAAATCTGAATGGAAGGAGACAGGAAGAAGAGGGCTCATGTTGCCGCAGCTCAGGTTACTTCAGCACAGCGTCCTCATTCAAAAATAAACCTGCCGGGGGATAAGGAAAGGGGGTGACAGAGACAGGAGGGAGCTGTACTGCCCTGCTTCCAGGCTGTATTTTTAGAGCTGGTATTTAGGCTTGGCTTGGGGACAAGGGGCTGGAAAATGTGAGGCATTTCCTCTTCCTGTCAACTGAGACTGTGTGTGTGTGTGTGTAGGGTCCTGCCACCTTCCCATTTAGCACCTCCAGAGTAACAAACAACACAGACTTCCTCTGTGCCTGCGCCACCCCCACTCCACTGCATTCACTCTATAGGGCCTATCTCATCTTGGGATGCTCCCTGCTCTTTCCCCAGGCCATCAATTCTCTGGTTCAGCAAGAAGAGGAGTCCCTGGCTCCCTTGTACTGACTTGATGCCATGCCAGTGCTGGACAGACCAGCAGACATGTGTGGGACTGTTCTCCACAGCCTCTGGGTAGGGCATTTTAGGATTCGGTGTGGAAACAGCCAGTTTGTTCACTCATGTATCCAGGACCAGCTGTGTGTTGTGTGGGAACTACTTAACCCCTCTGTGTCCCAGCAGCCCCGAGACCTGATAACAATGGCATGATGACAATGGCACCTGCTCCCTGAATGGGTGGCAGGGGGTGAGGGGGGGGGCTGTGATTTCCTGTAGACACAGTCCTTACTTAATACAGAGTATTCAACAGGAAGAAGGTGCCACACAGGCCGACTGGTCCTGTTTGTGAGTCAGCTTCATGTCAGCCCTGGTGGGCAGGGGTTGATGGTGAAGTAGACTGACTGACTCCAGCCGCTTGCTCAGTTGGAGATCTGTCCTTAAGAGCTTTCGATCCTCCACCCGTGGCTTTGCACCAGGACTGAAGAATCTCCCTTATTCTCAGAAAGGTGATGATGTAAACTACTTTTGTGCAGTTTTGGCCAAAATACCTGCAGGAACAAGTGGAGGAGAGATTCATGTTAGCTATGGTTTCAGAGTGGTCACTCTGTCAGTGTGGTGGTGTAGAGAGGCTCACCGCGTGGCCACATCACGATGGACAGGAAATAGAGCACAGGAAGGAAATATGATGGGACCATGATGGGACCATGACGGGACATAGCCCTCAGTAACCAACTTCTTCCACTGAGGCCCCACCTTTAACCCTTCACCACTACCCAATAATGCCATCAGACAAGAATCCACCAAGGAATGAACACACTGATCAGTTCAGAGCCCCTAGGATTAGACCATCTCTAAAACACCATCACAAACACAAGCAGAGGTGCACCAACTCTCAGGGAATTATTTTTGTTTGTTTTGAGATGGGGTCTCTCTATTTTGTAGCTCTGGCTGTCCAGAAATTTGCTATGTAGATCAGGGTGGCCTTGAATTCACAGAATCCCCTTGCCTCTATCTCCCAAGTGCTGGGATTAAAGGTGTGTGCCATCCCGAATCCTCCAGGGAAGTCTTAATACCATTAGATTGACAGTGGAAATTAACTGTTATAATAATGGTATGAGTAGCCAAAAGAGATCATTGATGTCATGTGCAGTTTGTAGGCCTCGGGCTGTCTTGGTTTCTTCTTTGTAAAGTGATTCCACTCCTCAGGGTCTTGTTTTCTTAATTTGTGAAATGAGAGGAAGGTTGCATGTAATGAAATACTATCCTTCCTTAGCTGGAAAGACATTATGGCCCATGTTACCACAGGGACATTGTGTTAACTGAAATAAGCCAGTGACAGAAAGAGCAGAGTCATACAGGATGCTGCACAGTTCCACTTAACAGTAGACAGCTAAAGGAGATAGATAGATAGATAGATAGATAGATAGATAGATAGATAGATAGAGAATGAATGAAGCAGGGAGAAGTCAGAGGTTGGGGAGGAGCCTGGGAAGTTGTTTAACCACAACAGAGATGGAAAAATGGGGGAGATAGAAGGCGGTAGGAAGTGCTATGAGGGTCGCCTGGGAAGGAGGTCTCGTGAGGAATTGTCTGCAGCGGGCTGGCCCTGTGAGGGTATCTATGTGGAATTGTCTAAATGAAGTTCAGAGATGTGGAAAGACCCAGCCCACCGTGGGTGGTTCCATTCCCTAGGCAAGGGTTCCTGAACTGGATAAGAAAGGAGAAATGAAGCTAAGCTTAAGCAAGCATGTGAGCAAGCTTGCGTGCATTTTTTCTTCTGCTCTTAACTCATGCATGTGTTTTGACTAGCTGTTTGAAGTTCTTGCCCTGCTTTCTCCACACTGATGAAGTGTAAATTGGAATTATAAGCCGAAATAAACTCCCTCCTCCTCTAAATTGCTCTTTGTCTGGATATTTTATCGCAGCAACAGAAATAAAACTAGAACACATGCATGCACACTGTGAATAGACAACCCACACACCTAAAAACAGTGAAGCTGGTAGATTGCTTTATGAGTATTTCGCCACGATAAAAGGATTAGGGGAGAGGGCTGCAGAGGTAGTTCAGCAGGTGAGAGTGCTTGCTGCAGAAGCACAAGGCCCTGAGTTCAGACCTCATCACACACACATGCACACACACTTGGCATGGCCACACACACTTCTGTAACCTCATCACTGTGGGGAAAGAGCAGGCAGGAAGGTCGCTGGGGGATGCTCAGCACCGCCTAGCTGGTTCCGTGAGAGACCCTGTCTCAAAAGAATAAGGTGGAGAGTAATGGTCCAAGATATCCAATGTCCTCCTTTGGCCTCTGCACGTGCATGTGTATCACACACATATACCACACATATGTTCTCTCCTACATACATGCAAAACTTATTGGGGGAGAAGGGGGCAATTAAAGTAGGTAACTACTGACTTCTGCACCAGTACCCCTTCCAAAGGCTGGACTCTGCCTCACCATTCCTGTTGCCTTCTCTTTCAATACAGTTATCACAACTCTCTCTTCTCCTTCCCTCCTCTCCCTTTTCCCTCCTTCCCCTCCTCCCTACTCTTTCCTTTTTCTCTTCCCCCTCCTCCCTCTTTTCCTTCCCTTCTCCCTTCCTCTCCATCCTCTCCATCCTCTTCTCTCCCTTCTCTTCTCCCTCCTTTGACTCCTTTCCCTTGTTTGTCCTTCCTCTCTTCTCCCTCCTTCCCCTCCTCCCACTCCTCCCTCTCTTCCCCCTCCTTCCCCTCCTCCCACTCCTTCCTCTCTTCCCCCTCCTCCCCCTCCTCCTCCTCTTTGTCCCCCTCCTGTTCTTCTTCTTTTACAAAGTGTTGAGGATAGAGCCTGGGACTTTGCTCATGCCAGGCAAATGCTTGACCTCTGAGTTACATACCCTGGCCCTTGCCACATCTTCTGAAAGGGCTATTGGCTGTTTAATTTAAGTTTACTCGGTTATTATTAATAGTGTGTGTGTGATGTGTGGGGGGATGGATGTCACAGCGTGCATGACGCATGGCAGTCAGAGGGCAACTGCAGTTGCTTCTTTCTTTTTGCCTTCACTTGGATTTCAGAGATTAAATTCAGGTCACCAGGCTTTCCAGGCAACGTTTACACGCTGAGCCATCTTGCCAGCCCTATTTATTTGTAGTACATAAAAATGTGTTTCTGTGTGTGGATGTGTACATGTAGCAACACACATGTGTCAGAGACAATTTGCGAGAGCTGATACTCTCTACCATGTAGGTCAAGCTCAGGCATCAGGCTTGGCACCAAGTGCCTCTACCTAACACAGTGAGCCATCACACACACATGCATAACTGATTGAGATAGGGTTTTACATAGCCCAGGCTAGCTTCAGACTTGCACTGTAGCCAAGAGTTCAACCTTGAACTCTTGATCCTTCTACAGAATCAACCTGTATGGTTGATGTGCTGGTATGGTCCTACACACCTGTAATCCTAAACTACTCAGGAGGCTGAAATAGGAGGATTTCAAGCCTGAGGCCAGCCTTGGCAATTTAGGAAGACCCTGTCTCAAAACAAAACAAAACAAAACAAAACAAACAAACAAACAAACAAACAAACAAAAAAAAACAGTGATGCCTGGGATATAGCCCAGTGGTAGAGTGCTTGCCTATCGTGAATAAGACCCTGGATTTAACCCCTGGTATACCCTGCCCCAGCATAAATGATCAATGAACCTAGAAGACCCAGTTCCTGATACAGATCTAGGGAATGGGCAGCCGGTAGGGCTGCTACCCACTCACCAGACAGTTCAGGAATCCCTCTTAGCCTAAGTCCGTGGCTGTGCGAATGCAGGAACCAGAACTGAGACTTATTCCAGGGTAGCTAGCTGATCTCAGTTTTGCATGGCCCGAAGGCCAGCCCACAGAAGAGAAGACAGAAGCAAATGCTTCCTTCACTCTCCCATGTGGGGGGCCCCAGTCAGGAGGCCTGCCTCAGAGAAGGGGCCAGGCTTGGGGCAATTACAGATGTTCACAGCAACATCGGAGCCCCTACCCTGCTTCTGGGGAGGCCGGAAAGGGGTGTTCAGAAACAGCCCAAACATCTGGACAGGGAAGAAAGCCAATATGCACCATGCAGATGTTTTCAAAGCTCAAACAGCTGGGTGAAGGGGTGACGCTTGTGTTAAAGGGTGAGTCCATGATGCAGACTGGCATTGGCTCAAAACTGAGTGAGGCATAGCCCCCACCTGGCTGGCCCACCTTGCATCAAACGTCAGGTGCCTGCTTGCTTTTGTCACATGGCATCTTGTTTGGCTCTGACAATAAACCAATGGGGTCAGCTTCCGTTAGGGTTCTCATGCTGAGGCTTGGAGGTGAGGGTCATGTCTTTGGCCTAGGCTCACTTACTGAGCTGCAGTATCAAGCTTAGACGGGAGCTCATGAAGGCTGTCCTTGTCCCATAAGCATTCCCATCCCCACGGAAGTCTCTGGCGGGAATCCCAGGACCTCTTCACTCAACATCATATAGCTATAGTAGCCATTGCAGAGAGAGAATGGCTTCCTAGAAAAAGGCTACTTCCTGGGTTGGGCTTGAGGAGGGGGATGCCGTGGGGAGCCAAGTCAGGCCCCATCCAGGCTGGTGGGTAGCTGGCCAGATAGCAGTCCGCCAAAGACTTCCGAGACCACAGTCTTCTTCCCAAAGGAAAAGTGAGCTCCCCATGGCCGGCTGGCTGTGGCTAGCAGGGCTATTTATTTTTCTGTCCCTAAGCCTTTAAGTCATTTGTTGACACAGAGAAGACAAGAAGCTGGGCCTGGTGTCCCTGCCCAGACCTCCCTCCCCCAGCCCGGGCCTCACAGGCAGAACCACAGACAACAGCTGGTAGGAGGAAACAGGGAAGGGTCCTGGGGTCTAGAACCACAGAGCCAGGGATGCTGGCTGTGTCTGGCCGCTGTCTCCCCTGTTTCAGGGAAGTCCTCAGACCTGTGGACCTGTGTGAAATGGGGCCATGCTCAGAGCTCCCAACTAAAGAACAGCTCCGCACCACCACCACCACCACTGAGATGGCCCAGTTTTCTCAGAGACTACAAGGGGAAGGTGGCACAGGGGTCACTGGGCCAGCAGTGGGAGTGGGGGTGCTTCCTGGCCTCTGAGCACCCCAGGGTACACCTTCTGCTTGGTTTGCTTAGCCCAAAAAACATGTGCCAGGCAGGTGGGCAGAGATTTGCTGAAGCTGGAAAGCTGAAGACCACTGCCCACTGGAATCCACTGGAAGACCACTGGAAAAGCTGGGGACATGGAAAGATCTTGGGCTGTGGACTGAGCCATCGCCAGAGCCCACGGCCTCCCAACCAGCAACATGCCAAGAATAAGTGACCCTGTTTCCAGAGGGAAACTGAGATACTGTCTTAGTCACTGTACTATTGCTGTGAAGAGACGCCATGGCCACGGCAACTCTGTTAGCATTTAGGCAGCCCGCTTCTAGATGGCCTGGTAACCTATGATGTCATCATGTATCGCCCACTAGGTAGATGCACCTGGCAGGTGAGGTTCAGCTGGGCAGGAGGTATAAATGGACCCCTGCCTCTTACCTCTCTCTCTTGCGCTCTTGTTCTTCTTCTTTCTTGCTTCCTCCCCTTGCCCTATCATCTCTCTCTCTCCTTCTCCCTCTTTCTCCATCTCCATCCAATAACCCTCTCTTATATAATATCTGTTGTGGGCATCATTATTTCAAACTCTCGTAAAGGAAAGCATTTCATAGGAGCTTGCTTACAGTTTCTGGGGTTTAGTTCATTGTCATCATGGCGAGGAGCATGGTGGCATGCAGGCAGAAAAGTAGCTGAAGAGTTCTACATCCGGATCCTCGGGTAGCAGGATGTAGCAACACACTTCTTCCAACAAGACCACACCTACTCCAAAAGGCCACACCTCCTAATCCTTGCAAATGGTGCCACTCCCTGGTGACGGAACTTTCCAACCCTTGAGCCAAGGGGGCCATTCTTATTCCACCACCACAGGTGTCAAGCATGATCGAGAAACAGTGTTCCATCCAGGCCTAGAGTCCCATCTCCTGCTGTGAATACTGTTTCTTGGTGGGACATCAGAAAGGGCTCCTGACTGAGGGTTAGGGGTGGGTCTCCCAGCTGTTCTACCAGGTGGCTGGTAACTCAGATACAATAAAAGTTGTAGTCCTAAGGGCTGGAGAGATGGCTCAGTGGTTGAGAGGACTGGCTGCTTTTGTGGAAGACATGAGTTCGGTTCCTAGCACCCACAGAGGGCACATAACTACCTCTGACCCCAGTTCCAGGGGTTCCAATGCCCCCTTCTGGCCTCCTCAGGCATTGTATGCACATGGTGCACACAAACACACACACACAACATTCATCTAAAAAGACTGTGGGTCTAAGTAATCAGCACATTTGTAAAATCCTAAATTAATATTGTTGTTTTGGATGTCGAGACAGAGTCTCATGGGGCCTGGCGGGGGGGGGGGGTGTCTCATCAAATTTCTCTTCTTCTTGCCTTCATCTCCCTAAATGTTGGGGTTACAGGTGTGTGCCTCTACCTTCAGCCCCAAGTTCACTTTGTTTGTTTGCTTGTTTATTATAGGGTCTCACCAGGCTCAAAATCACAGAGATCCACCTGCCTCTGCTTCCTGAGTGCTGGGATTAAAGGTGTGCACCAGCATGCCCAGCCTCCAAGTTCATATTTTAAGGCCATTGCCAGGATTGCCTCCCAAACTCACCCTGCCTGACAGAAGTCCCCCCACAGCAAACAGAGCTAAGGTGTGGAAGGACCAGAAGGGAAGCTGTTTGTCCAGGGCACTGTAGCTTTGGGGGAGGGGATTACACCTCCTGTGCCTCTCCTGAGGAGGAGAGACCAAGCTGGGGACCAGCAAGGGGCTGAGACTGAGGAGGTGGCTGGAAACAGCAGGACCTTCCGAGTGAACAGCCTGGCTTTAGCTGCAGTGACTTGTGCACTCAACAGTCCTTGGGGACAGGCCAGTGGAACAGCTGTGGCATTAGAGTGGGGCTGAACCCTGCCCTGGACCTCAGGCAGGCTGGCATGCTGTGGGCTTCCTCTCTGGCAGCCAGCTCCTGCTGTGGAGGCCACTCTTAGTAGGACAGCTGAGGCTGGGCCTTTAGGATGTGCGGGCTAGTCAGGAGGCCAGCCAATGAAAAGATCCAATTCAAGTCAGATTAATGTATAAAGACAGGTTTATTGGGTGCAGCTCTTGGGTTGGTTCCCTTGTCCCAAGGAATAAGGCCAGGGAAGTCACCATGGGGATGGAGACAGAGAGGAGGGAGAAGAGAAAGAGAAAAAGAGGGTGCACACTCGGGGAGAGAGAAGGAAGGAATTAAAATATCTGGATTATTTAGGGAAACCCAGCCCCTGGGCTGGAAAGTTCAGGGTAGAAGGCAAGGTATGCCAGCCATGCCCTGTAAAGGTGAGGACTGAGGTATGCTGGGAGAGCCTGGAGGCCAGGTCCACTTTGGTATGCTAACTATGCACCTCAGTCGATTGTCCCAGGTCTGAAACCCAACCCCAGCCCCAACCAAACTACTCTGGCCACTCTTGGGGACCACTGTTAGTGAGAATGTGACTAAGTCTGGGGACAAGTGCAGGTAGGCAGCTGGCATGTGGGAGAGATTGGCAAGTCCATCTTCCTACTAACTTTGGACTCGCAACAATCACAGCTAATTCCTGGACCACTCACCATCTGCCAGCCACTGGGGATGGTAATCCTCAGAGCCCTGTGCGATGGTGACAGCGCATTAGCTCCACTTCATGGAGGAGGTAAACAAGGCCCAGGGAAGTCAAAGACCCTGCCTGACATCACACAGCCTGGGTCCTGTGGGATTCTTCAGCCTTGCTATGAACATTTCTGCAAACTGCTCGGCGCGTGCTCACCTGCCTAAGAACTCACTGAGTCCTGACTGGGCTCTGCAAATTCTTTGTGGATGGTACAAAATCCCAGGCCAGCCTCCTGCCCCTCGGTGCCCTCTGCAGCCATCCTACAGTGCTGCCCACACCTGTCGCCAGGCACACCTTGGGGCAGATACTAGTGAGAGCGTTCACTCTTCCACAGAGCAACCTGTTTTCGGCGGCTACTGGGGATAAAGGGACTGTCCCCAATACAAAGAAGGGCCCATCTCGGCCAGATCTAAGATCTCTGGGAGATTGGCATCCAGACCCCTGCATGTGTGCACTCAGGTACATGTGTGTGCAGACACGCACACATGTGCATGGAAGTCAGAGGACAAGAGTCATTCTGGAGGGGCCAGTGAGCCACAGGGGTCCTCCTGCCTCTGCCTCTTCAGAGCACAAATCGTAAGTGTGTGTGTCTCCACACACAGTTCATTCTGCTTGTTTTTACCTAGGTTCTAGGGATTAAATTCACAAACTGACCAAACCATCTCCCCAGTCCTAGGCTACATGAACCAGTCAGACAATGAACGTGCTCCTTAGATCCTTTCTGCCCCCACCCCCACCTGAGGTCATAGCATGTAAAGCCAATGTGGCTCTGGGGGCCACAGTGACACCCTTCCTAGGAAAGATGCCTGCTGCTGCCTACAGTGCTTCTCACCCTACCCAAACAGCTGAGCCTGTGCAATGTGAGAGGGATAGATGCTTGCCAGAGGTTTACAGAAAGAGCCAGAGGTCACCCTGGATTGGCTTGTGTTGGCCCCCGATGGCCAATAGCTCTGAATAGCTACTGTCCTGTCCCGGGTCGACACCCTCAGCGTCAAAAGGAAACTAACTGTTGGGTGAAGCTTCAGAGCCTGGGACTGGTTTGCCATTGAAGGAGGGGGCAGGAAAGGCAACATGTGACTCAGTAGTGCCCAGCACTGGAGGCCAAGAAACGTGGCTCCTCTGGACTAAAGGAGCAGTATGTCCTGATGTCAGCCCTGGGTGAGCCCCACCTCCATTGCTGTGTGGGGTGGTGCTGTGAGCGGGAACAAAGGAGCTCCTCAAGGGCCCCAGAGGTGTGCGTTACATTGCGTGCGGGTAGTTTGCAGCGTGGACAGGGTGTGGCTTTCTCGCCTACAGTCTCTTGTTTAGAAGTGACCTGCCACTCTGCTCCCCCAACCCATCTTCACCCCCACTGCTGAAAACTACCCCCACTGTAGAAGCCTCCTTAAACATAAGAAATTAAACTGCCTTGATTTCAGTCCTGACTCTTCCACTTTGGGCCGAATAGCCCACCAAGTGCTAATTTCCCTATGGGCAAAATGGAGCCCCTTATGCCCCCTGGGGAAAAGGGAAATAGGGAATAGAGAGCAGGCTGATGGGTGTCACCTGATCTTCCTGCTCTGGTCCATTAAATAATGGGGTCAGATAGAAAGGGGGAAGGGCAGGAAGAAAGGCCCATTTCCCAAAAACACAGACCTTGAGCCTTGAACCTAAGCAGCTGGCTGGAGCTGGCAGCCTCTTTCCCAGATTGTTTATGTAGATTTCCTTATAAACACAAAGGATGAAAAACAAATCCCAAAACGTTTAAAAATAAATGAATGGAGAGAGAAGCAGCAGTGGGTGGTATGGATGTGGCCTGGTGCAGATGGATAGCTATAGGCCTACCCCAGGGTGAAGAGCTTAAGGGAGGGGCTGGACATGGCCCCAAGGCTCTTCAGAGCCTTCTCCTATTTCTTGTTACAATTCTCAGTTGTTCCAAAGATGAGTCCTACAGTCCTGTAACTGCCAACTATTGTGAAGAAAGCCAAGGCCTTGTGCGGGAATTGGCTCAGCTCGGCTTCTTTCTTTACCCTTACCCACTACAGACATCAATAATCAATCACAGAGCTTTCCTTCTCTGGTCTCAGCTTCTTAACATGCTAAGGTCCCTGGCATTTTATCAGTCTTGTCTGCTCAGAAAGAGCTACCAGTTGCTAAGAAGAATACAAGTCTTGTAAAGAAATGCCCTTGAACTCAGTGTGTCGGGAACGGGGCTGGCTCTGTCCGTCCCTTTAGCTGCTGGGAAGTGTTCTTTAAAAACATCTTGAACTTTCTGTTTTGGGATTGTTTGAGTCAAAATGGGCCCTAAGGTGGTTTCTTTAGGCGTGGGGGTGGGGGTGAAGAAAGGGTCTGCTCCCCCCCTGCTCAGGGCTGGATGGCGGGCCTCAGGACTGTCCCTCCTCCACATTAGAAGGGTGGCCTGCCATCTTGTAGCATCTTTCTGGATGCAGCCCTGAAGGCCTAGGAAAGCATCTCTCTGTGTGTGTGTGGGGGTCCAATGTACAATCCTGGCATCCCTACCCTGAAGGTGGAGGACATGGCGACCAGCTTCTCCCTAAGCCCAGGCTACTTGAGGCTTTGGCTTTCAGAATCATGTTTAGAATGGGGGAGAAGGTAGATCAACACTACACAAAACGGGCATGAATGCAGGGAATGTAATCCCTGCATTCAGGAAGTGGAGGCAGGAAGATCAGATGTTCAAGGTCATGCTTGACGACATAGCAAGTTTGCGGTTAGCTTTGCTGTCTCTAAATACATACATACATACATACATACTCCCTGAACCAGTGAGAATGAGGAGAAGAGGATGGGGTATTAGGGGAACAAATAAGAACAAAGCACAATGTATTAACAATTGAGTGAAAATATGAAATAAAAAGATCATGACTGCTCCTAGGTATGGTGGAGGAGAAGTTTTATTTGTAGATATGAGGAAGAGCATAGAAAGGGCAGAGATGGAGACATTTGGGAGAGTCCACAGTGAACACCACCTTGAGCCCAATCATGTGAGGAGATGGGGGAGGGAGAGGGTCAGGATACCAAGAGGCCAAAGAGTAAGTGTAAAAAGATCAGTGTAGCTGAAATGGCTGGATTACATAGGGAAGAGCAGCTGTGGGAAGGGCAGACCAGCCTCTGGGCTGGAGAGTTCAGGGTAGGGGGTCAGGGTATGCTAGCAAGAAGGATCCTATAATACCACCTAGGGACTGAGGGATGCTGGGAGAACCTGGCAGCCAGGGTCCATTTTGATGTGTTAAATAAGCTCCTGGGCCATTTGTCCCAGGTTTGAGACAAACAGAAATGATGTAATGAAACACCATTATTTTGTATGCTAAGAGAAAAAAAAAAAGGGGGCTCAGATCTTTGGAGACAGATGATAAAGGCAAGGGAGGACTCGGCAGTTCCAGATCTGCTCATTCTGCTGTGAGGATTAGCTGGTATTAGTGGGTGCTCGCTGCGAAGTACAACCCACAGCTTGATGTGTGTAAGAAAAGCTGCCCTTCTCCCTCCCTCCCCCTTCTCTTCTTTCTTTTGTCTTATTTTATTTTATTTTATTTTGAGACAAGGTTTCACTCTGAAACTCAGCTAGCCTGAAATTTACTGTATACCCCAGGCTGGCCTTCAACTCAAAGCAATTCCCTCAAGTGCTCAGCCTACCAAGTGCTAGGAGTAAAAGTCACAAACCACTCCCCTCAGCCCCCCAAAAAGGATGAGGGTGGAGGCTCTGAACCACTGCGCTTGGTATATTTAAGGCCACACTCACTGTGTGGGAGGAGAAAGCATGGGGCTCAGCAGGACCACAGACAGTGAGTAACCAGGAAAGAAGACTCACTGTGTCCTTAGACAAGCCTCACCCTTCGTTGCTACGACTCAGCTGTTCTTTGCTCTTTCCTATCTTTGCATAGTTACTGGGCATCCACCTGGTACCGAGTATCGTGCCAGGTACTACGATAGCATTAGGGAAGAAGATTTGATATGCCCTTGAACAGGGCTAAGCCCTCCGTGGCACCTGCAACCTCCTCCCTACTCCAATACCCACAGCAGACATCACCAATCCATCGCTGCACTATGAACACTGAGTCCATGTTTCCAGTCAACCACTACAGGCAGGGACCTCTGCTGTTCCTCACAAGGGTGAAAGATGCATACCCAACAGCGTGTTGAAGGGGAGTGTCTTCTTCCTAAGCTGGCTAAGCAAGCAGAGCTGCCGATGGGGCATCAAATCACAAAGCCAGAGGAAAGTTATGTGCAGGGACTGGTCCTGTCCCTCCAGGTAAGACACACAGCCCTGCCGCATGGCGCCTGTTCCGTGAGCCGGGAACACTTATGGAAGACTGAATAAATGTTCTCAGTCTCTGCTACACAGTCATCAGCTGGGGCGGGAGGCCAGGAGTAAGACAGTGCAGACCTGTGGTCCTGGGAGGCTAAGCTCAGACAGACAGCAAGGTCTTCAGATGGCAAATTGAGGGGGGGTTGCCGGTGGGCCACTGTCAGCCTCACCCCCATCCTCGTCCAAGCTGCTTCCTTCCTCAGACAGAGCCTCCTGGGGTCAAGTTCATTAGTGCAGGGAGGCAGGGCCTGCCTGATGCCTTCCTTCTACTCACTGGAAGCTCAGGCAACAGACAGTGGGAAAGCTGGGACATAAGGGACCTGAGAGACTGCTCCCAGAATGTGACAACACCTATCGGTGAGAGGAGAAAAAAGGCCAGAGAAATGGCCACCCCCCCCACCCCCAGCCCTATCTGGCTGTATTCCTGGGACAGACTGTTTCTGCTTCCAAAGCAGACAGGTGAGGATCAGAGAGGTGGCTTCCCTTGAGGGGAAACAGTCTGAGCTTGGCAGACATACTCTTCATATTTATGAATCAGAATCCCACCTGGGAGTCTGGGTGAGCAGAATTGTCATTACCCTCTTCCAGCCTGGCGCTGACATGAACCACATATGACTCCGTGAGAAAAGGCTGGCCCAGAGAGGTTAAGGGCTCATGTCGGGTCACACAGCTTCTCAAGCCTTTGCATATCCATTACTTTCTGTAGAGAAGCCTAGCGATGCACAGGTCTCAAGTCCCCAGGAGGCTGCCCCTGGAAGCAACAGAGCACTCTGGCCTTGGGATCAGGTTGTCCCATTCATTCCCTTTTAATATGCTGACTTTAGTCACCTGACTTCACTCATTTGAAAGTGGGTGAATACTATGCCCTTCATGAACCTCCTCAATATTAACCATGAATGTGTTGATAGTCATTCTGTGCCACCGAGGCACAAACATGCATACCTTGCCATTTCTGCAGTGAGCTCCCTCCCACATTCAGATGAATGAATAAGAAAACACAACGTAGTTACAGAGGAGGAAACTGACTCCGGGATGGGGGTTGCAAACTAAGGTATTGAGGGATGAGTAAGAGTTGGCTGGAGAGACACGGTGCACTGTAAGACCATCTGGAGGGGACAGCCTTGGAGTGACTGCCTGCAAGCGTGTGTACACGCGTGCCTGAGACCTCTGCCAGGGGCACACTCTCAGGCAATGGTTCTCAACCTTCCTAATGCTCTGACCCTTTAATACAGGTCCTCACGCTGTGGTGACCCCAACCATAACATTATTCCATAGCTACTTCATAACTAATTTTGCTACTGTTATGGATCTTAATGTAAATATTGATATGCAACCCCTGTGAAAGGGTTGTTCGGCAACCCCCAAGGGGGTCATGCCCCACAGGTTGAGAACCACTGCTCTAAGGCCAGGACTCAGCAGCAGAGGCTCTGGTGTCTTGGAAGCAACAGAGAGAGGAGCAAACAGAAGAGAGGCTAAGAACTAGGCTACAGCTGAGAGCAAGGGCAGGAGCAGACCTCCCGAGGGAGGGGTCTCAGGCCAGCCTAGAACACTGAAAGCTCACACTCTCAAGACGATAGGGGTAGGGGGCAGTGAGAGTGGCAGGCAACTGGACACCCCGGGGAAAAAGGCCTTCTGCATACTGAGTCCTGAAAGCTCCCTTTCCAGAGTAGAGACCTTCGAATTCAGAGAGGTCAATCAGCCTACCCAAGGACACACAGCAGATCTGGGTCAGAGCAGAAAGAAGCAAAGGATTTCCAGAGCTGTGAATGTAAAACTGTTGCTCTCCTCTCACACAGGAGGACCAGGTGCAGCCTGGGAAGGAAAGGCTATTTAGACAGCTCTAGGTGACAGCAAAGCCTGGGCACATATGTCCCTGGACAAACGGGAGTCAACAAGATCTGTGCCATAGGGCCAGACTTACAAAGAACCTGAAAACATATACACTAGAGAAAAAGACAGACCCCATTACAGACCCAGGTTGTTTACACAGTGGTAGGGTTCGGGGTGTTATGCCGTAACAGTGCTTGTCTGGCACACAGAAATTTTTCAGTCAGTCTCATCCTCGGCATCATAAACAAACAAACAGGCAGACAAAGAAATAGATATGCACCCAAAGGAAAAAGACAAACAGTCAAAATGAGGCACAGGCAGAGGCCTCCAACAGTCATGTGCCAAGAGAAAAGAACCACAGGAAACTAGCACATTCTCAGAAGTGGGCCACCCTCGGGGGCAATTAGAGAAGGGCAGTAGAAGTTTGGGTTTCTTTAAAAACTCAGTTATGTTATGTAAGCATGTTTTTGTTTTAATCCAAAGTGTGGGATACAAAGCTGTTTTTAGCTTATACACAGCTGATAACTTCCTCATGCCGCTCAGAGAGGGCCAGGGTCTTTGCCAGCCTCGGTCAGTTTGGACAAAGGTGTGGTCTTTGCCAGCTGCAGGACTCAGAGAGGGTATAAATCAGAGCCCAGAGAGAGGAGGAGGAGGCTTTGGGAGGGATGCTCTGAAAAACAGAGAGAGAGAGGCAGGCTTCGAGGAGACGGCTGGAGAAGGAAGAGGCCGATGCTGTTGGATAGCCTGACTACTGAGATTGGTATTGCCCCAAAGAACCCAATGATCCTAACCAGCCAGAGCTAAGTCTAAAGAGACCTACATCCCCTTTCCTTTCTAACCTTTTTTATTCTCCTGCCTAGGGTTGTGGGGTTGGAAGGGAGGTAGATGCTTGAGAAACCCCAATTAAAATAGAGTAAAATATAGGCACCTATAGAGAAGTTTAAACACAACACAATGAATCGACTTAGCAAGCCCTCAGATCTTAAATGGTCAAAAAAAAAAAAAAAAAAAGGGTGTGTGAGAGACTGGAGAGGCACACTCCTTCCTGAGTGGGATTTTCCATTGGCACAGGCGTGTGCATCTGCTAACCCCCCAAATGCACACAGCCTGCTCTCTACATGTGCTAGGTACCTGCCCTGCAGAAACACTAGCACTTGGGCCAACCAGATGGCTCATCTGGTAAAAGCACCCATGAGTAACCCTGCCTGAGTTTGAGCCCAAAGCCCACAGAAAGGTGGAGGAGAGAGCTTTCCTTTTTATTTGGGTTAACTGAGATAGAAAGGCCCACTCTGCATGTGGCCAGCACCATTTCACAGGCCAGGCCCTGGACTGAATGAAAAGGAGAGAGTGCAAGCTTGGCCCTAGCATGTATGCATTCCTTCATCTATGCTTTGACAGTGGATGCCACATGCATGATCTTTACATGCAGTCTGTGACACGTGCACCTAGTAGATAATCATTATATTAGGGTTCCCTAGAGGAACAGAGCTGACATATACACATATTATACATAAATACATACAAATACATATGGGATTTATTAGAGAGGCTTAAGGACTGTGGTCCAGCTAAACCAGCAATGCTGTCTACCAGTGAAATGTCCAAGAAGCCAGCAGTTGTTCAGTCTACAAGGCTGGATGTCTCAGCTGGTCTTAGTGTGCACCAGAATCCCAAAGAGATAGGCTCTAATGCCAGTGATGGAATGAACTTACCAGTGAGAGAGAGGGTGAGCAGGAAAAGAGCCAGAGCTTCATCTTTCTAAGTTCTTTATCTAGGCTGCCAGCGGAAGGTATGGCCCAGATTAAAGGTGGATCTTCCCACCTCAAAAGATCTGTATTCAAGGTGAATCTTTTCTCTTCAAATAATTTAATTAAGAGAAATCCCTCATAGGAGTACCCAGCTGTCTTAGTTAGGGTTTTGATGCTGGGAAGAGACACCATGACCATGGCAACTCTTACATAGAAATATGTTTAATTGGGGCTAGCTTAAGTTTCAGAGGTTTAGTCCATTATCTTCATGGCAAGAGGCATGGTGGCATACAGGCAGTCATGGTGCTGTGTTGTTGGTGATAAAATGGGTGTCCGGCTATATAATGTTATTTATTATTTATTAGCCCTAGGATTATCTTCATGGTATTATCTAACCCACTATCACAATCAAAAATGACACAGATACCTATTAGATTTTATAATTGTCTTAAAATACCTTGGGCTGGGGAGATGGTTCCACCTACGCTATCTCAATAACCTCACCACCCACCTCCCAGCCTCCATCCTCCTTAACCATCCTCATTGGTCTATCTTCCATACATAATATTATAAATACTTGCTTGTGTTCTTCATGTGGGCCTTTCCACACCATTATTGGATTCCTTGCTCCCAGTCCACATGGTTTCTTTTCAATACTAACACATCAAGGAATCCTCCTTCCTTCTCTCTTCCCTGCCTGTTTCCTGTGAACCCAAAGCGCAGGAACCTTAGCTTTGCCTACTCCATTCTGCCCTGCCCAGGTTTTAGGCCTTTAATCAACCAATCAGGAATAATGTCTTAGGCAGGTTTACACAACAAGAATAGGTTTATCGGGGCAGTAACCAGATCTTGAAGGCCAGTAATTAACATCAAAATACAACCATCAGACCAACCCCCAACAGTGCTGGAGAGGAGCTAAGAGTTCTACAGCTTAGTCCACAGGCAGCAGAAAGACTGTGTGCCATGCTGGGCAGAGCTTGAGCATAGGAGACCTCAAAGCCCGTCCCCATATTGGCACACTTCCTCCAACAGGGCCTCCTAATATTATGGGCTAAGCATTCAAACACATGACTCTGTGGGAGCCATTCCTATCAAACCACCGCACAAGCTTCTTGGGTTTTAGTTCATTCCAGATGTAGTCAAGTTGACAACCAAGAATAGCCACCACAAACCTCATGGGCAGGAATGCACTCACAATAATAATTAATAAAAAGAAATACTAGTATGTGTACAAGGAGGTTCAACAAAAGCAAGTAAAAATGAAAAGGAAATCAAATGTTCCCAGCCAAAATGTACAATGGAGCCCAGTTGGTTGGTTAAAAGATGTCCTCATGTTCTTATGTGGCTGGATCTCAAGAGGACTGTTGAGTGGGGAAAGCCATTGAGTCAGCACTTCCTTGCATTGTAAATGAGCACTCAAACCATTGTAGCTTAAACCAAGGGGGATTTACTTCTTCTCTCCAACAACACAGAGTCCAGAAACCACCACTGTTGGAATTGCCAGAGCTGCTCAATAAATAATATATGCCAGTGCCTAGCTCACGTACCTGAGATGGTATCTCAGCTCCGTTTCCTATTGCAGTGGTAAAACACTGCAAGAAGGCAAACCTAGAGCTCCTGAATTTGTGTTATGCAAACACTGTATCTGCTGAGCCATACCCCCAGTGTTTTTCCTTCCTATTTTAAAACAGAGAGTGTAACAATGTGACACTTGTATAATTAATGGTCCTGTTTCAAAGATTGTGGTGGTTTGAATGAGAATGGTCCCCATCGGCTCACACATTTAAATACATAGTCACTATGGAGCAGAACTGTTTGAAAAGATTAGAAGAATTAGGAGGTGTGGCCTTGTTGGAGAAAGCATATCACTGGGAGTGGGCTGTGAGGTTTCAAAAGACCTTGCTAGGCCCACAGATCTTCATCCGGATCTCTGCCTACAGATCCAGATGAAGCTCTCAGCTACTGTTTCAGCATCTGTCTGCATGCTGTCCTGCTCCTGGCCATAATGATAATGGACTAAACCTCTAAATCTGTAAGCCAGCCCCACTTAAATGTTTTCTTCCATAAGAGTTGCCTTGGTCATGGTGTCTCTTCACAGCAATAGAACAGTGACTAAGGCAAAGACCCTCACATGGGTCCAGGCCAGTAACACAGAAACTAAGACCCTATACTGAAGCCTGTTCACCTGGGGGCTAGAGAGGAAGGAGCATGGTTCCTAGGGCATTCCAAGGAAGAAATAGCTAAGCTGGATGCTGGGATGCTGGGATGCTGGGGTGCTGGGGTGAAGAGCCCACTCACTGTGTCACACAATCACACAAAATATGTTATTGCCTATTTTACAGGTCAAGACATGGAGGCCCAGGGGAGAGACTTGCCCAGGCTGCAGCTCCTAGTCCCAGCTGGATGAATCTGAATTATACATAACACTATTTCTAAGCATTAGCAAATATCATACAATGGTGGGGACACACTTAAACTAAAAATTGTCAGATAAATTGTCATTTATCTGAAATTAGAATTCAACTGAGTGTTATATTTTCTTTATTTTTTTTATGTGTATACGTGTTTTCCCTGCATGTATGTCTTTGTACCACATGTGTGCCTGGTGCCAGAAGAGGGTGTTGGATGCCCTGGACCTAGAGTTACAGACATCTGTGAGTGTCTATTTGGGTGTTGCAGCTAAACCTGGGACCTCTGGAAGATAAGCTAGTGCTCTTAACCACTGAGCCATCTCTCCAGCCCTAGGTGTTCTATTTTGTTTCTCTTTAGTTATTGTTGTTTTTTAATTGAATCTGGAAACTCTGGACATAAGGATGAAGCTGATTACATTGAATAACTCATAGAAGTATCCAGAAAACCCCCAAACAGGTGTTCATGACATTTCTACCCCAGTAGAGCTTTATAAAGAACAGAGGTGGTTTGGAATGCTTAGTGAATAAGAATGCTGTGCAGGCCTATCAACCTGATTTTCAACCCTAGAGATCCTTAGGAGAAACTCCTGAAGGTTGTCCTCTGACCTCCACACACATGCACTGTGACAAGCGTGTGCCCCCATCACACACACATGCAAGAGGTGGATGGGCTTCCAGTTTGTTCCTAGCTTTTGGGTGACAATCCCAGGCTCCCCTGAGTCTGTGTAGTAGGAATCTGGCTACATTCAAACTTCCATGAAGCTGGATGTGGTGGCATATTCCTTTACTCCCATCTCCTGGAGAGGCTGAGGCAGGCAGATCAAAAGTTCAGGGCTAGCCTGGGTAACTTAATGAGATCCTTCGTCAAGATAAAGTTAAAGGGGAGATAGGGTGGAGCCGCTCAGTGATAGAGAGCTTGCCTAGTGTGCACAGACTCTATGCTCAATTCCTAGAACTGCAAAAATAAATAAATAAATTATAAATATATACATAAGAAAATAAAGCTCCTTGCATCCTCAAGGCCTCCCAGGCCATTTTTTCTCTCTGGAGGTAAACTCGGGATTTCACGGTTGTCTATTAGAGTTCCAGAAAGCAACTGGCAGTGGATCTCAGTGCCAAAGGGTCTGGAGAATGCATGAGGTGGGAGGAGGTTACAGCAGATGTGAGCTGGGAGAAAAGTCAACGTTCATAGTTTGTGCATATTGAATTCCAATTTCTCATTGACTTTAATTGTTCTGTTAGTGATGGATGCCTCTGGAAGGAAACTTGCCATTCCAAAATGTCATGAAATGGCATTTTTTTTTTCTTCCCCTAGAGCTAAATTGTATATTTAAAGGGAAGATATTTTCCAGTGTCTTAATGGCAATAGTCAAAATAAGTCTGCAGGCATAAACAGTTAGTACAAGTGGGGCCCCGACTTTGGCCCCATGGTTTCAAAACACCCAGCGACTGCTTGCGTAATTGAGCAGAACATGGCGGACATAAACAGCTTTTCTCAACTCTCTACAACAGCAGATGTGGCTGCCTCCTCAGTGGCAGGAGTGACATTTGAGGGCACACTGGTAGCTCTGTGGCAAGAGGGGGAACCTGACCTCCCTCAGCATACTCAGTTAGACATGGAGGCCTAACAGGTAGGCTGTGTTCAGGGGAGGGGGCCATGGAGAGGTGAGAACAGGGTTGGCGGACAGACGGATGAACAAGGACACAGGTGGGGGAGGTGCACTTGGAAAATGAACGTTCACGGAAGCTGCTCCTACTGGGATGAACCAGAAAGGAGGAGCCCACAGAACAGTCTAGAAGGTATATGTCTAGACGGTTTTATTTAGGACCAGAATCTCGGAGAACAACACAATTCAAACACGTTTAGTTCTATTTCGGCAGTGCAGGTATGTGAGCATCTAAGAAGACTGGGTCGGGAAGTGGGACTGCTGGAAAAGAGTCTTCTGGCCCCTAGCAGACCCAGCTCAGAGGAAGTCCCTTCAGGACTCACAGTGCAGGGGTAAGCCCCCTTCCCAGGAGTGCAGAAGGTGCAGAAGAGAGTGGGAGCTCAGGATCCAGCTTTTGCTATTTCAAGGCTTAGCCCACTACACCTCTGATTCTTCTGTGCCCCACCTGTACCTGGCTCTGTCACCCTCAATTTCCCTCACCTTCTCTCCTTCACTCTCCTCTGCTTCCAGCAGGCAGAGGCGGGTGTGTATCCGGACTGAGCTGTCTTCTTGGCTCTGGTTTCTGCGCTCTGGTGGGTACTCGGGCCAGGGGTAGCGGGATAGGGAGGAAAGTGTAAAGATGGAAATGGTTCCCCACCCCCCGGCCCCACACTTTAGATTATTGGTCTCCTAGCAGGTTGCTAGGATCTTCTCCCAAAACAACATATTCTAAGCAGCTCTGGGGTTTCCACTTACTGCAAGAGTGGGGCTCAGGTGAGGCACTGGGAGAGATGGACAGACCACAAAGCCAGGGTGTGGGATCAAGTGACACCCCAAAAGAAAGAGGAGAGGAATCCTGGGGTTTGGGCAACTAAGCACAGAAGTAACTAATAAATTAGTCAATTCTGAGGAATTCTTAGGGAAACTTCAGCACAGCTTCCAGAAAAAGGAGTGAATCTGAGACTCTGAGAAGTGGGGGGGGGGGTTCAGCAAGACTGGTCCAAAGTTGGAGAGAGAGGAGGAAGACTCCAGGAGGAAGTTTCAAGGGGGATGGACACCAGGCTTTAGGAAAGCTACAGCACTCGGGAAGTAGCCCAAAACATACTGGATTTAATTTTTAATGGCTTTTTTTTGGGTGGGGAGTGGTTAGGGGGAGGATCTCATGTAGCCCAGGCTATACTCTACTCAATAGTAGCTGAAGATGACCCTACACAGCTGATCCTCCTGCCTCCGCCTCCCCAGTGCTAGAATTACACGTGTGTACCAAACCTGGCTCTAAAGCAGTGGCTCTGAACCTGTAGGTCGAAGCCCCTTTGGGGGTAGCATACATATCCGCTCTTTACCACTCACAACAGTAGCAAAGTGATGAAGCAGCAACTACATAGCTTTATGGTTGGGGGTCGCCACAACATGTGGAGCTGTATCAAAGGGTTGCAACATCGGGAAGGTTGAAAACCACTGGTCTACAGTGTCAGAATTAAAGCCAGAGCCTCCGCAGAGTATGCTGTGGATGCCGAGCAATCTCTGCCATTCGTGCTTGCATCCACTTCTGACATTTGCTGTGTACATTAGGCTCCCTGCTCTCTAGATGCTCTAAGTTGGTGGGAGCCTCCCACAGCATGGAGAAGGGCACCCTATGTAAAGCCACCAAGGCAGGGCTCTTGGAGGGCTGACAGGTTGCTTAGCCCACCTGTTGACCTCTTCTGGGCTCAAATGAGCTAACCTTGGCTCTCCTGAATTAAAGTCATGGTCCCCAGCCACTGTGCCATTGAGAGATGTGAGCCTGTTACACAGTGGGACCTAGTGAGAGGTCACCGGGTCCTGGGAGACATGCCCTTGAAGGGGATGGTAGGACCCTGGCTTCCTTGGTTCCACCATGGGTTTTGCTCTGCCACATGGCCTTAGCATAGGCCTAAAAGCAAAAGACGAGCTGCTCTCCACAACCAGAAGCCAAAGGAGCTTTTTTTGTCTTCTTAATTTGATCATCTCCAGGTATTTATTATAGTGAGAGAATTAACTGACCTCATCTACCCCCCTATCTATAGGCTGTCTCCCTACTCACTCACTGTTCTGCTCAGGCAGTTACCTATCAATAGTTATCACCCATCTACCTGCCTTTATCACTTAGCCACCCACCTGTTCCCGGCATCCATTCATCTGCCCATCCATCCATGAGCATCACCTATTTATCCATCGTCAGTGTATGTTAAAGTTATTTTTATAAACTGTTTTTCAGTTTTCCTCTTAACCCAGCTATCACACAAATAATTGAGACTATTACATTATTTTAACAAGCTTCACAGCACAATCCAGAGCAGTATTACCTCTATTCTTAACCCTCTAAGCTAATTTGGCTTCCTCCTAGTGTGCATCCTAGAGATACTTGTACTTTGTAGCTTTCATGCTCCAGCTCCTCCCTGATGTCTCTTGGACCTTTCCTCGTGGCTCAATCCCCTCCTTTTTTCTTCTAACTCCTCCTCCCCTGGCAGGCAGGAAGGTCAGCCCCATTCTCTCTCCTGATCAGCAATTGGCTGTAAGCTGCTTTACTGGTATATCAGGGGACAATTGGGGAGCAGTATGAACACAACATTGAGACAGGAGATGCTCAGAACAAGGCTTGCAACCAGATATGGGGGATGCAGAAATCAGCACTTGAATTAAACAATAACTTCATGCCTACAGGTCTATCATCTATCTACTCATCTCTCTACCCACCTGCCATACCCATCTGCCACCTATCTACGATCTCCTTACCTCACCATCCATTCGTCTGTCTTACAAAGCTGGCACAAAGAGAACCTTGAGCCTTCGTTCTCTGTGGAACTGCCCCTCTTTCTTTCCAGGATTTTTACTTTTGAGACAGAGTTTTATGTAGCCCAGGCTGATCCAAAACTTCCCGTGTAGCCAAAGATGATTTTAAACCCTTGATCCTTCCAGCTCTACCTCCCAAGCACTAGAATGTACAACCACACCTAGTTCATGGAGTTCCAGGGCTGCATGTGTGCTAGGCAAGTAAGGGCTCTGCTGATGGAACCACATCCCCAACCCTTGAATTTTCACTTTGTGCAGGCAGAGTACTTGACTCACTCTCTACACATGTCTACATTCTTTTCAAGGGTAGTGCCACTTTTTCAGAGTGACTTGTTCCCTTGCTTTTATTTAGTGGTGGGTCACCAGAGCTTTGAAGGTTCTCTGGGAGAACCAGGCCTGTGATGGATGGGCTGAAGCCAGGGGATGAGCAGAGGGAACAGGGGCAGACTAGTGAAGAAAGAATGATATGCCTGGTTTCTTCAGGGGCTCACCAAGCTTGGGCTTCTGCTCTGGCTTGTAAAGAGCTTGCTGTCAAACCTCCATTTAACGCAGGTTTGTGAGTGAGCACCGCTCAGGTCCGGGGAACTAAGTGACCTCAATGGTTCGCTCAGCAGCATGTAACTCTGGTCTATATCATGGAACCAAACAGGGTCACCTTCCCATCCTCTGCTGACTGTCAGGGTCCAGGTTGGTGTCCCCTGAAAGGATATACTCTGCGGTGTGGAGGAAATTGCCTGTGGACTCGAGAGGACGTCAGCCCAGAACTTCCTGCCCTGTACTATAAAGCAAGACAGAGCCAGGATTAGTGACGGAACTGAGGACTTGTGGTAGTTGCCTGTGCAGGCAAGAGGCACAGACAGGGCACGGGCACATCTGCCCTTCAGGACAAGTCTGGGACGTTTAGCACAAACTCCCAGTTTCCTGGGATTCCCTGGAGGAAGGGTAACTTAGCTTTGTCAGCTCCCGGGTCCCTAGAGAGACCCAAACAACTCAACTGTGGCCCAGTGGCTCCCAAGTAGAGTTCATTCATTCGAGAGAGTATTCCGTTGATCTAGGAGGCTCCAGGCCAAGACCCCACTGCCCCCACCGACAATCACCTTCCTTCTAGGATACGGTGCTGCACAGACCACCAGGACCTGCCCAGCTTCCTCTATGACAATGAACAAGGCTGCCACCCCAGTTATCCACTTTGTCTGGCTGGCCTGGCTCCCGACCGGCTTCCTCCTGGTCTTGGCTGCAGTGACCGGAAAGGGATAGGGCATGTCATAGCTCGAGGCACATCTGAGGCGGGTCTGAGAAGTTCAGCCTTCGTTTTCTATCGTCTTTCTCCCCTCCACCACCGCCAGCACCCCCTTCTGCCTGCAATTGGACCCAGATGCCAGAAACTATCTAGCCTGAATGGCTGAAGTGAGGACACATGGGCATAGTGAAAACTCACCCATTACAGCTTCATTACTGTCACCCTTAGAAACTGGCAGGCGAACAGGGAGACCTAGGGCCCCGGTTGTCTGGTGCTACGTGTGTAGTGAGCAGTGTGTAGTGGACTAGCCATGAGTGGCACACACGTGTCTGATGGCTGCTGGGCTTGGACCAAAGCTTTTACACAGGCTGCTGGGGCAGGGGTTGGGGGGAGCATGTGATGGTAGGTTGGGGGATGGGGCTCTTGATGTGGCTGAAAGACAGAAGTCTCTCTGCTCCTCCAGCCTCGCTTCCTTCAAGACAAACTTCGGATCCCAGGTCTCGGTCTAGACTGTGACCCTGCCAGCTGTGTGACTTCAGGCAAGGCGTTTTGCTTCTCTGAGGATTCTTTTCTGCTGATAAAACTGCTTTTCAGAATTCCAGTGCAGCTAAGGGTACTTTGGGGAGGGGTCCGGATGGATAATCTGAGGATCTGAGGATTTACAAAGCAGACCCACCATCTCAAATTCACTTTTCTACAATCCCCCAAAGCCTAGAAACGTTAAATTGTGTCGTCCATTTGTCAGGACCATCATATTAATTTGTCCCTGTTGCTGTGGCTGTTCCTATACTTCTGAAGATCTCTCGGCACTCAGTAGGACTACATGGTGCTGCCCTGGGGACGGGGGTATTTCTGAGTACAGCTCAACACAAGCTTTTCATTTCAGAAAGACCCAGCTGTAAGGAGACGAGAGAGGGAGCTTCAGCTGGAGGTGAAGGTATTGCCTTAGACGATTGTGGGGGACTTGAGGCCACTGTCAAGTCTTCCCATCTTGCTGTTGGTTGGGACCCAGCCATCCCTTGGCTGACAGAGTTGGTTCTCAATTCTTCCATGAGACCATGGAGCATGCTAAGGGCTGACCTGGCTGTGGGACTCTCCTCAGCTCACAGTGAAAGTGGAAGACTCTTTTCCCAGATGTCTTTGCATGGGTGACTGTCGATTTCTCCATCTCCTACCTCCCTAGCCGACCCAGAGCTGCTGCTTTTCCTCTCTCTGAGAGTCTGTCCTCTCGAATCCCAGCCCTGCCCTGTTGCTCTCTTGACTCTGTCGTGACTCTGGGCTGCCTCACCTGTCAGATGGGCTTTGGCTCTTGCAAGGGACTCGTTAGACTAGCCAAATTGAGGTCAGGGAGATCCATGGCAGTCAGGGGGGAGGACCTTACAGAGATTTCAGGCAGCTATTCTAGGGTGAAGCATCAGGTCTAGAAAGGGCTCACTCAGGCTGATGGCTGGATCATTTCTTCAGGTACTACCCACCCACTGCCCTGAAAGATGTGCAAGATGCAAATGCTCTGCTTCCTGCCTGAGTGACACACAAACACATTCTCATTAGAAAAGAAAGGGCAAGCAACAGCAAGACAGCATAGCTGTAAGGGCCCCTGCTACCAAGATTGAGAGCCCGATTCAAGCTTTTGTTTTTTTAAAGCCAGATGCCATAGTGTACGCCTAACCCTGAAAGGAGGCAGATACAGGAGAATCATGTAGAAGCTCGTTAGCCTGGAGCATACTGCTCACCAGAAACAAGTCTGTACATCAGGCAGGCGGGGTGGCTCAAGGGTTAAAGGCACTTGCTGCTAAGCCTGAGGACCTGAGTTCAATTCCTGGATCCAAAAGATGAAAACAAAAACAAAAAAACAAAAAACAAAAAACAAAAAAACCTGACTCCTAAGAATTGTCCTATGACCTCTACATGTCCCCATGTCCACTAAATAATAAATAAAAGCTCTCTCTCTCTCTCTCTCACACACACACACACACACAGTGCAAATGTACAGTGATAAGGAAAGATTCTACTCCAAATTCTGCACTCTAAACCCTTGTCTCCTTGGGGTAACAATGTTTACAGTGGGCACGCATCTTAGGGACCTATTTTTCTTGCTGTTTATTTATGCCTGTGTGTCATCGGCTTTATTTTAGCCAGTCTGTGGACATACCTCACAGACTGTTCTGCAGCTTGCTTTTCCTGCTTACCATATGTCCTGGAGACCTTCCCACATCAGTTCTCGGAAACGTGCCTCATTCGCTCTAACTGCACCTCTAGCCACCGGTGCATGCAGAGCCACACCCCAGGGAACATACGTGTGAGCTGTCGTGCCCATCAGTTGCTGCAGTGAACATCTGTGTGCTTGTAAGGCACGGGCTATGCCTATGAGGGACTGAGAAGTGGGTGCAGCTGTGGCAAGGGCTACGAGATTTTAAAATGTTTGCTGGTTTGGGCCAAATTGATCTCTGAACTGACTGAAACCTCAAAAGACCAGAGTCTGCTCAACCACTGGGGGACCGGGGGTGTCCTGGTAGGGTCCCAAGTTGATAGGAACCCTTCCTCCCAGAGAGGTTTGTTAAGCTGTGGGAGTGAGCCATGTGGGGACAGATGAGCTAGATGTGTATAGGTCAGAGACGGCACTGGTAGAGTTTGACCATGGTGGCACAAAGCAGGGAGTGTGAGTTTGAATTGTGGCTCCAGCAACCCGTGAAACTATGTGAGCTCTTCCAACTTATGTTCTCCAGGTTTGGTTTGTTTGTTTGTTTGTTCGTTTTGCTTTTTGATTTTTAATCTGGGGAAATGGGCATGACAATCGCACACTCAGACACAGAGGTATCCCAAGGCTTAAGCCTTTCTTCAGATCCCTGCAACGACAGTGAGAGGGACATGGAATCTGACCCTTTTGAAAAAGTAAACAATTGTTTTAAGCTGGGGTAGTGGTGCAAGCCTTTAATCGCAGTACCTGGGAGGCAATGCAGGTGGATCCCTGAGTTTGAGGCCAGCCTTGTCTGCAGAGTGAGTTCCAGGATACACAGTGAGACCCTGAAAATAAACAAACATATAAAAGGAACTTTTATTCGCCTGCGTCAGTTGTTGTCTTGGAGATTTACTGCCTCTGTTTGCTAACCTAGGCCTAGTCCTGGAAGCTTCTTAACCTCCAACCATCTAACCTAGACCTCAAATGTTTTCAACCTCTGAGTCTTACTGCTGAATTAAGATCACCTTTTCTAGTTCTTACTGAGCTCTTAGCTGGCCGGTTCAACTGAGCTGTTCTGGATCAAATGCCTCTCCCAGCTGACTTATTCAATCTGGCTTTTCTTTCAGGCCCTGAATTGCTCTGCTTGGCCTCAAACTAACTCCAGCAACGTGCTCTAACCTCCAGGCTCCTCATTCTCTGGTTTCACCTGACCTCTCTCTCTCTGCAACTTGTCTATTACCACTCCAATAAAACTGCCTTGCCTCACTCGGCATTGCCCTTTAAGTAGCTTCCCTTTCCTCTCTTCCTGAGAGTTAGGTGTATTCTACTTTGTCAACTCTTTCTCTGATTCATCACTGTTAATAGCACTCAATTAGACATCACTTTCAAATAATGGTGCTTCCTTCTACAAAGTAACTTTGCCTTCATTGTTTGGGATTAAAGGCCTGTACCACAATGCCTTAACCTAAGCTTTTCTTTACCTGAAACTTGCTCTATACAAGGCTGGCCTTGAACTCAGATCTGCTTGCTTCTGTCTCCTGGGTTAAAGGCGTGTTTGTATTCCAGCTGGATCACATAGACCTAGAAGGTCTTTGGATGTGATCTCTTGTAAGAGCAGCCACGTTCTGAATTAACATTCCTCTACACAAATAACCCCAAAAATAAAAACAACAACAAACAAAATATTTGACATGACACACAAGCGGAAGTCAGAGAACAACTTCATGGAGTTGGTTCTCTCCTTCTGGGGGGTCAAACTGAGGCCAGGCTTGTTTAGGAAGCACTCTAACTGAAGAGCCATCTCTCCAGCCAGAGCTGACTCTCTCATCATAATCCTGAATGTGATCATCTGGAATATGGAGTTAGTGATGGTAAATGTTTCAGTCCTGTCTTCAGAGGCATAACCCCCTTTCCCTGCAACCCTTACCCCTGCCAGCCATCAGCCCTGCAGGCCCAGGCACTGTGTCAGCTGGCTAGGGCCTCACACAGGTCACGGGGGTCAATGACCCCCCTCGAGGGTGGGTGATGGCACTGCAAGGCAGGACCTGCATTTCTGGCCTTGCTGCTGGAAGGATGAGATGGAACATAAATGGATAAACACCAGTAAACAGCGGTGGGGAGTCCGACAAACAGGGGCCACATAGCATCCCTGAGACAAACACAGGAGAGCCTGAGAGACCAGGCAGGGGAGAGGGGGTAGAAGGCTGTACAGTGTGGGTCGGGTAGAGGTGACCAAGTCAGGCAGAGCTGAGGAATGGAGGCAGGTAGACAGTGTTTAGAAAGTATTGTACAGGGACTGGAGGAACCCTGGACAGACTGGCTGCAGGAGCCCCAAACATGATCCTGTTCTGTCTGTTGACTGTGTGTGTGGGGGAAGTTTTCCTCTTTTTCTATGCTTGGTTTAAGCATCTAGTAAACAGGTCTCTGTGGGGATTGGACTAGAGAGTTCTATGTAGAACGCCTCCCAGCCCAACCGCTCTGGGAACCCCTGTGGATACTAAAATCTCTGCTGGGTTCTCATCTTGAACCTGAGGCTCCACAGCCGTTATCCTTAATCTCTCCAAAGGCTGACACTTAACAGTTTATAAACTATATTTCCTGCCGGCTTCCTTGTCCGTTTCTGCCCTAGAGCCTTGGAGACTGGTGGGGCAGAGATCTGAATCTCTCTTTACTATGAGGTTCCCAAGGCTTATAGAGACCGCATGAGTCCCTGGATTGAGGCGTGGCACCAGGCCTGGTTCAGGGGCTATCCCAGCAGCGCCTGAGCTGAAGGCCGTACTGCTGTCACATGACTCAGCTGGATCACTTAGGACCAGCACACTCAGCAGGCAGGCAGCCGCTGTGAAGCCCTGCCTGCTGTGACCCTCCAGGCCAGGCCTTTTGCCCACGTGGTCTTCTTTTGCCCTCAGAGGTAGGCACGTCTGTGTGATGCTCTTTGTACAGGTGGGAGGTGAAGCTGTGGTACAGAGCAGAGTCACACAGAGCAGCATGGTGGGGCCTCCCAGGACCCCACAAGCGTCTCTCCCCCCTCCTTTGCTCCTCTCTGGAAAGAGGGCCTCATGCCTCACTGATACCCCTGAGTTTCACCTACTGTTCATCTCATTCCAACCCATCCTTGAGGCTTGCTCCCTGGCCATCTCCTTCAAAAAGCTCTCTCTGGCTCCTGCTGCCTCTCTTGAGCAGCCATTCCTTTTTTTAGTTCTCACTTGCCCCTCTGGGGATGTTGGGGTTCATTGTTACACTTTAGAAGAGAGAAGCTGGATGGGTGTTTCTCCTTTGGGCCTTGCCTTTCTAACACCTTTTCCTAAATGTGCCCAAATAATTTCAGAAGGTTTACTTTTGTCTGTTTGTTTGTTTGCCTTGTTTTTGAGACTGTTTTCTGTAGACCAGGCTAGTCCTCAACTCATTCTATAAGCCAAAGGATGACTTAGAACTTCCCCACTCTGCTTGCCTCCACCTCTTAAGTGCTCGTTACAGGCCTGAGCCACCAGGCCTGGCTTATGCAATGCTGAGGATCAAACCCGGGTCTCCAGGCATGTTACCCAATTGAGCCACATCTCCTAGCGCTGGCATAAGTTTCTTTGGAAACAGCTATTGGTAGATGAGGGGAAGCAGAAGGCAAAATGTGTTTCCTTCAGGTGACTACTGTGAGCAATAGACTCAATTTAACTGGGGAACACTGAGTCTATATATTGTGTGTGTGCCTGGGGGGGGTGAATGGAGGGCAGGAAAGGAGGAATTGGCTTCTGGCTTCTCTGGTCACATAACTGTGCCCTCTGGCAGAGGGCAGAGAAGAAAGGACGCTGCCATCCCCTGCCCCACAGTGGCCTGGGGCTGTAGTCACTGGGGTCCCTGGTGGCTGGGCTTGCTGCCTATAGGCAGCCCACACAGCTGCTGTGCATAGCAGTCAGACTGCCCGGCAGCTCCCCAGGGTGGAGAGAATGATCCAGAACAGCTTGGAGTCATTAGACACTCTACGCTGAGTGCTTTTGGTGACAGCTGAGTTTCAGACCCAGGGGCTCTTCCTCTGCCTAACCTTCTCTCATCCCCTCCCTGTTTAGCTGGTGACTCCCCAAGCCCTGTGAAAGGGACAGGAATGAATGTCCTTTTAGCCCCTGGCATGGCTCCCTCACAGCCACAATGTGAAACTAGGCCCTTGGAAGGCAATGAAAGGGAAGCTGAATTCTGGTGTTGCAGCTGCTGGGCGACTTCAGATGAGTCACATAACCTCTCTGGGTGTCTGTCTGTTTTGCTTGTCAGCAGGGGCTCCTAGGCCCTCCTGTCATTCTGCTCTGAGCACATATTGAACTCAGTGTGGCTAAGAAACATTGATGTGGGAAAGCAGATACTCAGCGACTCTACAGCACACATGACAGGAGTGGGCAGCCCCAGGTCAGCCTCAAGGATGCTGGAACACAGAATAAAGCCATTCTGAAGCAGGCAGATTCACCCACCCCTTTACATGTGGGGAAACTGAGGCCTGAGGAACTAAGAAAGTTGGGGTTAGAATCTGATCTTCCTCTGTCCCCAACTTAACCTTTGATTCTAGTCATAGAAACACTGACTTAAAGCTGTTTCTGCATCCTGAGAAGGGGAGTCTTATGGCCTACAGGCTAGATAGAGTGAGACAGAAACAGTGGCCAAAGACACCAGAGTCTGTTTGCTTTAACAGCAGGAAAAGTTAGAGGCAATCTGTGCCTTGAAGACATAAAAGAAATAAGGGAGGGAGAGTGGGGTTGGGAGGGATTGAGGGAGGGGGCTACAGCTGGGATACAAAGTGAATAAAATGTAATCAACATAAAAAATAAAAGTTTAATTTAAAAAAGAAATAAGACACTATTTAGTGAGAGACCAAAAGATTAAAAATCAGTTATTAATTAAGGCCTGAACTAGGTGGGTGGAGAAGTCTAGTAATGCCCTGAGGGGAAGGACCACCTTACTGTATTTTTCCCCACCCACTAGAGATACAGTTGCTAGGAAACTGGCCCATCCCCCTAGGGAGGGACACCAGGTCATAATGGTCTGGGGACCTTCTTATAGCCAATCAATTCAAAATGTAGCATTTTGACCAATAGATGCTTGCCAGGCAGGAATCGCCCCTGCCTTGGGCATGCTGGGATGGACCAGAATCTTTAACTAACCTGGGCACGGTGCACTCTGCAGCTTGTAATGATTTACATAAAAAAGAACCTCACATATTTACAGCAGAGTCTGTTTATTCCTGGTCTTTTGGGGTTCGTGAACTGGGCAGAACATTAGGAACTTTTGTCATTCTTGTGGCCAGTATTTCTGGCAGAAACAAGGCCAGAGAGTTTAATCTTGGCTCACAGTTTCAGAGAGCTTTCAGCCCACCCGAGACAGACAGTGTAAGTGTGTAAGTGTGTAGAGGCTTCTCCTATGGTGGCCTGCTAGGAGCAGAGTGTGTAGTCAGAACCAGGAACAGGTCTAAACCTCAATATTCTGCCCAGACTTCTTCCATCACCCAGGCCCCACATCTTGAAGGCTGACAGGCTTCAAAAGAAGTTTACAAACTGGGAAGCAACAGCATAAAACATGAGCCTGTGGAGCATCTCAGATTCCAGCAGAGGCCCTTTCAGTGAGGCTGCAGGACGGTCCAGAAAAGGATGTGTTCCAACCCTCATGCAGTGTGAACCAGTGTGAAAAGGGGCAGGCTGGGGGGGGGGGGTTACTTCCCCATGTTCTTCCTTCATAGCCTTGCTGGGAAGGCACGGGAACAGGCAGTGAAGTCCTTGTCCGTGCCAAGTGAAAACCTCGCCAGGAGGAGGCATTCCCACACAGGAAAGAGAATGGGCCAAAAGACTGGCCAGCTTGAGTTTGAATCCCAGCTGGAACATTCTTTGCATTTCCACTGGATATTACACGATCTAACATCCGTAAGCCTTGATTTTCCTACTGTGGATCAACACCTGTTAACCAGCTCCACAGGCAGGACTCCTAACAGTTCATGGGATGCTTTTGACCCAGTGAACTCAGACGTGTGTGTGTGTGTGTGTGTGTGTGTGTGTGTGTGTGTGTGTGTGTG
>NW_026585698.1:1634790-1638918 GCF_907164565.1 Psammomys obesus | reverse complement strand
ACACACACACACACACACACACACACACACACACACACACACACACAGAGAGAGAGAGAGAGAGAGAGAGAGAGAGAGAGAGAGAGAGAGAGGAGAATCAGGAATTTAAGGTCATGGCTGGGCTACATATCCAGTTCAAGGACAGCTTGAGCTGCATGGAACCTTGTCTCAAACAAAACATAAAATAAAACAGTGCCAGGGAGATGGCTCAGTAGGTAAAGGTGCTTGCCAAGTAAGCGTGAGGACCTGAGTTTGCATCCCCAGAACCCACATAAAAGACAAATGTCTGTAATCCCAGCATTCTTCTGCCAAGATGGGGTGCTGGAGACAGGAGAGTTCCCCTAGGAAACTGACAGGTCAGCCAGCCTATAGCACTTTCCACAGAGGCAAACAAGAGAGACTGTGCTGATGGTATAATGTTCTTATGGAGTATATACAATTTATCCTTGTTCATTCAAATGTTGATTTCTCTCCCCCACTATCTGGTTTCAATCCGGACATTGCATTGTGACGCTTATTCTAAGCATCATCTGTCTCAAGTTTGTGTAAACATGCCACCATGTGTTCTCTGTATTGTCAACGAAACAACCAGCCAGTGCTGTGCAGTGGGGAGAATAGGATGGGACATCCTGGTCAGGAGGGGAGGAGAAGAAAGAGGAGGAGGAGGGCAGAGATCAGCAGGACAGGACTTGGAACTGGGAGGAAAGATGAAGAAGATCTAAGATGTGACTAAAAGCAAGTACAATGGGTAAAATCTGAATAGTAGGAAACTATGCAGGCTTGGAGGTTAAGGATGGAGTAACTATTGCCCAGCATTGTGCTCTAAGTTAATGAAATAAATCCTAGTCTCTGTGTGGTGATTTGGCTATCCAGATGGTTTAGGAATAACTACTGCTTAACTAAAAGATAAATAAATAATAAATATCAATAATCCACAACAGTGTGCCTCAAGTGAAGTTGAAGGGAGATCATGCCAAGGCTGTCCTCTCACCTCCACATCTGCACGTGGCATGTACATGCTCTCACATGGAAACATACAAAACACAACACATAAAATCAAACAACTATGTAAAAAAGCATCAATAACAAAAAGCTGCAGGAACCTGGGAGGACAGTGCCTGGGTCCCTCCAGGAAGGTCTTTGGAGTCACAAAACAGTTCTCTTATCTGCAGGTTGATGATACCCGAAGGACCCTCTAGTCATCATCAAGATGCAGATGAGAGAACTATTTTGTGAAGCTGAACATCTGAACTCTGCCCAGGGGACTTGGCCACCTTCTCCTGCCCCTGAGTCTGGGTAGCTCAGTAACCAGAGTGCGACTGAGTTTCCCAAGCTTCAGAGGGCTTCTCTGTGGCTACCAAGACTGCTTCCTCACCTGTGTCTCCTGGCCACTGACGGCCAAGGTAACAAGTAAGGGACTAGCCTCTTGGAGAGGAGGAGTGTCTGTCCAAGGTCCCAAGTCAGGCTGTCCAACTATCTTTCAGCGGTGGCCTTCCTCCATCTCTCCCAGTGGAGGCCTGCCCTCCAAGGCTGGGTTACCAGCCATCACCATAATAGACAAGATTCCTTCCAGGCATCCTAAGTTGGTCCAGCCTGCGGCCTAGAGGTGCCTGACCATGGAAATTTACATGGTGGATAAGTGGGGGGTAAGGAGCGGAGGAGAGCTTCGATTTATCTTTGGGGCATAATGGAGAGGTTATAAGAGCTAGCCTTAGGGCCAGATGGTTCTACTTAAGCCCCAGCTCCACACGGAGAAGCTGTGCATCTGTAGGCAAGTCACTGAGTTTTGTTGGGCCCCAGTTTCCTCATCTGTAAAATGGTGAGTTCTCAGAGAGTACTTCAAGGCTGAACCAAGCTGCCATGTTCAGGAACTTAGGTAGAGCTCAGCCTATGCCAAGGGCTGTGTCAGTGGCAACTGTTACTATTGTCCCAAGGGAAGGAGGGGTCGCCTTAGCCCCAGCCCCAACATCAGACCTATAGGTACATCTAAAATTGGTCTTCCAATGGGGCCGTTTGTCAGGATAGAAGAGTGAACCCAAGAGAATAGGAAGGTCATATGGGTTGCTAGTGAACTACAAAGGTCAAAATCCCCAGCTCGTTTCCTCCCCTCTTTCTATAAGGTTTTCTAGTGTGGTGGCTTCAGAGTAGCATCTTCGTCCTCAGGCTCCTCTGCTCTGGCTCCTGATGCACCTGGGAGATTGATGGGCTGTCCCTAGCGAATGTTGGCAGCAGCTTCCACAGAGAGCCTAGGAAGGGTAGCTGCTTGACCATGTCTCCCCAGGCTTGGAGCAGGGAGCAGCATCTTCTAGAAGGTACTGATGTTAAGTTGCTGCCTCCCCGGAGTCCTACACCTCTTCTTTTTCAGCCTCCCTCTACCTGCCTTTGGTGTCCACACGTCACATCTGAGGTTCCAGAGACATTCAGTAATCCACATCAATACAATGATGTGGGGACAGCCACAAGTCCCCAGCACCAGGGAGCAAGCTCCCTCTCCGAGGCCAGTTTTTGCAGCTTGGGGTCAAGGCTGGGGGTTCCATCACTAAATAGTTAGCACAGAAGGACAGACAGGGACAGACAAAGCATCCCTGCTGTGTCTGGAGTCTTGCCTTCTTGCTGCTGCTTCTCCCCTGCTACGGTTTCAGACCCAGCCCGATGACACAGAAGCAGCACACGTGGAAAGGAGGAAGCAGAGGATGCAGTTAGCCTCCATTTGATGTGAGTGGGGAAATTTGTGAGAGAGTTGGGAAGCAGCCATCTCTGAGTACTGAAACAAACCCAGCTATGAAGTCTTTGCTTTTTCCACTGTGTCTCTGGCCTAGGCTGGCCTTGAGCTCTTTATGTAGCCAATAACCTTGGACTTCTGATCCTCTTGCGTTTGCCTCCTAAGTGCTGGGATTGTTGGCATGAACCAAGTCTGGATTATACGGTGCCTCATGCATGTTAGGTGAACACCTTACTGACTGAGGTACATCCCAGCCCTGTCACACATTCCTGCGTGGCTCTGGGTAAGCTGCAGCCCCATTCTGGCATGGTTTTGCCCTGTCATGCCTCTCAGGGCTCTTATTATTTGTACCGGCTGGTTTTGTGTGTCAACTTGACACAGGCTCATCAGAGAGGAAGAAGCCTCAAAATGCTTCCATGGGATCCAGCTGTAAAGAATTTTCTCAATCAGTGATCAAAGAGGGAGGGCCCAGCCCATTGTGGGTGGTGCTATCCCTGGGCTGGTGGTCCTGAGTCCTATAAGACAGCAGGCTGAGCAAGCCACGGGAAGCAAGCCAGTAAGCAGCACCCTCCATGGCTTCTGCATCAGCTCCTGCCTCCAGGATCCTGCCCTGCTTGAGTTCCTGTCCTGACTTCATTCAATAATGAACAGCAATTGGAAGTGTAAACCAAATAGACCTTTTTCTCCCCAACTTCCTTTTTGGCCACGGTGTTTTTCATTGCAGCGACAGACACTGTTGCTATGACACTGTTCTGACACCTGGCATTCACTGTGATGCCTGCCAAGAAGACTCAACTGATAACTAAACACTAAGTACTCAGCAGGTGCCACACGTCTAGTCAGTACATCACCCTGGACTTCAGGCAGAATGGATGAATCAGTTAGCTATTGCCATATTTGGCTGCATAAATGACCCTGACCCCAATGGCTAACTCAGCAAGGAGGTTGCCTGAAGCTCACTGATCTAGGCTGGGCTGGGTGGCCTTGCTTTAGCCTGCTCACTACATGGGATGCTCTGTCCCCAGAGCCTTCACGTCATTCACTATCCCAGGACAAGGGCTGAAGGGGACATGCTCCTCTCACGGCACAGACCAAGCCCTGTAGCAGCACACGAAGCCCTGCCCTAAACCAAGCAAGTCTTGCAGGCAGGCAGAGAAACACCACACTTCAGTGGGGGCATGGTAGGACATGGTTTCGAGGGGAGCCAAGAGTCAGAGAGAAACTTCCTTACAGTTCTTTCCAAACAGTTAGTTTGGCTGATAACTGTTCCACAGGAGGGCAGGAGAAATGATAAAGTGCTGGGTGTGCCAAAGTGAGGATCTGAGTTTAGATCTAGGGAACCACAGGACAGCCAACGCTACACACACACACACACACACACACACACACACACACACACACACACA
>NW_026585698.1:1511449-1634780 GCF_907164565.1 Psammomys obesus | reverse complement strand
ACACACACACACACACACACACACACACACACACACACACACACACACACGTCTCTGTCCTGAAAAAAAAGTTCCACAGGAAAAAGAGATGGTCAATTAAAGGAATGGTGGCATTCTAAGAGTGGCACCTGGGCAGGGACCAGATACCAAGTTACCAGATACCAGATACCGTACTCACCCTTCCATGGCTGTCATGACCCATCCTGATCCTCGTAGCCTGGGAAGGCTTCTCCAGCAGCTTCTTGGAGTCAGGTTGTGTTCTTGTCACACATTCTGTCTTCCTAAGCATAACTAAGCATAACTTCTGGAAACATAAGAGGCCTTTCGAGAGAGCTCTATGGAAACCTTCCACAAACATTCACTCTTTCCCATCCTGCTAATTAAAGCCATGGCTGCTAGAAAGAAAGAAGGAAAAAAAACTTTAAGGAAATGAGATTTTATTATTCCTAAGTTAATCCATTTATCGTGAAAGGCTAGCCACTGAGCACACCACAAGAACAGTCTGTAGGGGACCTGCTGCCTGCTGCTTATTTGCCTCTTCATGTAGAAATTTTCTGTGGATGGCTGAGGCTGGGGAGCTAGACAGGTCAGTCTCCAGGTCTGCCTTTGAGGAGCTTCGGACAGACACAGGCTGTGGTGAGAAAGCAGAGGGGAAGGTGGGATGTGCCAGAGAAGCAGGGAGCCATCACGGGGTACAGAGTAGGATAACTGAAGAGGGACAAGAGCCTTTGAGGAGCTCAGATTCTGAAGGAGTAACCAACGCTTTCTGGAGAAAAGCTGGGGCTCTGACAGAGCTGTGAGGAAGGCACTTTGGCACCAGCCCAGCGTGCTTCAGACCCAAAGGGTAGAGACAGCAGGAAGGAAGAGACCGGAGTCCATGTAGCATTTCCCAAACGATGAGAAATAGAGTGGAGGTGGGGACAGGCAGCAAGGGTGAGCCCATGTGACCTGTGAACCGTGATGAGGGTTTGTGCTTCTCCCATGAATGACAGAAGTGCTGGAAGGTTCTGTGTAGCAGAATGGACTTCTATGACATCACCACCAGAGCCCTATGAAGACTGCCTAGAGGTTCTGGGATTGAGGAGCAGAATTGGGGGAAGGGCATATGGAACTGCCATGAGACTGTGGTTAGGGACTGGAATGACCATGTTTAGGGGCTGAAAACAGGACACAGTGGCCAATGGGTACAAGGAGAAGAGGAAGAATTCTAGAATGGCTTTCAGAACTACAGTTTAGGTTTAGAAGATAGTAGTGTTTCCCACTAAGACTGAGAATTTTGGAGCCAACAACACTGGAAGGAAGTGTTTCCGTTGGAGAAATGTATAGGCACAGCGACCAGTGAGACTGACTTTTCAGTGGGTGTGGCCAACAGGCAAGTGGTCTGGAACACCTAAGTAAGCCGGTCACCAACTATTTTTAGATCCAACTACCAAGCACAGATGTTTACCTTACAATTCATAACAGTAGCAAATTACTGTTAGAAAACAGAAATGAAATAATGTGGTTGGGGTCATCACAGCATAAGGAACTGTGTTAAAGGGTTTTGCAGCACTAAAAAGGCTGAGAAGCACTGAGCTAGGTTGAGGATGAGGGTCTGCGATAGGAGCTGCGGAAGCCACAGGAGAGGTGGGGCCCCCACGTGCTCCCCAATACATTTCAAGCTTCAGGAAACAGAACACTCTAAGAACTCACTCTAGGGATAGGGAAGGTAGCTCAGTTAACAGCGCTCTCGCCTGGCACACACAAATCTCTGCCCTGGATCACCAGCATGGTGTGTGGTGGCACATACTTTTAATCCCAGCACTCAGAAGGCAAGAGAATGAAAAGTTCAAGGTCATCCTTGGCTGTTTATTGAGTTTGTGGCCAGCCTGGGCTACCTGAAACCTCATTTCAAAACACTGAAGTGATTTTAACAAAAATGGCATTGACCTTCTTCACTTACTATATTGGAAGCGGTTGTTAAGCTTTGCCATCATCTCAGTGTTGTCCAAGACCCAGATCTGGGCTGGTTTTTATTTGTCTGGAACTGTTCTGGGTGGGGAATTAAACCACCAGCCCTGTGCACACCAGGCACTGCTCCACCACGGAGCTGTGGCCGCAGCTTGCTGCATGTTTTCTACTCCGCCACCTCCACTCATCTGTGTGCATATGTACTACATGACCACGGAAGGCAGGCTGAGTACCTGGAGGATGTGAACTCTGGGGAGGAAGTCAGAAAACAATTCATTAATAGATGCAATGCCTGCCTTTGGCTATGTTTGGCAAGACAAACAAAAAGGGATTAGGCTCATAAAAGAATTGGCTGGTTAACAAGGGGGAGTGGGAGGAAATTAAATACCCACTAATTAGTACTTGTGGGGTTGGATGAGGCAGGGAACTTAACCCTAAATGGAACAAGGCAAAACTGAGAAACGAGTGCAGGAAGAAAGGCTGACATCTGCCCAGTGTGGACCTGCTGCTTCAGACCCTGATGGAGTCAGAGATACTGGACGAGCTTCCAACCACCACAAATAGAGAGAAGGACTGAACATAAGAAACATCTGTTTCCAGGCCCTGGGCAACCAGAGTAAGGCAGTGTTCCCTGAGAAAATGAAAACAGTAAGATAAACCCTGTGACTATCAGGACTGTCTTCCAGGAGGGTGGAAAGCCACAAAGCATTTCAAGCTGCTAGGAGGCCAAGGTCCGAGCTCAGAGAAGTGGTGTGGTTGGTATTTGGGTAGCAGAGAACCTGGGCAACTGGACCCATGCAGAGAAAGAGCTTCAACAACAGCCTATAGGATTCATTCCGAGTCATTGACTCAATGAGGTTGATGTGTGGGATGAGTTTCATGTCAATAGGGATCAAAGAACAAGTCATGATTAAGAAGATGTAATCGGAAAAATGTGCTGATATGATCAAGTTTAGGACAGCCAAAGTAGAGAGGCCCCGGGAAGCGTGGGAGGCGTTCAGTGGGAACGGGCTGCTTGACGGGAGCCACATGGCAGCCTACAACTGTCTGTAACTCCAAGATCTGACACCCTCACACAGATATACATGCAGGCAAAACACCAATGCACATAAAATAAATCAACTATTTTTTAAAAAGAAACTAATTGTTTGTTTGTTTATTTTTGATACAGGATCTCTTTACATAACCCTGGCTGTTCTGGAACTCACTATGCAGACTAGGGTGGCTTTGAACTCACTGCTATCTGCCTGCCTCTGCCTCCCCAGAGCTGGGATCACTTCTTCCTGAGTAGAAACTTTAGAAAGACCAGACTTTAGCAGCGTTAATCCTGGAATCCCTAGAATGAAGACTCTCCTAGGCCTATTCTAACAAGGTTTAAAGACAAGCCTTGGGAGGATCAAGCTGATCTCCAAGCTGGAATAAAGCTCAATACTCTTTCAAGAGAAATAAAAACCAAAACTCAAAAACCTCAGCACTCAATAGCATAACATTCTGCCTATGAGAAACTTTACCCAAGGGCTGAAGAAATGGCTTAGCAGTTGGGAGCACTGACTGCTTTTACAGAGGACCTGGGTTCAATACCCAGAACCCACATGGCACATAAACGAATTATTGAAAAAGAAAGAAAGAAGCTGTGCCTAATACCCATAACCCAAGAGAAAAGTCACCAGCTAGAAACAGACCCTGAGGTGATAGATGGTACAACTGTTTGTTTTAGCTGTCAACTTGACACGATGTAGAATCACAAGAGAAGAGAGCCTTAATAAGGAACCACCTGGCTTGGGCTGGCCTATTAGCACGACTATGAAGGGATTTCTTATGTATGGTGGGAAGGCCCACCTTAAGTGTGGGCAGCTCCATTTGATAGGATGGGTCCTATCTGTATATATCTGTATATATACAGATATATATATCAGGTCTGTATATATCAGGAAAAATCGAGCTGGGTCCTGACATGTATGAATTCTTTTGCTGTCTGTCCCTGATAATGGATGTGATGTGACCAAGTCCTCCAGGTTTCTGCTGTGACCTCCTTGCAAACAGATTGTAACCTGAAACCGTGAACCCCAAATATGCCCTTTCTCCTAGTTTTTGTTTTGTTTGTTTGTTTGTTTTGGTCAGGGTATTTTATCATAGCAACAGAAATGCCACTAGGATGTATGGAATTTGTAGGTAAGGTCCTTAAAAGCAGAACGTAGATTCGTGTATTTAAAGAAAAACACAAGCTGGAGTGGTGGAACACATCTTCGACCTTGACACTGGAGAGGCCGAGGCAGCAGGATGGGCGAAAGTTCAAGGCCCAAGCTCCAAAAACAAGTAGAGAACATAAAATAGGATGATAATGAAGAAATAAATTAAATGTACTAAAAAGTAAACAAAATTATAGAGAACTAAAGCAGCTGAACTAAAGATTTCACCTGTGGGCTAAATAGCCAGTTTGACCGACACAAAAAGATTGGTGAGTGCCCAGGCAAACTAAAGGGCAGGAAAATAAGTCTAAAAAAAGACTCTGTGAACACTGGACAAATGGCCTTCAATACATATAGAGTTCAAAGAAGGAGGGATGAGGTGGCAAATATTTGAAAGTCAATGGCGAATCATTTTCCAAATTTGATAAAAACCAGAAACTCATAGACTTTTAAAAACAACCTCAGTGAATTGCAATCAGGGAAAATACAAAGAAAACCACTGGGAGGCACATTGCAATCAAGTTGCAAAAGACCAGCGATGATGAAAAAAATTATTTTAATTAAATACAACCAGGGAAAGATCTGCATCTTGCGGTCAGGATCAAGTTGATGGTGCGTCTGTCATGTACGTTGTAGAAACTCTAAGTGAACTAACCGAGCAACCTCTCGCTCTCCCTCTTTGCTTCTGAAGCAGGGTCTTGGCCTGTATCTCAGGTTGCCTTTCAACAAACAGAGATCTCCCTGCCTCTGCCTTCCAAGTGCCCACTTTACACATAATTGCCAGCCCACCTGGCTGAAGGCGGCTCCAGTTTCTACAAGATACTGTTTCCGGCTAACATCTGAGCCAGTGGCCTTCACCTCCCAACCTGGCCAGTATAACCCATCTGGCGAGCTCCTGCAGCAGCTTGAAGGGCGTGGGAATTACAGGCATCGAGAGAGAAATTCAGAAGTGTGTGTCTAAGATAAAAACCATCCCTGGTGGTCAGAAGCTGCGTGTCCAGGTTTCTGTGTCTGTAAGTGAGAGCTTTGGGAAAAAACAACAACAGAAACCAAAACCCTCACAACTCTGAAAGGTCTTTGCTTAAGCTTTAAAAATTAGGCTTTCTATTCTCCTTTTCCGTGTGTGTGTGTGTGTGTGTGTGTGTGTGTACACCTGCCCCTGCACACATGCCCATGTATGTGCATTGAAGGCCCAGGGTTGAGGTGGGGAGTCATCCTCAATTGCTCATTGTGCTTACTAGTTTAATGTCAACTTGGCACGAGCTAGAATCAGCTGTGAATATGTAAAGAGATGATGAAATGCTGAGAGAATGTACTGTTGTCATGGGCACCGCCATGTCAAGAATCGATACTTCAGATCCATGGGCCATTGGCAAAGCCTTTCCCTACCTACCCCCAACCGAGGGCAGTGACGATGGGGAGGCCTTCCTTGGTCCAAGGGTGAATGTTGGCAGTGAGTGCAAAGACTAGCAACTGCTCCTCTCTCCTGGATGTTCACAGCCTGAGACTGTTCACCTAGAAAGACCACCTATAGAGGTTGCTGATGCCCAAAGTGCTCCCCGTGATGTACATAAACAGGCGGAGGCTCTGGGCTATTGTATAGTTAGCGCCACCCACTGGAGAGCATTCACTCCACCTCATTTCCTGTACTTGTGTCCATGTTTCTGGTCCTTTCTGTGTTCCCTCACGGACCCATTCAGGCTTCCAAAGCCAGCTGTGGGCATGGCTGTGAGGCACTTTCTTGATTAATGATTGATGTAGAAGGGCCCAGCTCACTGTGGGTGGGGCCACCTGTAGGCCAGTGGTCCTGGAGTATATAAGAAAGCAGACTGAGCCATCCAGCGGAAGAAAACCTCCAACTGTGAGAGAAAAGAAACCCTTCCTTCCTTAAGAAGCCTTTATCAGGTATGGTATGGCAACAATGAGAAAAGTAACTAATATAGTGTTCAAAAAGGGTGTGTTTTCCCATGCTCCTTGTGATGGGGACAAAGGGAACCAGGGAGGAAGAAGATCTGCTATCTAAAATGGCCAAATTATATGTTGTAGTTTGTTTTCTGCAGCTGGGCTGAATATCACAACCAAAATCAACTTGAGGAGGGAAGGGTCATAGTCCCTCACTGGGGGAAGTCAGAATAGAAACTCAAGGTAGGAATTGAAAGAAACCATGGAGGAACTCTGCTTACTGACTTTCTTATACAGCCCAGGACCAGTTGCCTAGTGATTGTGCCACCTCCAGTGGGACAAGCTTTCCCATATCAGCCACCAATTAAGGTAATCTCTCACAGATGAAGCCACAGGCCAGTCTGATCAAGAAAATTCTTCAACTGAGGTTCTGTCTTCTCAGGTGACTCTCAAACTGGCAATAGAAACTAACCATTTCTCTGAGCATCATGCTTTTCATGATGGCATTTTAAGAACTGGGAAGCAAAAGAGTTTATCACTGGTTTCTTTTTCTCTAATTAAGAAGAAAACACTTTCTCTTAACACCCATCAGGCTACCTGTTGCCTCTATCAGATGAGAAGCTAGCTAGCTGCAAGGGAAGCTAGTAAAGAATTTCTTATCCAGTATTTTTTTCCCCTCAGTTATGGGAGTTAGATTTTCCCGGTAAGAGAAAGGGGGATTTGGTTGATGACTTTTGGGTAGGCACCCCCGCAGTGCTTGGTTTATCCCAGAAAAACTATGGGTGATAAATCAGGTGATCTAGAGAGTGATCCTAAGGTGTCATTTCAATGAGTAACTGTGAGGCAGAATGAAAGAAAGACTAAGCTGAAGACTTTTCTATCTTCTATATATGGGGCCAAGAAAAAGGAGTCTAATTTGTCTCTAAGCAGGAAGTGGCACCAAACTTGGCAGTTTCAGGAAACAAACATTTCTTGTCTCAGGATCAAGAATGGGAATGGCTTGGTCAGATGATCTTATTTCTAGGTATCTCATGACGTGTCAGTCAACTGATCTACAGTCATCTCAGCTCCCTAATGTAGATATTGACTGATGGCTAGATTCAATTCTTTGCTGGGTGGTAACTGTAGTTCTCAGTTCTCCCGATCACTATTAGTTGGGGGCCTCAGTTCCTCACTGACTACTGGGTGGGGCCCTTGGGTCTTCATTTACTCTCTGCTATTGGCTAGTGTACTCAAGACCTACTGGCTCTTGACAAGACCCTCAGGTCCTCACTGAGTATTGGGTAGTGTCTTCAGGTCCTCACTGGTTATGGGCTAGTGTCTTCAGTTCCTCACTGGCTATGGGCTAGAGTCTTCAGGTCCTCACTGGATAGTGGGCAGTGGACTCTGTTACTTATCAACAGAGTCTCTTTACAGGCAGCCTGGGCATCCATAGTGTATAGCTGTAGGATTCCCCTAGGATGAGTAACTGTGAGGCAAAATGAAACAAAGACTAAGCTGAAGACATTTTTATCTTCTGTCATCTGATCTTGGAAGTGATATGCTATCACACCCCCCATATTTGTCATTCACATTCTCCAACCCTGGCACAGCATGAAAGGTGACCATGTAAACTGATCCCCAGGAGGTGGGCATCTTTGAGGGCCATTGTGGGAACAAGACATCATACATACCCCCACGAAGACAGAAAGATATATCAAGTCTGATGTGAACCTCGAAAGCCCAGTGTCAGGGGACAGAAAGAGAACATTTCAGAAGAAAAGCATTCAGTACTTTTCAATATAGCAGTGAGAAGAGTAGCTAAGGATTAAAAAATGTCCACTAACTTGCTCACTAGGGTTATTGGAATTGTTAGGAGAAACTCCCATTGCCTAGTTTCCAGTGAGCAGAGGTGTGAGTGGCTAGGGAGACAGGGGCCCAGAACCAGTGTGGACCACATTCTTCAAGAGAATCACTTGATGGGAAGGAGGGAGAACTTCACAGAAACCAGAGGAGCTTTGGGTTTTGGATAGAAGAGGGCTGAAGATAATTTTAGATGGAAGAGAAACAGCCCATGGGGCTGGAAGAGATGAAGATGCAGAAAAGAGGGATGACGGATGAGTTCATCTCTTGGAGGAGACAGGAAGACTGAAGGTCAAGGATACAGGTGGGCTGCTTGGCTCTGAGCAGAGAGACACCTCATCCTCTGAGGCTGCTGTGGGGGAGGTAGGGTGAGTCTGGCTGGGGTGAGGCCCAAGGGTGAGCATGCCTGGGATCTGGGAACTTACACCTGATGGCCTCAATTTTCTTGGAAAGTTGGGAAGTCAGGGTTGCAGGGAGCTGTGCGCACTGTGATGTTGATTATCATGGTGATTATTCACAGGTGAAGGGAGGCGTAGCAACAGCCTGTTCTCATGAGCCGGGTGAGCCCTCCCCGTGTGATATCATGTGCTCTTCCATCTCAGCACACTCATTTTTCATCATTGGTGGTGCCTCCAGACAGCACCTGTCTGAGTTGCCAGGACGTATGAATTAGTGGTATTGAAATGAATGAGGTGGAGAGTACCAGAAGTCAGTGAACATGAAGCACAGTGCAGAGACCTCCAAGGTCTGTGTCACCAAGACCTCATCCACACTCTGCTACACTTCTTATGGGGAATGCATGAGCCCCAAGGAGGCCTTCTGTTTTCAAACAAAGCCTTAAGTCTTTTCCTTCAGCAGGGTTGAAGTCTGGCTCCCCATGTCCCTCATGTCCTACAGGAAGTTCCAGAACAAGACTCTCACACAAGCTCTTCCCCCAGAAAGGACCTTCTGTTTCTTCCATATCCTAGTATAGGAGGGTTTCTGACCTCTGAGATCCTCTCTCAGACTTTCTATCAGGCCACAGAGCTCAAAATGCCTCAGTGTGGTGGTACAGTCTGTGTTCCCAAGACTCAAGAGGTAGAGACAGGAGCACCAGGAGTTCAAGGCCTTAGCCACATAGTGAATTTCAGTTCAGCTTGGGCTTTCTCAAAAAACAGGGGAGAGGAGAGGGGAGGGAAGGGATCCATTTGAAGACAAGGTATTTGTGTTTGGTGATGACCAAGTGGAAGGGCTCTAGGGGTGCTTGAAGCACTGTACTTTCAGACACTGCTCACCTCCCTCTACAGTCAGACATACAGTGTGAGCCTTCTACCAACTACAGCCTACAAGGTGACACTCCCTTCTCCTCTGCGCCACTGTGCCCTGGTTCCTTACACTCCAGCATCTTCAGCATAGTTCTCATAGACACATCTTAGAGTCTTATCCACACACAGGTCTTCAGTGAGCAGGAAAATTCTTTTTTGTTTGTGTTTTTTTCAAGACAGGGTTTCTCTGCCTTGGCTGTCCTGGACTCACTTTTGTAAACCAGGCTGGCCTTGAACTCATAGAGATCCACCTGCCTCTGCCTCCCCAAGTGCTGGGATTACAGGTGTGCGTCACCGTGTTTACATAGTGCTGGCACCATACTGGAGAAAGGATTTGGGACACAGGAAGAGTGAATATATTGTCCTGACACCTTCAGGAGCTGGGAAGCACTGGAGAGTTAGCTTCCAAGATGGTGCCCATGGCCTCATGGCCTACTGTGCATGGCCTGGTGGACCCTCCCATGCATGAAATCAAGACTGACCCATCATCAATGGACCACAGCAGAAGACAGAGTGCACTTGCCAAAGGCCAACTCTGGAAGGTGTCAGAGTTCTCCACCAAGGTATACTTGGGTCCTTCGCCTCAGGGGAAACCGGAGGCAGTGTCATAAGGATGCTTAAGCAGCCGCGTGGATACACCCGAATGGAGTGGTGCTGTCACTGAGGCCGCTAAGCCACCTTGGAAGCAGACCGTCAAATGTTCGGATGAGGGCAGTCCCCACTGATAGCTGACTGCCACCGCTCAAGGGGCTCCCGGCTGCCAACCATCTTGATGCACAGAAACAGAAAAAGAATGGATGTGATATAATATAGTTAAAACCAACAGGCTTTAGTCATGATAACATATGTGCTCGCTGACACACCCTCACTATTCTCAAAGGTTTCAACGCTTAGATCCTTCCTCACAACAGCCCCAAGTCACACAGCAAAGCTACTAAGCGCTAGTACAGTACTTAGCTCCCATGTAGAGTTCCCGAAGCTCTGTCAGCACTCCACGAGCCTCTCTCCTTCCTGGGGGCACATCTTCATTTAGCCCCTGTCTTCATCCTCTCATGTCTCAACATCATCTCTTTGTGTGTGGTGTGGATTCATTTCTGTGTGTACGTGTGTACCTCTGGGTGCACTTGTCAGGGCTTCTGCCCGTCTGTGGGTCAGAAGTCAACACTTCCTGTAATCCTTGATCACTCTCCACCTTTATTTTTGAGGCAGAATCTCTCGCCAATCTTGAGTTCATGATTTAGCTAAACTGGTTGGCCTGAGGATCTCAGGAATCCTTCTGTTTCTACCTCCCTAGTGCTGGGGTTTCGATTCCCAAGGCTGGAGCTACAGATGCATGCCACTGGAGGATGCACTCAGCTTTTACACGGGTTTTGGGGTTCCAGACTCAGGTCCTCATGCACACACGGCTGGCACTTTACTGAGCCTCCTGCCCCCAACACCATCTCTTGCAAACAGGTCCATTCCTTCCTTTTCAAATCCTTTGTGTTCAGCCCCAGGTGAAAATGTTAACACAGCTGCTTATGATTAATGCCACCTGGACTGGCCAATGAAGACAAATGAGGGCTGTCACTACATGGTCTGCCAACAGATGATTGTACAGTGGGCTATCTAGAAACCATGATGTAGACACACAGTTCCTGGCTATGCTGTGACCGCGTCAGACTGGCTCAAAGAAATAACTCTGACCATAAAAACAGGAACATAATTGAGCTGTGGGCTCTGATGAGAGGCCATCTTCGTGGCTAACCCTAGAGTCTGATGCTTTCAAAGCCCCTCTTGAGTTTCAGAGACAAAAACACAGTCTGAGGAGAGAGAGAAAAAAGAATTGAACATATGTCCTGGTACCTTCTGGTCTCTACTTCTCCAGTTCCAACCTCTCCCAGTTCTCTTGGCTCAGTGAACCTTCCAGACTCTTCCAGAAGTAAATATCTCAGCATTGGAAGGTGAATCCCAAGATGGACCATTCACAGATCCTGCCAAAGCTGTCTCCACCTCAAGATCCTTACACATGGGGTGTCAATTCCTTCTGTCTGTCTGTCTGTAATAGCTTCACCTTGGCCTAACAGGCATCAGTAGTCATAGAATATCTAGATAGGCCCAGGCCCTACTGGAGAAGATGATAGAGACAGGCCCAGAGAGATGTTGTGGCAGGTAAAGGTGTGTGCCACTGCCCAATGACCAAAGTTCTGCCCCCAAACACCACAAGGCAGAAGAGAATCAACTCCTGCATGTTGTCCTCTGTCCTCCACATGTGAGCCATGGCATTTTGCATGCCTTCCCCAATAACTGACTAAATAATAAACATTTGATAATAATTTTTTAAAAGCTGGGAGATGCCTGCTGACCAGATAGCACTGGAGCTACCAGCAGCACAGCTGCCATGTCCCTCAAGTGACAGAATTCTGCTCACCCGAATTCCAGAAGAAGAATTCCAGAAGAAGGAGTGTTGAACTTGGCTGTCTGGGACAGGCGGGCAGGGCAAATGGCATGTGAATGATAAACACGGAGCAAGGCCCTTGAGATGATTTGGCCATTTGAGGAAGAGTTCTGGTGGAAATGGGCAGCCAGACCATGTTCTCCTGGGAAATGCTCCCAGAATTCAGGCTTCATCTCTCCAGGGAGAAACCCACATAGCACCCCACCCTTATTGTGATGCCCACGAGAGCGGGGTGGCTCTGCTTTTCTCTTCTGCCTCCCTTTACATACCTCCTGCCCCTGTGCACTGCACAAAGGAACCTGTTCTTCCCTGGCTGGGGGAGAGGAGGCTTACTTGACTCACTCATGGAGTGAGTGCTCTGCTCTCCTTCCGGCAGCTGTGGAAGCATTTGCCAGAGAATGGCTCTCTCCCCTGGTGCTGGAGTTCTGCACAAGGCCACTCAGGAGTTTTAGGTCCAGGCCATTCCAGGATGGGAGAAGTTGGATGTTCAGTGTCTTAGTTGGGACTCAGAGTTGCTGGGAGCTGAGCCAATTCCTTAGGCTTGAGCAAAAAGGAATTAATTGGAACATATTCCTACAATGTCCAGGACACCTCTGGCTTCAGATTCAGCTGGCTCCAGGTGTCATGGTTGCTAGGGAACAGTTGCAGCATATGTCTTGGCCACGCTCTCTCTACACACCTTCCTTCCATGTATCCAGGCCACTCCCAAACCCAGGTTCAAATCCAACACGGATGAAGTGTGGCTCTGGGCAGTGGAGAGAGGACAAGCGTGAGGTTACGAATTTGGGTCACCAACATCTTCACAATGGCTAGATTCTAGCCTGTACCTGTAACCCCAAGACTTTGTGGGAGGGGCAGTGAATTTGTAGAGCTTCTGGCTAGTCAACCTCACCTAATCAGTAAGCTCCAGATTCAGCTGATTCTTCAAATAAGTGAATGTCTCACATTATTCTTCCAATTAAATGGGTTTAGGCTTTCTATAACCAATAACCTATAGCATTCGATCAATGGCTATTTCACACAAACACACTTTGGCTGTTTCCAAGTCTGGGCAGCCAGAGGAAGTGCTACTTCAGGGATGTCTAGTTTAGATGTCCCAACAGACCAAAGGTGGAGGGAGGATGGCCCCTTAGAGTTGGAAGGGGCTGCAGGTGTGAGAGACCCTGGGCACCTGAGGATCTGAGGTATGTCCAGCAAAGAAGTTCACCTTTCGGGTTCTGTGGCCTCGTGGGAGGATTAGAATCGCTCCCCCAGGCAGCCTTGTACCTCCACCTCCTGTGTCCTGTGAATGGAACAGCTGCCATAGAAAGGGAAAGTGGGGGAAGGAGTCCTGAGCTACAACTGGTGGGATGCTGTATCCCTCAATTCCATGGCTCTGTGGCCACACTGGTGGCTGCACGGAGGCAGGAAGGTGACCAACAGATCCGACAGCATGAGGGCCTGAGCAGGCATGGTGGGAGAGGGGTGGAGGTACGGAGAGGGCTGGGCAGCCAGAGTCTGCACCTTCTGACTCCTGCTTCTGAGTCTTCACGGTGTCCCTGGCCAGCAGGTTGATGTCAGAGTTTCCGAGCACGTGCTTTGATGTGCATATAAAGAAAGGCTCCTGGGCCAGGAAACCCAACCCCTCTCTAGTCTTGGCTCTGCTGTCCACTTGCTGGTTGACTTTAGATCAGGATATTCACCTGGTGGGGTCCCTGTTTCCTAACATCAGGGAAAAAGACAAAAAAATCAAAGGATTAAGAAGTGCAGTACCTGTTGCTGCCTGCAGAGGGCACTACTAAGACATTTTATAATAATAAAAAAATTAACTAAAAGTAGGGAGGTGGGGAGGTGAGACACCCCTCCCCCAGCAAAGGACTGTAACACTCTCCTCCCCACCAGGAGGCTAAGGAGAGAGCTCCTGGGGCTACAAAAGTCTCCAACAAAGCTGGGGCAGTGGTAGGGTGGGGGCCAGAGTAGAACTGGGTACATCTGAGCGAAAGGCTTGATTTTCTTTCTCAGGTCTTTATATCCAGGGGCAACAAGAAGAGAATGTCTGTCTGTCTGCCTGCCTTTCTTTTTCTTCCTTCCTTCTTTCCTTCCTTCCTTTCTATTTTCCCTCCCTCCTTCTCTCTCTGTCTCCTTTCTCTTAAAGAAAAGTTTTCATTGTGGAAATGGCATGTGTTTATTCTTAAAAATACAGCCACTGAGCTATGTAAGTTCTGGAGGTGGGAGGAAGTTTGGGGCCCGTAGTGACCCTCCTATTACAGTGGGATCTCTGCTGTGTTAGTTAGCCTTTGATCCTCCCCACCCCGGGCCTCTACAATAGCAGAAGAGAAACCAGTTCATATAGGAGAAGGACGGAACAGGAAAGACCTGAGGTCCAGAGAGTTCAAACAGAGTTACAATAACTATGGCTGACATTTATTGAGTGCCTGCTGCATACTACACACTGGGCTAAGTGTTTCACATATAGTTCTAGATAACCCTGGGAAATATATATAAATATATAATATATTAATAATATACACTGTATAAATAATACACAAGTAAATAATATAAATTATTATCTCTACACATGCAAGAATCCAGTCAAAAAGTTACTAACCTAGAGTAGTAAATCAAGAACTACATAGAGTTGTTTGACCCCAGAATCATAACTTTGTTATAGGTCAAGGCAAAATTTGGAGCTTTGTTCATACTGCCTTGGGCTGAAGCCTTAGATGTGGGAGGAGAGACTGAACTCCAAGAAAAGCTGGGCCTTTCCTCCCACCCAGCCCTCCTGAGCATCCAGGGTACCAGAGCCCTCGGTTCCTCAAAGCAGACAGCTTCTTCCACAGGTCCCTCCTTAGCCTCAGGCTCCTCTGAAAAACTCTCTAGTAGCAGGGGCTGACAAAGGAGGCATGTGAGGAAAAGGCTGGGGCGGGAGCATTGCTTTGGGAGTCTGGGAGAACTGTTCCGAAGTGTGGTTGAGGCCAGCTCCTGAGCCCATGACCACATGGCTTCCCACCCCCTCTCCCTAGCACCGTGACCCTGGTGGATTTCATAAGCTCTCCATACCTAGATTTCCTCATTTGTCAAATGGGAGAGTAGAAAAACCTACTGTGAGGATTTCATCACATTCTACAACACATAGAATAATGTGCCCGGAACTGCATGCAGCCAATGTCTCACAAAACATTAGCTGGCATCATTCTCCAGGGCAACTCATTCCCACCTTTTAAAATGTAGTGAGCAAAACTCCACAGCTCTGTGCTCTTGCACAAGATGTAGGCTGTCATTTCAGCCCCAGCTCCATTCATCTTGCCTGATGTTTGAAACTGGCTACTCCTCTTGGGATCCTCAGAAGGACCTAGTCAGGTTGATAACCAAGTATCTCCATTCTAGAAGCTTTATACGGAGTACCATTAGTGACTACTCTCCCCTCCAGGCCAGGTTCAAGTAGAAGTTACCAAGCTATGAAAGCAGACAGCACCAGACCTTCCGGAACTTCTCTAATGATCCTTGCTTGGGTAAGACCTATCCGATTATACTGTTAGTCCATCACGTGATCAATGCCGCCACCACCAATGGCATGCTGGTCAATGCCAACAGCTAATGTGAACCATGACCCAAGTCACCCTGTTAGCAACAGCGCTCTCCTTCCCACAGCCTCCTCCTCCATGATGTGGTCTTTGTCATTTTCTCCACCCTCTCTGCCATCTTTACCATTGCAAGAACATCTGGGCATTCTCATGAACAGATGTTGTTTAGAATCAGTCAGAACCCTTTCCTAGTAAGAGACAGAAACTCAGGTCAACTAACTCAAGAAAAAAAAGTAATTGAGGTTTTCGGCTCACTGCCCAAAATGGAAATGCAATGCATCCTAGGGATAATTGCCCAAGGGGGTCGAACACCCCAACCCAAGGGGAAGCTTTCTCCACTCTGTCTCCCATCTCTCCTTTCCACTGTTCACTCCATCCTGTTCTGCAGACAGAACTTGTCCACGTGGCTCCATGGGTTCCTACTCTGGCTGCATAATGACTCAAAGCAGATTAATTTGGTCTGTTGGGCTCGAAGTGAAACACCCCACACAGGCAATCCCTGCTGATTTTTGCTTGCACACCATTTGGTCTATCTGAGTGGCCAGATGTGTGGTATCTCGGCTGATCTGACTTGATCATGTGCCTAGCGAGCACATGACAGCTGGGGACACTTGGTGACTACGCAGGCACCCTAGCTTTTCTCTCTACAGCTACATCTCCCACTGCAACCTTAAACCACGACCACTGCCACATGTTGGGAGGATAATGGTTTCATTCACATACCCCAGTCATGTTATGTGAATGTGCTTCTGTTTTAATCCCGGGTGTGGGATACGGGCTGCTTCAGTTTGTCCACAGCCATGAACTATGATTGTCTCATGCTCTAGGAGAAGTGTGATTTTTGTTGCTGAAAATAGATTAATGCTGAGGACTCTAGAGAGGGTATAAATGGGACAGCCTGAGAGGGCCTGGAGTGGCTGTTGCTCTCCCTGTTGCTGCCCCGGCTGCTGCTGGTCCCTGTCCTTCCTGGTTCCTGCTGCTCCATTTGCTATGACTGGATTGTTGTTTAGAGATATTCTGACAGCAAAGATTGGACTTGCCCCTAGGAACTTGATGCCCCTAATCAGCAGGAAGTAGTCTGAAGAGGTCTACGCCCCCTTTTCCCTCTAACCTCCTTTCTGGGGATTGGAAGGGATTAGGGTAGAATAAGAGTTGGGAGGGTAGTAGATATAAGAACCCATCAAAGTAGCCCAAAAAAGTATCCTTACAATCACGTCTCCATCATCTTTACCGTCACCATCATCGCTATTACCATTATCACCACTGCCACCTTCACCACCATTATCACATCTCCATCATTTCACCAACGTTATCACCACCACTGCCACCTCACCATCATCATCACTACCACCACCATTACCACCACCTTCACCACCCTTTGACCTCTACATCATGCCCAACTCTGAGCATCAAACTTGGAGCAGCGATAGACTGGCGTTTGATGAGGCTTCCAGTCCTGCAGGAATTTACTCTCTCCAGGAAGCCAGCGCAACTGAATAAAAAAGATGGACTCTAGTCCTTGCTGTCCGATAGGAGCAAAAAGTGAATCTGTGGGCACAAGATCTACACCTCTGCCCTGGGAAGGCTGGCATCCTTAGAAATCATCAGTACTGTATTCTGATGGTCCAGACCATCCAGCAAACAGTCACTATGCCATAGCCCAGAGTGAGAGTTGCTCCTCCATATGTGCCCAGTTCCCACCCCATCCCAATGCCCTGGGCCTCACCAGAGCCCTCACCACACCTGCCCCTCCCCCAGGAGTCTGTGGCTTTATTTTTTTGGCTCTGTGCCTCCTATCCCTGCTCCATCTCTGAGCAAACATCTGTTTCCAGATGTTGTCCCAGAGCCTTGTAAAGTGGAGGCAGCACTCTAGCTCATCTATCTCCAGCAGGCCTGCCTGTCGACAGTGAGCTAGCGTCAGACAAGGGCCAGGCTTCAGAAAGCAAGACCCCGATGGGCTCGGGGGTACAGGGCAAGAAAAATAAACACGACCTCCCTCCTCACTTCAGAAATGACCCCCACAAGAAAAGGCTTCCGGGTAGGTGCTTCTGGACACTTCAAAGGAGATCTGCCCTGAGATGAGATTGGAAGACTGGGTTCACGTTCAAGACAAAGGGTTCCGGGTAGCAGGGTGGGTAAGGGACAGGCGTACTGCTGGTAAGTACACATCTGCTTGGACGCACGAACCGGGCTCTTTGTGATCTGTCTGTCATCAGCCAGAAACATCTGTGTCTTGAACGCCAGCTGCCTGTCCCTCCCACAGCCCTCCTGCCTGTCAGGGAGCCACAGTTCTGGGCTGCTTTTCAGAGCCCATGATTAGGGCGCCTAGATTCTGAACCCTTCCCAAAAGCTGACAGACAGCTCCGAAGACCTGGGCTCTTATACTTCACGATGATTGTTCTTTCTCCAAAAAGCAGCAAGCGGCCCCGATGGATGCACTTCCTCACAATTCCCGACGTCTTCAGGCCATTCATTTCCATCTTCTCTCCCGGGGTTTCTGCTTGCTAAGGGCTTTTCATGTATGCTACCATTTTAATATCTCAGCACCCCCAAGAAGCAATTAACTCCCTCCCGACCCCTGCCAGCCAGGAGGCTGTGTTCTCAGGTCAGACTTGGTGGAGAGGTACATGGTCTGAAGAGACAGAGGCCAGGACCCAGAGACCTGGGAGCCATGTCTCAAACTCAATGTGAATCAGCAAAATGCATTTTATGTCCAGTACCAATCTCAATAGATTGATAAATGCCTCCTATTCGGAAAAGCCCAAGGGTGAATGTGTGGGAACCCAGTAACAGGTGTGGTCTGGAGGATGGTCGGAGCACTAGACCTACAAAAGGGCACACAGTGGCTCTCCTTTCTGCTTTGAGAATCCGGGACACGAGGAAGCATGAGCCTTTGTTGGATCATGCTCTTGTGTGAGCTTTGGTGTCAGTGCCCAGTCTGTGGTTCCTCTCATAGTGGTGACAGGTTGCTCTGGGTCCTCCATGCTGACTCCACACTGTGTGTGCGTGTTGTTGCATCCAGTCCCTATGGTGACTCGGGGACATAGGAACTGCTCTCCTCATAGCTCTGATGTTAAGAGCAAATGTAGCTGGGCAGGGTGGCACACAATTGTGAGCACAGGGGAGGCAAAAACAGATGATCCTATAGGAAAGAGAGCCCCATCTGGAAAAGAAGGTGGATGGCTGCTGAAGACCAACATGGGAGCTTGTCCTCTGCCTCCACACCTGTGGAGGCAAACACCTGTATTTATGTATGCATACACAGGAGGTGGGGGAGAAAGAGAAAGGAAGAGAGTCCAGAGCTATCCAGGTCCAACTTGGAGAAAGCCAAGCAGGAACTGACCTTAAGGGCTGAATTCTCAAATTCTCTGAGATCATAGGAATGGAGTCTACTTTGGGAGTCCAGCTGCTCCTGGAAGAAGTCAGAAAGCAAGATCTGGCTTGAGAAGGTTGTGTGTGTGGAAGCCCTCGCTCTAATAGGTGGGTGTGGCCTTTGCTACTTACAATGCCTCCCACATCTCACATTTCAGGGTCACAAGCTCCTCCAGTGAGGCTCCTTGGCCCACCCTGGGGTACATATATCTGTGGCCTCCAGGGGACTATATATTCTGGCATCCACAGCCTGGACTAATTCTTATCTTGACTGGGACTTGTTTTGGTCAATAGCAAGTGTCTCAGTTAGGGATTTAACCCCTGTGAAGAGATACCATGACTATGGCAGCTCTTATAAAGGACAACATTTAATTGAGGCTGTCTTGCAATTTCAGAGGTTCAGTCCATTATCACCATGGTGGGAATCACGGTGGCAGGCAGGCAGACATGAAAGGAAGTGAGAGTTCTACATCTTGATCTGAAGGCTGCAGAAGGAGACTGTGTGCCACACTGGGTGTAGCTTGAGCATAGGAGACCTCAAAGCCCACCCCCACAGTGACACACATCCTCCAACAAAGCCACACCTACTCCAACAAGGCCACATCTCCTAATAGTGTCACTCTATGGGCCAAGCATTCAAAAATATGAGTCTATGGTGGCTCTTAACACGTGTGCTTGCCTTTATCACCAGTGTTTGAATGAGAATGGCCCTATAGGCTCATATATTTGAAAGCTTGTTCTCTGTCTGGTAGAACTGTTTGGGAAGGATTAGGAGGTGTGGCCTTGTTAGAGGAAGTGAGTCACTGGGGCTGGGTTTTGTGACAGTGTCAGGAACATGGCTGTGGCTTTCAAAGCCTATATCATTTTCCAGTGTCCACCTCTCCGCCTCATGCCCAGGATCACATGTAGCTCTAGCTACTGCTCCAGCACCATGCCTGCCCGCTGCCATGCATGGCCTGTGTACCTGCCGAGGCAGACCAGCCCATCCTGCACATGTCTGTTTGTATGTGCATGCAGAAATACACATGATATCCTGTGTTCCTATCCTGGTTACTTTTCTATTGCTGTGAAATGAAGTCATGACCAAGGCAACGAATAAAAGAAAGCATTTGATTTGGAGTCTATGGTTCCAGAGGGTGAGAGGGTGAGGACATGGCCAGGAGCATGGCAGCAGGCAGGTGTGGTGCTGGAGCAGTAGCTGAGAGAATCTGATCCTGGGCATGAGGTGCAGAGAGCAAGAGAGAGAGAGAGAGAGAGAATGAAAAATGATACCAGCTTTTGAAATCTCAAAGCCCAGCCCCAGTGATCTACTTCCTTTAACAAGGCCACACCTCCTAATCCTTCTCAGACAGTTCTACCAACCAGGGACTAAGCACTCAAAATATATAAGCCTATGGGGTCCCTTCTCATTCAGACACAGCTGAAAAAGGCAAGTGCATGTGGTAAGAGCCTAAATAAATGCAGCTGGGGGCCACCCACACACATGCACCCACTCTCACCGGAAGCCACAACACCCAAGTGCCCCAAGTGTTTTCATCAATGCAACCTCCCCAACAGGGCTCTGCTCTTAACTTTCAGAGTTCAGTATGGCTTCATTCAATAAGGCTGCTGGGCCCCTTTCCCACAAACCTGAGCTCTTCACCTTCCATGGTAGCCTGTTCTGCAGGGTCACAGCCAATGACCTAGCCTGCACAGCTGTGTGGGAAAGAAGTAGGGACTTCAGAGAAGGTGTTTCCAGATGCCTGGTCCTCAGTCCCTTCTCCTTTGAGCCGCAGCGAGCCACCCAGCCACCCAGCTTCCCCAAAGCGCCATCGTTCCCGGGGCCTTTGCACAGGCAGGCCTCTCTGTTTGGCCTGTGCTCCCTGTGCCGCCTCTTCAGCTTACTCCTTAGCTCATATGACTTGTGAGTCATATAGGGGGCCCTCTTCTGTAGTCCCCCAACAGCCATTGTGTCCTGCATATCGTCATATTCAATGATTTCAACCAGTCATTGACCCATCTTGTTCACAGCTGTGCCCCTGACACTGTCATAGAGCCCTGCTCCAAAAAGGGTTCCATGCATATTTGGCAGGTGAGTGGATTTTTGGCTCCTATCCCCTATGCCATCCTTTCCCCTCCATTCTCATCAGTCTGTCCCTGAGGTAGAACCAGAGGCATCAGCTAAGAGGTGCCAGGAGAGAGCTGGGGCTCAAATCTATCCACCCATTCACCAGGTGCTTTCTTGTTCAAGCCCACCACCCTTTCTAGAGTAATCCTTAATGACCACATGCCTGCCTCTGGGAACTCCCAGCTTCAGAGAGGACAAGCATGGGTGGAGTTAGAAGAGTTAATATAGGCTTTAGGCCATAGACAGTGGCTCCCTACTTCCATCTTGTTGAGTAACTGAACTCCACAAAGCCAACGGAGTCTGAGCCAATAGGGTCTTCTCCCTCATTGCTCACCTCACATAGGCCTCGGAAGCAGGACTGCAAAGTGGGGATTTCCCACCAGGGAACATAAGGCTGGGAAAGAAACATGGACCAGGAAGACCTGCTTAGCTTAGCTGTGCCAGCCATGGGGACCACAAAGGGAAAACCCTTGGGCCTTGGGCTTGGGACAAATCAGGTGATGTCAGCCTCCTGCCAGGGTCACCTGGGCCAAGGTCATTGTGAGAGAGATCAAGCTTCCAGCAGGAAGCCACAGGGTACCACCAATGGCTTCCAGCTAAGGGAACAAAAAGCAGAAAGTACTAAGGAGGCTCGGTGGAGAGAGGAAGGGGAGTTCTCAGAGACCCAGGAGGGCAGCTAGATGGGAGAAACAAGGGGCACATGAGCTGGGGGTTGTGTGGAACAAAACCAGCCCAGGAGGACATAGGAACTAACTCCCCATACCCACCACAGTGAGGTGTGGGCAGAGCCATGACTCTGTCTTATTGGCCCCTCCAATTCCTGGATGAGCTGGGCCTTCTAGGAGCATGATGGGAATCTCTGCCTCTCTGGTCTACCACTAAACTCCAAGAGTTTCCTAGGCAGAAGCGTGTGGACATATCTATGTGATCCACCGCAAACTGGCTTGAACAGAGCTGTCCCACAGTTGGGAGAATTCAAAGTTCAGTTGGATGAACTTCCAGTTCAGCAGAGGCCAAGGACCCAAAGAGCATCTCAAGACTGAAGCTCCCACCCCTGCCTGCCCCACCCCACCCCAGGCCTCATCTTACCTAAGCAATGGCGCCACAGTGCCCTGAAATTCAGACAGCTGTCTGTTCAGAAGATTCTTGCCATACCCATCACACCCACCTCTCTCTGCTCCATTCCTGCAGCCAGGGAAGAAGGTGACCTCATGGATGTTACCCTTCTTGTCACTGCAGACTCCCTGAAGGCAGGCTACCTAAAAGGGAAAGGTTTGCTTTGAGAGTATAACCCATTGAGGCAGGAATTTGTGGGAGCAGGAGCATGAGGCGCCCAGTCAAGCTTGTCTCCAGTCAAGAAGCCAGCACAGAGGAGGGCGAGGGCCCAGCTTGCTTGCTCCTTTTTAGTCATCAGGACCCCAGCCCCTGAGAGGGTGCTGTCTACCTGTAGGGTGGGACTTCCCACCTCAATCTAATCCAGAAACTTCCTCATGGCTGTGCCTACAGGTTTGCCTCCTTGGTGATCTAAATTCCGTCAGATGCATCATATTAACCATCATGAGTCATAGAGGGCCTCGCATATAGGGCTCACTCTATGCTAGTGAGGTGCAAGGACTGAGAGGGTGGGAAACCCGGGCACCGCTGCTGGAAGAATGGGGGACAGACTGGAGTAGGATGAAACAATGGGTAGGCCTCACATGTGACTCTGACGAGAGCCATGCTCGGAACCGCCCAGCAGAAGCAGTGTGGTAATTCCCAAGAGGCCTGACTGCCACCTTTCACATGGGGCAGCAGGGCTCTGGGAGAACTGAGCAGCAGTAAGAGAGACAGGGAGGTGACAGCCACACACGAGGGTCAGCGCTGTGGTGGTGGTGTCAGGAAGAGAGGCGCTGTCAAGGCCGCGGGGAGAAGAAGAAAAATGGGATTCAATCATAAAAGTGCCCTCCCCCACTACACACATCCACCCCCAGTGAGGCGTGGGCTGAGTGCAAAAGGCAAGGTCCAAAGCTGCGGAGAGCAGGGCAGATGCACAAAGCAGGAAACCACAGAACATTCCTGAAGAAGAGCCCAGACTGCACGCATAGGGGCATGGCTTGCCTGGGCTCTCCACTCCAGAATCCAGGTTTTCCTCTGTCTGTAGCTGTTTTCTGTGACAAACCTGGGGAGACGAAACACACGTTCATTCACGCCACATAGGGAACTCACCACAGACCAAAGTGCAGATATCACCAAAGTCCAACTTAGGGAACCAACGCATTTTATTGGGGTTACTTACAGAAAAACCAGGTGAGATTTACAGGAGCAGAAATGACTCAAAGACAGTTGTACCACCAAAGCTCACCACAGCATGGGTGACAGCTCACGAAGCTGGGAATCTGGAGAGCACTGCATAGGCTGCAGGCAGCTCCCCAAGCTGCGGAGTGCCCTTTCCAAGTGACTCTGGTCTAAACCTCCTCCAGGCAGTCGGTTCTCCGTTCTTGACAGCTTTTTTCTTCTGAGAGTCTTCTTCCCAGTTCAGCTTCCTTCTGAATTCAGCTTTAATTGCTTACTGGGGTCAGGGGGAGTGGAAGGGAGGGAAAGATGGGGGAAAGGATGGGAGTGGGGAAGAAAGTATAGGGGGATGGGGGGACAGGGATGGAGTGGGGAAGGGGGGACTTTGATTAGCACACATACAACAGGGACAAATGAATCTGGTCAGTTTCAGGGACTTCCTCCTGCTTGGTTGAGTTGTTTACCTTCCTGCTTAAGGAGCTTCCCTGAAGGATGGGATGTTTCAATCTGGGAGGAAACTGTTACACAACAAAGCTGCAGATCAAAGTCAAGTTATTTGGTTAGCATTGGAGGACCTTCTCACTACAAACCGGAAATTCCTTTGTCTGGAATCTCTGCTGAATTGCTTGGACAACCCTAAAGGTCCTTCTTCAGCCTCTTCCATTCGTGGCTGTACACTTCCCTGCCTTACGTGTTAGCTGTGTGTGGACATGGCTTAGCCTCTTTTCATCCCTGAGTCCTAGATCCTAGCTCTTCAAACTAAACCTAATTTTACTGCAACACTGATCAGAGAAGGAGATGCCTAACATGAAAAAACAGAAACAAAAAACAAAGCATCACCAGAAGAAGAAACTGAGACAGTGCAGAAGAAGAGGGGAGAGGGGTCCCTCAGCTCCGGCAAAGGCTTGCTTGTTGCAAAGTTCCCTCCAGCTGTGGAGAGGTGGAGATTATCTGTCATCACCTTGTCCTCCTGGGTCCAATTTGTTCCCATTCCATAGACTGGGAAGAGGGCGGGGTGTATGTCAGGCAGCACCAGCAGCCATGAGTTCCTATGAGACGCCATTTTTTGAGAGTTCCTACTCTTTGCTTTGAATTCATTGCCTCATTGAGACCTCCTGAAAAGCTAGATCTTTTATTATAAACCCATTTTATTTAATTATTTGGTTTTTCTTTGAAACAGGATCTCATATAGCCCATGCTACCCTCAAACTCACCATGTAGCCACGAATGACCATGTACTTGCCATCCTCCTGCCTCTGTCTTCCAAGTGGTGGAATTAGAGGCACATGCCACTACACCTGTCTTATTTTATACTCACTGTTGGAAAAGTTGGTTTTTCTGACTGCATGGGGTCTGTCAGAGCCTTTTTGGGGTTAGACTTTTTTTTTTTCCATTGCCGCTCAGGCTACCATGACACCCCGAGCCTGAAACGCCAATCTCAAAAAAAAAATGCTGCAGCCGTAAACGTTTTCAGTTTTGCTGCGTTGGCTCAGTGATACGAATAACCCAGTTCAAGCGCCTTTCAGACAGACAGCCCTCGGCAAGGCTTGCAGAAGCCTCAAGTTGCTCAGTTTTCTGCAGTGAACATTCCAAACTCTTCAGCGCCACCTAGCGGTCTTTAGTGCCACTGTGTTCTCAGGCTTTCGTACTTGGAGGAGACATCCCTTGACAAGGCTGGAGACCCAGAGGCCTGCTTGCTGATGAGACACATTAAGGAAACGCTGACTCTGGGAGTTCCTGGCCATCAGCTCTGTGCCCTCCATTGCTTTCTAGCCCTCTAGCTTTCTGTGGCAGCTTAACTCTATGTAAGTATTGTATTACAAGCTCTCAACCATAGAAGCGCACTACACACTAATGTTTGTTAAGTTTGTCCTGTTCCTGGGAAAGGGCATCCACTTCCACAGCCCTGTCACCTCCACTTCCATTTCACAGGTCAAAGGCCAGACGTTGGACCCTGGCCTGATGCTCCAGAAAGCTCAGCCCCACCACCTCATTTGCAGGAATTTCTGGAGGCACAAGGAAAGAGGACTCTAGTGACAGAAATCCCTCATAGGGGGGAGGGAGGTGAGAAAAGAGGAAATACCAAATGCAGAATGCCTAGCTCTTCTACAGCCCATGAAGCCGCTAGGCTGGATGGGATTAGCTCTGAGGGGGTTGCAGGAGAGATGAGTGTGAGTGTGTGGGAGTTGCTGGCCTTTGATGGCTTGGGCTCCTGGGTCATCTGGTCTGCTATGGGTCTCAGATCAACATCGGGTAGAAAGGGAGGCCTCATGCCCGTCAGGCACCCTAGAATAAACGTGGGCGGTGGGCGTTGACCCCTGATGAATTTCTGTTCCGTAGTCCTTTAGGTCTGGTCCTGAAAGAGAAAAGGGCGCCAGCGCTGCTGCACCGGAACACTGACTGGTCTTTCCACTCCAGGATGAATCTGTGGCTGGTGGGACGGTTCCACCAAAGACCCCTGCGAAGAGTGGGCCCTGGGTTGGAGGGGGTGAGGGCGAGATTGAAGCAGTCACGGCGAACCTCCCCGCTCAGGACATACAGGACCATGCTGCCACCTGGACAGTGACTCAACGGGCTGCCGTGAGGATCCCCGAGGCACCGGGAAAGCAGGGTGCTGTGGTGCTGTGCCTTGGGTGACGGGAGGGTCCCGGATGTTCTGGGAAAGCGGGTTGCTGTGATGCCGGGTCCCTAGGACTTTGAGGTCTTGGGTGTGAATCTATGGAAAAGAAGAGGAGCTGAGCCCCCACCTCCATTTCACACCCCCTCCCCGCTTATAAATAACCCCAAGTGTCACTTCAAAGGACACCGGGAGCACGGGATGGGGGGCTAACGGGGTCGGCGGGCCCCGCACACCACGCCCCCCACCCCAGGCGACTTTGCATAAATAAACAAACCCCAGCGGCGGCCCGGCAGGAGGCGGAGGAGGAGCGGGAGGAGGGCGAGGGAGGAGGGCGAGGGAGGGGCGCGGGAGATTAGTTTGGGAAGTAGCGCCCGGCGCTCATCCGATCCGCGCGGCCGCGCCGGCTGTGTCAAGTTACAGAGGCGCCGGAATCGGCCCCAGCGCGGCTCACTGCGGCCACGACCCACCTTTGCCCATGGGGCCCTGCATGCGCGCCCCTTCGCCCGGGGACTGACAGCCGCTCTCACTGGGAGACGCAAAAAACCCAGAAGGACCCCGAGCGTCGCACCAACCCGAGGACTCTGAAGAGGGAGCGGGGCCAGATCCCCAACTTGGAACATTCTTCGAAATCACTTTTTTTTCCTACTTTGGCGTACCCCGTTCGCGCCTGCTGGTGGCTCTTGGCTGTCCCTGACTCCGACTGCTCATTTTCTGTCCTCTTTGGAGAGCAAAGGAAAGGGACGTTCTCCAGCCACGCTGGTCTCCTTTCCCCCTGCCTAGCAGCTTGGACCACGCCTCTTGGATCTCGTTTTTATTTATTCTATTTATTTATTTATTGGCTCTCAAGACGCGAGGGGATGGTGGCGGAGCGCGCCCGCAAAGCGGCAGCCTCCGGTACCCGCGGCCCTGGGGAGCTGGGCGCGCCCGGGCCCGGGACTGTTGCGCTGGCGGAGCAGTGCGCGAGGCTGCCGAGCCCCGGGTGCTGCGGACTGCTGGCGTTGGCGCTGTGCTCGCTGGCTCTCAGCCTGCTTGCCCACTTTCGGACCGCCGAGTTGCAGGCCCGGGTGCTGCGCCTGGAAGCGGAGCGCGGGGAGCAGCAGATGGAGAAGGCTATTTTGGGAAGAGTCAACCAACTGCTGGACGAGGTTTGTGCCCTTTGTTGCTGGCTTTTATCTCCCTCCCGGAGGCGGCCCCTCGCGCAGTCCCGGGACTCCACGAGCCGGTGCGGGCGGGCACGCACTTGCACGGGCGCTCAGGTGGCCTGCAGTGGGACTGCGGGCGGGGACGGCCGTTAAGCTGCCAGAGATCCAGGGCACCAGGCCGGCAGGCGCGGGACCTCCTAGCTCCGGGGGACCCTAGGGCCTTGCGCTGGGGGCGCCCTGCGCACGCGGCGGTCAGGTGGAGGAAGTCAGGGCGCGCGAAAGGTGCGCGGAGGCAGCCTGGGCTGGTGGGGGAAGTGGGCTGCGGGAGGCTTGCCGGGCTGTTGCGGTCCTCTCCACACCACGAGGGTGGGTGCTGCCTGGTTTTTATGATCACGTTTGGAAGTAGGGCAAGAGAGTAAGCCATTTAAGGACCTAAAGGGACAGTGTCTAAAGCGGATTACTCTTAGCTAGCCCCTGGTTGCTGTTCCTGGCCCCTAGGGCCCAAGTGGAGTTGTGTGGCCTCTGGAATGGTCCTAATTCTCCCCTCCCCCTGCAGCTGGGAAGTGGATGCAGCCCTCTCTCCTTGTCCCCAAATGTGCTTCATCCCTGGGAGTTACTAACGGGTCTCTTCACTGGGGCAATCTTGAGAGTGTGCACGGAAGTGGCATTCTCCCGGGGGAGGTAGGAAATAGACTGTAGTGGAGCAGGGTGTGGGTGATAAGGAGGAGAAGCTGTGCTTCAAGGTGGAGAGGGCTGGTGGCTAAGAGAATCTGAGCAGCACAGTGGGAAGGATGTGAGATAGTAACCAACAGGGTGTTGAAGGCAGCAGCCCCGGGGTTCGTACCCACCTTAGGGTTTATTTGGATGCTGTGCAACCTGGGGAAAAAATACCGTAACCTCTCGGAGCACACAGAATGATGGCAAGTATTAGTCAGGCTCTTACAGGGTTGTGTCTCTTGCAGTTAGGTTTCTCCGGGGTGCCACCCCCTAGGCGGCCCCATGGCGGAAGTCACAGGCCACAGCGTAAAGGGTGGCCCGACAAGTCCCTGCTGTGTGAGTGGGGCGCCACTGCTCCTGCTACAGTCATGACTGGCCAGAACTCCGAAGACCCAGTCAGGTCACCCACAGTTCCTTGGGCCTGGAGGCAGGCTCTGGGCTCTGGCTGGTTGGCTGAGTATGGGGGCACTGGCTGGGCTGTGAAGCGGGTGGCAAACACCCTCTCATGGGCCCCAGCCCTTCCCAAGCCCTCCCAGCGCCATGTCCCCTCGTCTCCACGTTGCTCTTCATGTTGCATGCCCTGCTCATGTTTACGCTGAGTTCTAGATCCTAGCCTCTAGAACCAAGAAGCACCCCCAGAGATGATCTGAATGACCCACATATTACAGAGGGGGAAAACCGAGATCTTGAGAAAGGCTGTGGGCTGCTCAGGACCATATGGTGACAGCCAGTGTTAGAGCTAAGCCTCCCGACCCTCTACCCCTTCCTCTTGCCACTGTTTGCTGAGAGCTAGCTGCAGAGGGATGGAACAGCTGCCCTGGGAACACCGCAATCTTCCTGAACTTGACCCCGTGTGGGAAACACTACAGCAATGGAGGGAAAGTGGTTAGGAATTGTCTTACAAACAACATAATGTGATAGTGCTGGCAACCAGGGTGGGCTTCCTGAGGAGGTGACTTTTAGGACAAGGCGAAGGGTGAACAGGAGTTCACCTGGCACAAGGGGCTGAGCATCAGGCTTTGTGTTAAGACATGACCACTCCAGGGAACAGCTTCTGACTGGAGGAGCTGGAGATTGGGGCAGAGCTGCAGTGGGGCTGTGAATGACCTAAACCCTGGGGACTGGGGAGAGTGGCATGGTTGAAGGTGAGGTTGGATGCAATGAGCAACCCCAGTCACAAAGGGCCTGAGAGATTGCCAGATGGGTAAAGGGGAAATGGGGAGCTAGCTGCCAAAGGATTGAATAGGAGAAGTTTACGTCTTTCAAGTGGGAATTAGGGCCAACAGGAGGCTGTTTGGGGACCATGGCCTAGAGTGATGTTGGGGACAGGGCGGAGAGGACATGTTGGCCGCAGGGGTGATGATCCTTGGAGGCAGTAATCAGGGGTGTTGGAGGGAGCTGTCCTGTCATGGAACCCGGCAAACATGGAGCCTGTAGTTTGGGAGCTGCTGGAGGGACACTTAAAGGCCGCATGGTCTCATACAGTAATCACTAGGATATGTGACTTGGAATGAAATAAAAATTGAGCTGGAGTCCCTCAAGCAGGCATCAGATACAGTGATAGTCTCTATGGGGAGGCACTGAGGCGGCTGTCAGCCAAAATGACCTGCCTGAAACAACACAAGGGGGGAAGGGCTTGTGTTGGCTCACGGTTTGGGAGGTTTCAGTCCCTGTGGCCGGAGGGGGCAGAAGAACCCTCTCTGTGTGTCTCCAGGTCCCTGAGGACCTCCAGGTACTGCTGCTTTGCCCAGTCTTCTCTGCCCTGACTTAATCCTCTTTGGAGTTGACCTCCCAGACACACCCAAGGGTGCGTCTCCATCCTCTAGACTGTCCGTGATTCAGTCAAGTTGATAAGGTCAATCACTACAATAGGCAACTGGAGGAGGACCCACCCTTTGTTTCTCTTTCCACAGGGGTGTTCTCCCAAGTATAGGCAAAGAACAAGAGAGGAAGAGGCGAGTGCTGACAAGATGGCTCAGTGGGTAAAAGAGCTTGCTGAGGAACCCTGATGATCTGAGTTTAATCCCTGGAACCCTCAGACTTCCAGCTTCCACAGGAGTGCTCGTGCATACACACTTAAGCGCGCGCGCGCACGCGCGCGCGCGCGCACACACACACACACACACACGATAAATAATTCTTCAGTTAATAAATAAGGAATAGGTGAGGCTAGACCAGGATATGAGAGACATAGTGCTCAACTGCTTCAAAGCATTTTTGTGAAATGGCCGTGAAGTGAGACACAGAGCGAGAGGGTTTAGGGACTAAGACTAAATTCCAGCTGCTGTGTGACTAGAGTGAGACATACCGCCCCCTGCAGTTAGGTTTCCTCTCTACTAAATCCAGGCTCCATCTCCATCCTGGGACTGCTGTGAGGCCCTCAGGAGGTGGCAGACAACAAAATGCATGAAGGAATGGCCCGACCAGCAGGAGGTGATGAGGCAGAGGGAAGGCTCCAGTTCTGGGGCGGAAGAGCCCGAGCCCCTCCTTGACTTCAGAAGGGGCCTGTGTGCCGGTCTGCTGGGTCTCTGAAATCCAGGAAGACACCAAGAGAAGTATGCCAAGGACAGAGATAGATGGTTTGGTTTGGTTTTTGAGACTGGGTTTCTCTGTGTAACTTGGCTGTCCCAGAACTCACAAGAGATCCACCTGCCTCTGCCTGAGATTAAAGGTGTGTGCCACCACACCCCAGCTCCGGAGGCTGAGTTTGTAGATCTGAGAAAGAGCGACCTGGGAGGGCAGGCCAAGAAGAAGGACCTAGTGAGAAAGGACACTTGGGAAGAAGTGAGCAAGGGCAGATTGGAGAGGCCCAGACCCTGGTGGATGGGTTATCAGTGGGAGAAGACCTGGGGATTGGGAGTGAGGTTTGACTCCCTGCCAGCGCCTCTCTATGGTCTGGGACCCTTAATGAGCACTCCAGCTGCCTGACAGTTGATTTCCTTGCTGTGAATAAAGAGGTTGAAATGTCCCAAATGGAGAAAATCAAATGACATCTAGGCTAGAACTGGGCAGGAGATGGGGGAGAGGAGGAGAGAAGGAGAGGGAGGGGTAGGATTGAGATTGAAAACAGCCAGATTCATTTTGGAGGCCCAGGACTGGGGGTTATGGAGGTGTCTTGCAGCCCCAGGCCTGGAGACTGAGGGAGGCCACAGATTCCCACTCCAGTGACAGTACTGTTCCCAGTACCTTTGATGTCCTTGACCCTTGGAGTGGCTCATAGGGTGCACCAAGGCCATAATATATGACCAGGATGGCATCCTCCCCACTCTGAAGCAACTGGCACTATCCTCCCTATGCCACTTTATAGATAAGGAAACCAGGGTCACTGAACCTCCCTCCCACTTTCTGTGACTCATTTCTTCCACCTTGGGGAATCCTTGGGAAAGGAAATAGTAGAAACTTCCGGGCCAAGATGCTTGACAAAGTGCAGGCAGACCCCACCCCCCTAAAGACTGGCTTATGAGAATGTCTACATCTGTAGGGTAGGTGCACAGGGACCTTTTATCGGGCTATTGAGAGAAGAGATCAAAGCGGTGGCAAAGAGATGAAAACGCTGGGCTGTGGATGGAGGTGGGCTCTGAAGGGAGCAGGCTGCGTGACAAGACAGGGTGGGTTACATGTGCAGTGGTGTCCCGGGTAGGCAGCAGCTGCCTGAGCCTCAGGAAGCAAACAGGCCTTAGGCACGCTCCAGCAAAGCCCAGCATCCCACTGAGTCTATCCCACGTTGCTGCCCCCTTTTGTGCTGGAGTGAAGTTCGGGCCCTTGTGGTGCACTGGGAAGACAGGTCCAAAGGAGTTTCCTCACACTAGCATCCGAGGGCCAGGGCATGACCCTCCTGGAGAGATGTATGGGCAGTGTCTCCTCTATGGCATCCCTTTTGCTCTCTAGTTAGCTGCTAGTTTATCGGTAGTCAATCCCTGACACAATGTGTGCCTAGCTCCCATCCCATGGTCTTTAGCAGGCATGGCTTTCCCGGCAAGCTTGGCAGGGCCTTGAGTCTTGCAGCAATGAATGCTCTGGGAAGCTTCGAAGAACTAGCCAGAGTTGATGTTCCAAGTGGAGAGACTTGAAGTTTTGTTTTGTTTTAAATACCAAGTTTTCTCAGGATGGATCAAGTCAAGGAGCGTTGTCACAGTGTCTGTGCTTGTCAGATAACTCCAAACACGATGAAGGCTCACTGGGTGAGCCACGCCTTGCGGGAAGGTGGCGGGAAGCGAAAGTGTCAAAACAAAGTTCTATCTGCCGGAAACCAGTTTCACAGTTTGATCACTCCCAGAAAGATGTCTTTTCCCCTTACTCCAAATCCTTCTGGATTCTTCTCAGTGTCCTCTGAAGAGATCTCTGGAGCCATGAGAACTCTCTCCCTGCTCTGACTTGCCTGTGGCACTTCCTGGATATGCCTGAAATGACATTTTGCTCAGAGAAAGGAAATGCAGACCCAGCACACAGTGCTGGCTTCCCTGCCCAGTGGTGGCAGACATTACTAATCACTCAGTGAACGTCCCTGAGCCTGCGTAGACCTCTTAGTCCTTCTCCACCCATGGCTCCAGGCTGTACTCCCAGTCCACTGGAGCCAACACACCAGGCAAAGCCTACTGGCCATCTGTGACCTAGCCCCAGCCAGCTGGGCCAGGTGTCCCCCTCCACAGCCTCCTCTTGTTCCCACAGAACCTGGTAACAGGGGCAGAGGCTCATTAGTATCCAGGCTTATTGTTGAGCATGGCCTGGGACTTTGCAAGTGGTAGACAGATTTTACCAGCCAACTGATTTAAGATCACATGTGTATATACACGTATGGAGACAAGATAACACTCTGAAGGGTGTGTGCGTCGGGGGGGGGGGGGCGGGTATTAGGACTTGCCAAGCAGGCTAGGCTGACTGGCCAGTGATGCCCATGAATCCTCCTGCCTCTGCCTCTCAGGGCTGGGATCACAAGCACCCCCCCCCCCCCATGCACAGCCTCTGTATTTTACTTTAACATGGGTTCTAGGAATCGAACCCAGGTCTTCATGCTTGCTCAGCACTTTAGTAACTGAGCTCTCTCACCCCTGCATCCCATTCGGGATCTTGCCGGAGGCTAGGGAAGGTGTCCCAGCCAACTGAGCCTCGCCTACTTCCAGCCCCAGCTGTGGCTCAGCATTTGCTCCCACAGTATCCCAGAGAGAGGGGCTTCAGAGCAGCCAGCTGAGGGTGCAGTGTTCTGGCCCCATGCCTGGCCCCGGCTGGAGGGTGGGGTGACTCCGTGTGATCTGTACTGCCTGGGTGAAGCAGCTGGGCATCTGCCCCTCTGGCCCCCACCCCAGGGGGAGTGTTCTATCGTCTCCTTCCCAGAATGCTTGGAAACATTTTGCAGGGCTGGCATGGGGTGTGTGTGTGCAAAATAATGTCACAGGCAAGCCACAGCATTTGGTGTCACAGGGACCTCTGCCACTAGTTGGGTGAAACTTGGGGTGTTGATTAGAAAACTACTAATTGGCAGTGTTCTCTGCACAGAGACGGTGGTTGATCAGGTGAGATCATCCGGGCATGGTGACTGTAGCCACAGCCACACCCCCTCCCTCATCAAGGGTGACAAGGCAGGCATGCAGTCATCCTCATCACTTACTCATAGCCACGTTTACTGAGGATTTGCTGTGGACCCGGCACACACTGTTCAGAGCTTGGCATCTGCCGAGGCACCGACACTCTGCAACAATCCTCGGTGCTTTCTGTGTCCTCCATTCCTTTTTGACAGAAGAGCAAAGTTGAAGCCCAGAGAGGTTAAGTGACTTGCCTAAGGTCTCATAGCTAGTCAGTGTGGCCTCTAGCATGTGCTTGCCTGCATGAAGGCCAGGACTAGGGAGGTGTTCAGTTGGGTTTGGCCACTACAGCAGGATGCTTAACTGAATTGGCTTGGTGCCGGGCTTGTGTTACTGGCTATAGTAAGATTGGCTCCAAGGGTGCTGCTTCTTTCATCTAGCCTTGGTGAGGCAGGCCCTAAGAAGAGTCCCCATCCTGTCCTGACCTCAGCGGTGCTGTGAGGGTAAGTTCTTGCTCTTTACACCAGGAAATGTCTCATCACAGGTCTGAGCTCACCCGATGGACAGAGCCACAGTCCTGGCTCATTCTTTCTGCCCTAGCCCCCCTCCTTCTTCCTCCCCGCCCCCATCTATCTCTGTGCATGTGCCCTGAGCAGCCAGTGAGGGGACTAAACAGGCTTCCTCAGAGGAAACTGAGGCCCAGGGCTGAGGAGGACTGAGCCAAGCTAGGGACACTCAGGAGGTGGGTGCTGACAGCCAGGCCCCCTAGCGCTGCAGCTGGGCGCAAAAGGGGTGGAACTGCCTGGGAGAAGCAGGGCAGCCTACTTGGGAACACTGGACTCCTGTCTCTCCTCTGGAGGCTATTGTGGGGTTCTGGGAAACCCCACATGGCTGGAGTCCACTCCGGATGGACCTCTTTAGCCCATTCCTTTCCTGACCCAACCCCAGGCTCACTGGCCTCTTCCTTTTCCTCCCTTGTCTTCTCCCTCCTTCCCTCTCTTTCTCAGACTCTCCCTGTCTGTCAGCCTCCCCAGGGAGCCTAATTTTTACCTGGTGTGTAAGCTGCCCCAGCATCTGTCCTGGGCCCCTGACAGCAATAAGAGTTCAATCCCAGTTATCAGCTGCACTTTGGTGTTCTCCCAGGCCATCTGCAGAGAGTCGGGCTTTGATTACTGGGCTTGTAGAAAGGTCAGGAGACAAGAATGCTGAAGAGAACAGAGTGAACAGGTGCTCACTGGGACCTCCCTTCCCCTGCCCTCTGGACCTGTGATAAGATTCCTAGGCCTGGCAGAAGGAGAAGCTACTGGGGAGACCCAAGAGTGGTCCTGCTGCCTCCAGCCCACCACACCCCCAAGCCTCACAGGGAAAGGAACAAGCCAGACGCTAGCTGAGGGCTCCTCGCAGCAGTCTCAGAACAGGTACTTACACTCCCCTGTGGTGGGGAGCTCACCATCAATGTTATTATGACGTGACTATTCCACGGTCGGTCAGATCTCACCCTTCATGTGTTCCTCATCTTGTCAGAGTGCCAGATCCTTCTCCCACATGCCACCATTGACTTCCAGCATGAATGAAAAGCACCTAAAGTTAAATCGAAGGGAGAGGGCTCTGCCACCCTTACAGGGCTCATCTGTGAGCTCCAGCCTCCCACAGACCTGTTTTCTTCCCCGTCACTATCCAGCCTAGCTCTCTTCATAGCTCAGCTGCTTACTCCACACAAAGTGACCATACGTGTCACAGTGGAAACTTCAGTCCCATTGCTCCACCCAGAGGCGGCTTGCCTGCCCTGGCTTCCGGAGCTGTGTTGACCTGTGCTGCCCAGACTCTGCGCCCATATGGTTGGGTTCAAGTCCACATGGACTGTGCAAGCTCAAACAAGTTGATATGCCTCTCTGTGCCTTGAGCTGCACCTGCATAAGAGGGGGGTGATAATCATAAAAATATCAAAGAGCCCCACTATGAGGGCTCTTTCTAGACTTAAAAAATTAGGAGCCAGGGGGATGGCTCACTCTATGGAGTGCTTTGCCAAGAAAGCATGGATCCTTAGCGTCCTTGCTTTCTGTCTGTCTGTTTTGTTTTTTTAAAAGCCAGACGTGATGGCACATATCTACGACACTAGCCCTGGGTGAGTGGAAATAGGAAGATTCCTGGAGCCCTCTGGCTAGCCATCCTAGCCAAGTCAGCGAGCCCAGTACAGGAAGAGATTGCATCAAAAACTAAGTCAGAAAGCAAGTGAGGACCACACCACTCATGTCAACCTCTGGTCTTTTATACCTATTCATGTGCACCTCTGCCAACACACACACACACACACACACACACACACACACACACACACACTTCACATATGTGCATATACACATATATACAAACACATACATATATATATACACACAGTCACACACACAAACACCTATACATACAAACATGCATACATACATATAAATACACATACACGCTCACGTGTACAAACATACATATATATACACATACGTACATACACACACGCAGTCACACACATGGAGTTAATGTGTTTTGAGATGCTCCTGGTATTCGGCTAACAGATATTTTTACCTCCATCTATCACAGATATGGTATGAAGGGGGTGTGGGCTCCAAGCCAGGCTTCCTGGGTTCTAGCCTGGCCCTCTCGCTTAGCCCTCTGTGCCTCAGACCCGTGCCTGTGAGATGGGTTGTGACACATGCAGGACGGGCGACTAGACAGGAAGTTTGCCTGGTTTCCGAGAAGCGTGCCACTGTGCTGGCTTCCAGTCGTCCTCAGCACATGCCCCTCGCCCGGCTGTCTGCCTCAGCTGTCACCTCCCTGTGTAAGCCAGAGCACTGTGTGACTAGCTCTTGGCCACTCACTCCTCTGCTACATCCCCATTCACAATGGGGTTTGGATTGTTTTGTATGCGTCCCCCTGGGCCAGCCTCTGGGTCCCATTGATTCTGAACAGTCTGCAAAGCGCATAGCTGTTCTCTAGTCCTTTCGTGTGTGTGTGTGTGTGTGTGTGTGTGTGTGTGTGTGTGTGTGAGAAAAGCAGCCTTAGCTCTCCTTATCTGGGACTCTTGTCCCTGGACCAGTGCCCTCAGTGGCCTGGCTTCATTTCCCTGGGTTCCTGAGGTGCTTGTATCCCTTGCCAAGCTACCCCCGCCCACAGCCAGTTGCAGGACCTACCTAACTCCTTGACTCCCCAGAGGTAACAGGCAGACCTGGGGTTAGCTGGAAAGAAGGTCTTCCCCATATGAAGTCTGGAGTGGTCACACACAGGTACAGGCAGCTCCCTTCCCTGAGCTTAAGAAAAGGCTGCACAGGCGCCCAGAGACCCTTCTGCCCCAGCCTCCTGCCCGGGAGTCTGTGATCAGGCGCCAAGCTCTCACACAAACACTGGAGGGAGAAAGATGGCTCCTTGGGCTCCTTGTGGCCCCCAGCCCTGGAGCAGTCTGGGAAAGTCTATTTGGGGTTGAGTGGGTGTGGGTGGGTGTGTGGGTGTCTGAGTTTCCTCTGCTTTGATTTCACCCAGCTAGCAGATCTGATGCAGCCCCAGGGCCTGCAGACACTCACAAGCCTGTCCCTTTCTTGGCACTCTTTTGTGCCTCTCCCCCCTTCCCCCGCAGCCCTCTTCTGTGCCCCACTACTCCCCCTCACTCCCCCCCAACATCCTCCCATCCCTGCCCCCATTCTGGGTTTGCATCACACAGCTAGCGTTGGGCTGCTGGTTTGAGCCTCTGCTCTCCACTGTGGGTACTACCCAGGCCCAGCCCACAGTCACGGGGCAGGCCAGAGAGAGAGATCGTCTTGCTGGGTGATGTCCACAGCCATTTTTTCTTCTGACCCCCAGAGTTCACTGGAGAGCCCCGGGAGGGAAAGGGCACAGCAAACACAGGACAATTAGTACTGACCCCGTTGGTACCCGTGGGTAGCACGGGGACACCAGCCCCTCTGTGGCAGTAGGAGAGGCACATCCACTCAAGACAGAGCTGGCCCACACCACAGCAGCCGAGCAGTCACTAGACTTCCTCAAGGCCAGAGTCTCTTCTTGCTGTCCCATCCTCTAGCGGTTCAGTTGTCCGGCTGGTGCAGCAGATAACTAAGCCATGCCCACTTTATGGCTGAGGGTATTGAAGCCCAGATGTTTTGTCTGTTGCTTAGAAACCTTAACGGGGCAGTTGGGATGGAACCCACAAACCTGGCCCCACCCCCTCAGCTCAAGCTCCTTTCCATACTGCAGAGCTGCACAGAGAAGAGGTGACTCACTGGAGTCTGTGCCAGATCCAGATAGTCCCAAGGGCAGGTAGGAGCCATGTGATCATTTATCAAAATTAATTACGTTGTGGCATTTCCCCCTAAAATCCTTATCACTATGCATAGTGAGGAGTGCATGGTATGGGTCATAAAAAAAAAAAGATCAGGTGGCGGCAGTTTAAACCCAGCACTTGAGAGGCAGAGGCAGGTCGATCTCTATGAGTTTGAGGCCAGCCTGGTCAGCAGAACAAGTTTCAGGACAGCCAGGGATACAGAGAAACCCTGTCTCAAGAAACAAATAAGGAAACAAATAAATTAATTAATTCAACAATTCTTTTTGAGGGGTGACTGGGAGCTTTATTTGTAGACCAGAGAGAAATCAGAGAGAACAGCCTGCTCTGCCTCCTGCCTGCTGGGATTAAAAGCATGCGTCACCAAGCCTGCCCTCAAGTGTCTTTAGACAGGGTTTCGTGTAACTCAGGTAGCTTCAGATGTGGTGCGCAGTGGAGAATGACCCTGGACTTCCGGTCCTACCTACTGCCTCTGCCTTCTAAGTGTCTGGGTTAGAGGCGAGGGTCACCACGCCCAGTTTATTGCCTACTGGAACTTGAACCCAGGGCTCTGTATTGCTATGTGTATATGTAGCATGTAACAGTGTACACGTGAGCACTCTGTTCACAGAGCTGGATCCTCACCCATTTCGGTGGCATCTTGTCTGGGACAGTCTCTCTGCGTAGCCTAGGTTAGCCTCCAAGTTGCAGTGATCCTCCTGTGTGCTGGGAATATAAACACACCCCACTAGACCTGGCATTTTAATTTTTCTTTCTGGTGCAGGGGATTTCAGCCACAACCTCGTTCATATCCCAGGCAAACACTAGGCCCCCGGGCTACAGCCCAACCCCATGGAATAACTCTCAACTACTGTCGATTATCCATGACGCTTGCTGTCTTGCTGCACTGTCACTGCCTCGGCACCTGGACAGACCCTGGAGTGATAGTCACACTGGGCCATTGGTCTCACTGCTCTCTACTGCCATCAGGATCCCTGTGTAACAGACGCCAGGGTTGGGCAGGCACCTGGTCCCTTTAAGAGTCCAGAGCGAGGACATGGGGAGTGATTGGCCCCTAAGCCTAAACTGGGCTGGAACTGTGTTCTCTGGGGAAGTGAGTGGCTGCCTGGCATCTTCCCTTTGATACTGACACCGGCATTTTAATAGCTGCGACCCATCAGGCTGGTGGTGTTTCAACCCTGGCTGCACAGGGCATTCCAGGAGGCTCTGGCTACCAGCCAAGAGAGCAAAAGGGCCTCTCTGTGTAGAGGGGCTGGGGTCCATCCCCCCACCAGGACTGCAGAAAGGGTCCCACCCACCTCCAGCCAGCTCTGGGGTCTCTCCAATTCTGATACTTAAGGGGCCAGAGCTAATGGGTTAAGCAACCAATGCCGGCCACTTGGAGAATGTGTCTTGGTGACCTGGGTCACTGATTCCCATCTGAGTGAGGTTGGCCCACACATAGCACCTGACTGAGTCAGAGCCCATGGCCTCCAGCCCCCCGCTGCAGCAGGGGTTGAGTCAAGCTTACTGTGACATCTGATTTGTAAACAGCTGGGGTTTACTGAATGCCTGCTGTGAGTCAGACTCTGTTGTAAGCACTGGGCACAGGGTGACAAAGAGCACAGAATGTATGGTTCATCTTCCTGTGGAATGTACCTTCTGCTGGCAAAGGGGAGACAACAAATGAGAGAGAAAACTGTAAAGAAGAAAATAAAGGAGGAAAGGGGACAAGAAGTATGTAGGACTGGGGACATGAAGCAAGGAGGGTCTCATCAGGAGAATGCCAAGTGGACAGCTTGAAAAAGAACATCCTAGAAAGAGAGTAATCACTAGTGCAAAGGCCCTGGGGTAGGAGGAAACCTGGAGAGATGGTGACTAGGGCAGCTGCTGAGAATGGGGCTGCTGGGTCCAGGTTGGATGTGGGGTGTGGGCAGTAGATTTTCAAGGTCATTGGGCTTGAGTTGTGTCTAGAGCAGGTGGTAGTGCTGGGGTTGGGGAAAAAGACTGATGCCCTGTGTCCACAAGGCGGAGGATGGAGGTGTTCGCTGGCTGGGTATGGTGGGAAGGGAGTCATCGGTGCTGTGTTGAAGAGTGGGAGAAACTGAGCTGGCTCTGATGGGACATGTATGGGAGGGATAAGGCAGCAGGCTGGGGGCTCAGTCTAAGGAGACCCTGCTCAAAGGTGGCAAAGAGTAACTTGTCAGAAAAGCAGCTGGTTATATGCCCCAGAAGAAGGTCTAGGCTAGAGGTGGGGATAGGGGGCTGTCCTTAATCTTTATACTGGTTTAAGTAAGAAGAGACCCTATAGGCTCATATATTTGAATGCTTAGTCTCCAGGGAGTAGAACTGTTTGAATGTTTGAATGGATTAGAAGGATTAGGAAGTGTGGCCTTGTTGGAGGAAGTGTGTCATTGGAAGTGGGCTTTGGAGTTTCAAAAGCCCATGTCAGGCCCAGGCCCTCTCTCTCTCTCTCTCTTTCTCTCTCCCTCTCCCTCCCTCTTTCCTACTCTCTTGCTCTCACTTTCTGGCTCTCGCTCTCACTCTCTCAGTCTCTCTGATTGAGGATGAGGATGTAGCTCTCAGCTGCTTCTCCAGCACCGTGTTTGCTTGCCACCACGCTCCCTGCATGATCAAAACAGCCTAAGCCTCTGAAACTGTAAGAAGCCCCAATGAGATGCTTTCTTTTAGAAGAGTTGCCTTGACCATCGTGTCTCTTCACAGCAATAGAACACCTATAGACACCCATAGACAACACTGAAGACCTTAGACTAGGCAATGTCTTGGAGAGCCAGTGTATAGAGGACAGAGGTCAGGCCCTGGACCATGGTCCTGTGACCTGAAACATTTAGGTGTTGAGTAGATAAGATGGACCCAGCAAAGGAGAAATAGAGGGAACAGCCAGGGTAGAAGTGGAATGTAGAAAGCATGGCTTCCTGGGAGTCAAGTGCAGAACTGTTTGCACAGAGGAGGGGGAGGAGAAGTGTGTAAGTACTGCCACAGGTCAAGGAGGATGAGGATTGACCACCAGACTCAGTATCCCAGAGGGGTGATCAGCAACCGAAAGGAAATCTTCTGCCGGGTGGGGAGGGGTGGAGGTAGCCAGGTGTACTGTCTGGTTTTGACAGAAGCTAGAGACATCAGAGAGGAAGGAACATCTTTTGAGAAAATGCCTCATGAGATCTACCTGTAAGGCATTTTCTCAACTAATGATCAATAGGAGAGGGCATCTCTGGGCAAGATGGTCCTGGGTTCTATAAGAAAGCAGGCTGAGCAAGCCAGTAAGCAGCACTCCATGGCCTTTGCATCAGCTCCTGCCTCTAGGTTCTGACCCATTTGAGTCCCTGTCCTGACTTCCTTTGGTGATGAACAGCAATGTGGAAATGTAAGCTGAATAAACCCTTTCCTCCCCAACTTGCTCTTTGGTCATGACATTTCATTGCAGCAACAGAAACCCTAGCTCAGACACCAGGTGTGCTGGTCAGGTTTTTGTTGTTGTTTTGTTTTGTTGTAAAGTTGAGGAAGGAGCCTCAACTGAGAAAATGCCTCAATAAGATAGCACTGTAGGCAAGCCTGTAAGGGCATTTCTTAATTAGGGATTGATACAAAAAAAGAGGGCCAAGCCCATTGTGGCTGGTGGTCCTGGGTTCAATGAGAAAGCAGGCTGAGCAGGCCAGTAAGCAGCACTCCTCTGTGCCTTTTGCACCATCTATCTCCTGGGTTCTGCCTTGAGTTTCTGCCCTGACTTTCCTTCACGATGACCTATGACTTTTTCCCCACAAGTTGCCTTGGGTCGTGGTGTTCACTACAGCAACAGAAAGCAAACCAGGAGAGACACTGGAACCAGGTTCAGGGGGGCTATGCTGTTGGGGGAAGGCTGTGGAAGGAGTTTGAAACTGTGGGCTGGAAAATACTGTTGAATACTTGAGCTTACCAGACTGATCTGTGGGGTCTCAGAAGAGGATGATGAAGGCGGTGCAGACAGTGGAGGCCAGCTTATGAAGCTTCAGAAGGACGTTCTTCAAAGATCCTGTCATGGCTTTTATGTGACATTTGGAATTGAGCATCTCTGGTGTCTGGTGAGCTGTGATTAACAAGAGGCCAGTGCCACTCAAGTGAATCCTTTGTTTTGCTGGGACAGTCAAAGCTCTTCAGCTAGAGCTAAGAAAGTAGCAGGAATTAAGAGCCCAGCATCATGGAGGTGAATCTTTGGGGATTATCCAGAGGGGCCAAGGCTGTAGCTCATGTGGCAGGCCAAAGTCGGTAAATGTGTTAGAGTCACCCACATGTTACTGGTCTTGGCGACATGAGAGCTTCTGCACTGACAGGGTCATGGGCTGCAGCTAAAGCTTAGCACCACCAGAGGCCAGAGGAGGCCACTGGTGAAGAAGGTACAGCTTCAGCTGAAGTGGAGACCCTAGGATTGACGGGGTCATGGGGAAAAGTTGAGGCTTGCTGCCTTGTGGCAGGGTCAGAAAACGCAGGCTGCTGGTCATGGTGCAACCTGCGGAGATGCCAGGACCGGAGGATGACCACCAAGGACAGCTGTGGTGTGGAGCTGACCTAAAGCCTGTGAAACACACAGTGTGTGCTGTGAGTGACAGAGCTGGAGAAGTGGAGTCTCAGTCAACCCTGGAGCTACCCAGGCTGACCACCTAGCGAGGTGCGGTGGTCTGAAGAGGAATGGCCACATAGACTCATGTGTTTTAGTGCTTGGCCCACAGGGAGTGACACTGTTAGGAGGTATGGCCTTCTTGGAGTAGGTGTGGCCTCGTTGGAGGAAGCAGCTTTAGAGTCTCACATATATGCATGTGTGTGTATGCGCGCGCATGCGCGTGCACGCTCACACTACATTCAGTGTAACACAGTCTCCTTCTGCTGCTTTTGGATTAAGATGTAGTACTCTTGGCTCCATCTCCAGCAATATGTTGGGCTTTATGTTGTCATGCTTCCTACCATGACAGTAATGGACTAAACTTCTGAAACTATAAGCCAGCCCCAATTAAATAGTGAACTCTGTAAGAGTTGCCTTGGTCATGGGGTCTTTTCACAACACTGGAAACCCTAACTAAGACACAAGGCTCACTTGAGTCTCATGGAAGGCAGATCTCTGCAAGTTCAAGGCCAGCCTGGTCTACAAATGGAATTCTAGGACAGCCATGATTGTTACACAGAGAAACCCTGTCTTCAAAGGAAAACAAAACAAAACCAAAACCTAAAAGTCCTACGTAAGGCATGAGGCACACAGCCCTCTACAGAGAGGGCCCACAGATACTGGCCCGCAAACACCCTACCATGTGCGGCCATTTTGCACAGAAGTGATTGTTGTCACGTGCACACAACTCCTTAGAAGGTGAAGTATCCCACCTCTTTTGGGTCTCCCGAAGCTCTGTGATTTCAAAGTGTGGAACAAGAGGTTTGGTGGAGAGGGGTTACAGGGCTTACTCACGGACCCCAGGCCCCTATCACCCACCCCCGACCACCTTCCTGTGCTGGCCTTGTGGGGGTGAACTTTGCACCTAACTGGAGAAGGAGAACAGCAGCACAGAGCTAAGAAACATGTGCCACCAAGTCACCATGGTAACCACTAGTTCATAGGACGCTGGGCAGGGTGTGCTGAAGATACCAGATGTCACGATGACCACGATGAGCGTTATCCTGTTTCTTGTCACCCACATGAGCAGTGTTTGAGAGTTCTTCAAAGACCATCAGGCCAGCATGTGGCCAGTGGAGGTCCATGAGCCAGGCAGAGGGCTTTGATCCAAGAACAGTCCCTTCCTCCCCACCCCCACCCCCTGGCTGGTCCCTCCTCCCACCCACACTCCCCTCCATGCCCCGTGCTGACTTCCCAAGGCTTTGTGAGCTCCTGGTGATTTCTTGTGTCTTTTTTGTGCAGAAATGGAAGTTCTACTCACGCAGGCGCCGGGAGGCCCCGAAGATGTCTCCAGGATGCAACTGCCCACCAGGTAAGGAGCTCTGTGAGTGGTTAAGGTCAGACTGGTCTCTCTTGGTCAGCCACCACATCCAGAAGTCCTTCTTGTGTTCCTGTCCCGCTCGGCTCCCACTTCTCATTTAGTTACTTTCCATCTTCCTGTGGATGAGTCTGCCTGTCTTTTATCCTTCTCTCCATCCTTCCCTTCTTCCATTCCTATCTCTCCCTGCCCCCCCACTCCATTCATACACCCATCCATCATTCATTAACCTAAACACATACATTCATTAATTCCTCTGCACAACCAGTACTCTCTGAAGTAGATTAACTGAAAGTGTAGCACTTGGTGGACGTGGCCTCGTTTTGAAATTCATTACGAGCTTTGCAGAGTCTGAGGGAAAATCAGCCCAGCAAATGTGGGGACTCTTCTCACCACGCCTCTGTTGTACCTCCAGTTTCTGACAGCATAGTAGGTGCACAAGAATGGGTGTCACCTGAATGAGTGGGTGGCCCCAGGGTGCTGAATGTATAAACTGGAGTCAAATTCTGCCTTTGCTGTTTTCTGAGCTTGCATGAGTTGAGCCAGGATGCCACGGGGCCTTGGCTCACGCGATCTCCTCCTCAACCGTCTCTTTGTGTAGTCAAAGCTGTGTGGGGAGCAACTGCTCAGAGCAGGCATCAGGTTTGGTGTTGGGTTCTAGTGCTTTTCTTTTCATTCTGGAATCCTAGCCTGTGGGGATGGTGCCTAGGGTGGGTCTAGCTGAGCCTCTCTGGAAATGCCCTCCCAGACACACTCAGATATGTGTTTCCATGGTGAGTCTAAATCCGCTGTACCTGACAGTAATGACTAGCCGGCATGCTAAGCATACAAGCAGTGGAGGTTCGTGGTAGCCAGCTGTGAATGGGATGGTGCACTATCCAGAAGTGAGGGTGTGATAAGGGTCACTGGTCCATCACAAGCTGCTTGCCTGCATTAATTAAAGGGGTGTCCAGAACCCCAGGAAGCCAGCTTCTCTCTCTGAGCTTGGGAGATTGGGCCCTGGAGTCCAAGAAAGCTTTCTGCTAGATCTGTGAGATGCCAAGATTAACAAGCTGAGATGTAGGTGATGACGAGGACAGGGTCTGGGGAGATTTCTGGGGCTACCCAAGTTCTGTGTGATTTTTGTCTGTTGTCTTAGACAAGAGTGGTACCATGGAAGACAGGTTTGAAATCTATCTCTGACATTTACCTGCTGTGTAGCCCTTCAGGGTTTCTGAACTATGTGCCTCAGTTGCTTTGTCTGAAACAAGGATAAAGGCCACTGGGCTTGTTCCCTGACTTGTTAGTGCCTTGCCTGATATTAAGCATTATTACAACTATTATTATTATTATTATTATTATTATTATTAATTTTCCTCGGTTGTCTCTTGTCTCAACTATCATATTCTGGCACTGGGGACAGTGTTGGCTGGTGAGTCACCTGCCATCGCACCCCATGGCAAAAGAATTCCCTTAACAAGACTATCAACTGCTCTGCCTAACAGCCACTCTTGTCACCGTCCCCAGGTGACGCCTACTGTGTGCAAGCAGTAGGCGCCTCATAGTGGTGGTGACCCTCCCTCAAGATGATAAAGAACGGCTGGGAATGTGGCTCCGCTGGCGAGGTGCAGCATGCATGAAGCCCTGGGTTCTGTTCCCAGCATATATGTACCAAGTGCGGTGGCTCGTTCATATCATTCTAGCAATCAGGAGGTGGAGGCAGGAGGGTCAGGAGTTCAAGGCCATCCTCTGCTTCACAGTGAGTCAGAGGCTAGCCCGGGACTCACAAGAGACCCTGTTGTGAAAAACAAAACAAAAACTCATGGTCAAAAGAGGTGAGGGGAAATGGAGCATTCCTGATGCATGCAAGTCCTCAAACAGATCAGGGGAGCCCTCCCCAACCCCCACCTGTACCTGAACCCTTCATTTTAGGTCATTGTCTTGGAGTCAGAGTTTACAAATCTCTTCATGGCTCCTGATGCTATTGTAAAATATACAAACACAAATTATTACACTGTATACCCTTGTATACGGTAGTTGCTCAATGAATGTTAATAGAGCACTGGTTAGAGCCTTCCTCCTAATCTCCACCCATCATAAATACACTTCATCTGTTTCCCTGCATGTACCTTTTTAGTCTTGCCTGTCCTGAAATTCTCTCTGTTGGTCACAGCAAATAAACACTTTCTGCCTACGGTGGCTGATGGATCAGGTCTTGCAAACCCACTCCTGCCCCCTTTGGCTTCTGTGGTCAAGAGAGGCCAAAGCTGGAGTCCTGTGGTGGGTGTGCTCTTCCCCGTGGCAGCCCTGGGTCCCTGGGCAGCATCCAGAAAGCTCGGGACAATCGAGAGCAGAAAACCTGCCTCCTTCCCTTGACCTCGCCAGCATCCTCCTGAGATCCTCCCTCCCCAAAATAGCTCTCTCCTAGCATCCTGCCACATATACTGTTTGCCAGGGCAGTGATGGGCTCACTGCCTTGGGGCAGGATGCCAGAGGTCAAGCCTCAAGGAGGAAGGTCATAGCAACCAGAAGTTGAGAAATGGGTGTGGGCTATTCGCAAAGCACACAGGGCAGGAGGTGGGTCCTGAGAAAAGATATACGTACTGTGGGGTTTCCTAGACCACTTGAGGCCAATACAAAGATCAGGGAAGTTCACCCATTCTCTGTCCCTGTTCTTACCGACAAATGAGGAGCAGGACAATATAGGCTCCAACTGGCAAGGAAACAGCTCCTTCAGGCATGTCGTCCTGCTGGGGCTGGGTGGGGCTGGCGCCCGGAGCGCTGCTGTGGGACCCATCCCTTCTGCCTCGGACTGGGAGGCTGGGACCTCCAACATTAGTCTGGAGAGTTTGGGCAGCTGCAGTGGGAATGCAGGGAGATGTAGTCCACCGGCATGTCAGCCCCACCGCAGGCACATGGCTGGAAGATGGATGGAAGGGGAGAGGAGAAGTTGTTTTGGCCAAGTCAGTGGATGTGGTTCAGACATTCTGTGAGGGTGCTACGAAGGACCAAGAGGCCCCAAGAAGTCTGGAGCACTAAGAGGTGACAGTGGAGGTCAGCCATACAGAACAAAGAAGCAAGCTAGAAGGTATACACCATAAGGGTACAGGCTTATCTGCCACCATGACCAGAGTCTAAGTAAGGGGCTTCAGAGGGAAAGTATCCTTTACTGAGTGTGTCACAGGAGCATGGTGCAGGGCAGGGAGGTGGCTCTGCTATCTGTGTCCTGTGGTGTCTTCTCTGAAGCCTGGCAGCTGCGTAGGCTTTCACCAGCAGGAAAGGAGTGGGGCGAGCAGGGAGCAGATGGTTAGAAGTTGAGGCAGGGTCCTCCATTTCAGTCCTGTTCGCCTACCTCTGGCAAGACTTTAGTTACAGGATGGCCCAGGGAAAGCCAGGCAGACATGTGCTAGGTGGCTCACATACTCCTGATAGTACCGGTGCTGAGATTACAGGCATGTCATGGGACATGCCTGTAATCTCAGCACCGGTACTATCAGGAGTTCAAGGTAGGCCTCAGCTATATGGCAAGTTCAAGGCCAGCCCCATCTCAAAAAGACAGTAAGTCTTTATTTCCATGGAAGGCGGGAGAAACAACCTTGGAGATCCAGCAATAGTCAGATCTAAGGTCCTTCTAGGGAACACTCAGAACGAAAGCTTTGAGGAATGAGGAGACGGGTTCATCTGGAGTTGACCAGCAGTTTAAGGACGTGAAGACAGATGAATGAATAAGGATTAGGGTAGAAAACTGCAAAGAGCCAGGCTCAGTTCCTATGTGTTTATGTTGCGGATGATTGACAGCTTGTTATTTACTTTCCTCTCCTTTAATCGAATACCTGACAAAAGCACTTTAATAGTAGAGAGGCTTATTTTGGCTCACAATTCGGGATGACACCATCCATCATTGTGGGCAGCTCTTAGGTTTGGTAGCAGCAGGAATGTGAGTGGCTGTTTGTTCACATGGCATTGGCCAGAAAACAGAGGTTGGGTCAGAAGTATAAAAGTAGGCTGTAATCTCCAAGCCCCACTCCCTGCTAAATCACTTCCTTTAGGTAGGCCCACTTCCTAAAGGTTCCACAACTTCCCCAAACATCATCGTTTGACAGGGGATGTTTCACATCCAAACCAGAGCAATTGGTAATGACTGCCTAGAGGCCAGTGCTGAGCCATCTTGCACCAGATTGGTAATTGTTTAATAATGTCTGCTGTGGGTGCAGGAGTGGTGAGCAGCTGCATCTCGCACCCAGGCTGCACTTCCCAGAGCATAAATGTAGCATCAGGAAAGTTTTGGGGAGGAAGGATGTGGTCCAGTCCAGTGTTATTTCAGAACAGTAAGCAGTTGTGTTGCGGATGATGCCTCCAAGGCAGAAGTAGCCCCTTCCAGCACCCAAACTTGTGATCCAAGGACTAGGACTTTGTTTTCTCCTAACCCCTTATTTATGCCTGGCTCAGAACAGCCCCTCCAGCCTTGGTTACTTTCCATGGGTGGTGACAGCTGCCGCCACACACCCTAAACCTTTCCTTTGGCCAGCCCTGCCCTGTTTTTCCTGGCTTCAGATTTTCACCCCCAACAGCCAAAAGGGTAGAGCCTGTGGCCAGGACTTTGGTCTCAACGAGGTTCCTGTCACCACCTCTGAGTGGCAGCAGAGAAAACCCACATCCAGGGTCCCTCTCTTTGTGGCCCTTATTTCAATGTTTGCTAGCCAAGAAAATGGGAGACTAGGGACCAGAGGTTCCCTTGGCGCCATCACTAAAGAGGATTGTAGAATGGCTGGTTATTGCAGGACGATCATCAAATAGAGAAATGATGTCTTCTGGAGCTCTAAAATACCACTGAACCTGCAAATAACTGCCAGGTTGCTTCTGAGTCATCTAGTCCTTGAAGCATTTCTCCATGCTCAGTTACATGCTTGCTGATAATATTGATGTTCACACTCATCCTGCTTCTGCTACAGCTTGAAGGCTGTGCCTTCGCCAGCAATGTCAGTCTCACTCCTCCCTCTCCTGAAGCTCCTAACAGCCATGTCTGTCCCACAGCGACAGCCGCTTCAATGGCTCCTCACCCTTGCCTTCTGCACTGTACTGCCCTGCTGCAGCGCCATCTGTGACTCCCCTGTACTCACAACCCAATGCCATGCCTTCTCTCTCCAGCCAGATCTCTACCAACCTCCACTGCTCCCTGGGCTGGAGCTGCTAGACCCCACATTGCCCCACCAGTTCCCCTTCTGCTTCTGTTCTCACCTTCTCCCTGCTGAGCCCCTCAACCCTAACAACCTCTCATGTTACCCGCGCAGCACCTCGCCTCCATCACCTCCCACCTTAGCCATGTCCCTTTGTTCTGCTATATGATCATGTTGAGAGAACGCCTGGTGTGTAATCCAGGCAAAACCTCCTAGTTCCAAGTCTCAGATATGAAGTACGTAAAGACCTATATGCACAGAGGGACATAGAGGCTCACACTTTCTCCTAGGCTACAGTCATTGGCCCATATCTGATGTGAGCTCTATAAATGCTTGAGAGCAATTTCAGCATGGGGTAAAGGAGAAGCCCCTTTGGTGGGTTCCTAGCCAGGGAAAAAGGCCCGCCCACAAGTCATGCTGACAGCCTCCTCAGCACCTTAAAGACATGTCTCAGAGGCCATCCTTCCCCGGGGCATGCACAATCGTAGTCAGCATCTTCCCTAGCACCAGGTCTCCCCAAAATTCTGCAAGTTACCCAGTACCCAAGCATGGTTTAAAAATGTGTGTGTGTGTGTGTGTGTGTGTCTGTGTGTGTCTGTGTGCTTGAGCATGTGTACACGAATGCACACACCATGATTTATGTGTGGAGGTCAGAGGACAATTCAATTTGCAGAAGTCAGTTCCCTCCTTCCACCCTGTGGGTCTTGGGGATCCAAACTCGGGTCATCAGGCTTGATCAGTGCCTTAAGCTACTGAGCCATCTTGCTGGCCCTAGGTAGGCTTCTTTGATACCATCTTTTCCCTCACTGAAGGTGGGCCTAGTGGCCCATAGCTATAACTCTGTATCCCTGGCACAGAGGAGGTAGACAGGAGAATTGCTGCAAGTTAGAGACCAGCCAGGGCCAATAGTGAGTTCTAAGCTAGCCTGAGCCTCAGGGGGAAAAAAAAAGAATCATTGGTCCCATTGTTGATCTTTCCTTATCCACAAGAACTGCTTTGTCCAGACTGACACCACAGGTCACCTCATGTGCTACAAGGAGCCTACTACCTGGCCACCTCCAGTCTGTCACAGAGAAGCCAGATGGTATTCTTAATGAACAGCCATCATTAACCTAGCACTCAAGCACACTGTCCCCCAAGCCCCTCCCCACCGCGGTGGACCTTAGGATAGAAACAAAAATCCTTAGCACCCTCACCCTTGTCCTCCACGTACTCGCAGCAGGATCCAGTGGACCTCTGCTTTCCTGGTGACCTGGCCACTCTTCAGATGGCAAGGCTGTGCAACCCTGGCCACCTGGAACAGGGATCCCGGCCTTAGAGATGAGCAGCCCAGAAAGCAGCTGCCAATAAGGTGTTTCCTTGTCAGTTCCAGCGTTCTGGGCCCTGAGATCTTACAGAAGAGAGGTCGGTTTGTAGTGCAGGAAGGGCTCTGTGTTGCAGAAGCCCCTGCTCCGCTCATGGGAAAGCGGGTCAGGTGACCAGCGTGGGAGAGCCCCAGCAGCCCACAGCTGTTGAGTGGCCAGGTGCTGTCTAGCTGCAAGAGTGCAGTTTCTGCTCCTGGAAACACCGCTGTCTTCTCTCCCGCCCTTGGCCTGTGTTTTAGGGTCCCTGGGGGACTCCTCTGAGTTTCATTTCTTTGGCATTTCCTCCTGAAAGCATTTCCAGATAGCCTAAACGATGCTGATAATGTGTTTCTCCTAGATCAGCTCTGATAACATCCACCCGGGTGGTCATGGAAATTTGTAAGGAAATAAAAATAAGGAAATAGAAAGTTCCTGGAGGGGGTACCACGAAGAAAGCTTTCTCCAGACCCTGAGGCACTCAGGTGGCTTTCTGTCTCTGGACCTTGATATCCATATATGTATGTATGTATGTATAAAGAATGGGTGATGATGAACCCCAACTTGGCAGCATTTGGTGAAGGGAAGGCTTGCCTGGCAACGTGGCCCTGCTCCTTGACACATGGACTGGAGAAGTGCACATGTACATGACAGCTGCTCTTCACCAAGGCACCACAAAGAAAAGTGTGTGTGTGTTTGTGTGTGTGTGTGTGTGAGAGAGAGAGAGAGATTGAGAGATGAAAGGACGGATGGGCAGTACTCCTACCGCAAGGTAAAAAACAGGAGGGGAGAAGGGGCTGTGATCTGACAAGAAAGTGTCCAGAGATACAATGGAGCATTACAGTGTAACACTGACATCAAAGAAACACCATCTACAGGGAACATGAATCAGCCAGACCTAGAGACAAGCAATTCCTTAGCTGGATCTCATGCTATAGAAGAAAAACAGTGCCAGGAGAGGGTTTACAGTGCTGGTTATTTATGTAAAGTCAGAAACAGCACAGTGTTCATAGTAATAGATCATGTGTAGAAACTTGCATGGTAATCCAGTGTCGTGATTTGTGTATATAATCCAAGGCAGAGACAGGAGGATTACAAATTCAAGGCCTTCGGGGCCACAGAGTGATTTTAAAGCCACTCTGGGGAGACCCAGTCTCAAAAATAAAATAATAAAGTAACTGAATGTGTGGCATGATAAGCTTTGGACTCAGTGGGGAGGGTGGACACTGTGGAGACTGAGGACCCCCAGGGTGCTTGGTGCTTAGATGCCTATTTAGCAGGGTGCTGAATATGCCAGAGCTCCTGCCTAGGTTTGTAGCACCTGGACTGAAATATAACCCACATAGGTATTTCTTCCATTTAAACTGTACAGTTCGACAGTTTTAGTATCCTTTGTTGCAGAGTCCTGTCATTATCTTTGCAAACAATTTTAGGTCAATGTTACCACCTCACAAAGAGACCTGGTACCCTTTTTCCAGTTCTCCATCATTCTCCTTCCTTCTCAGCCCTAGGTCAACCTAGCCTCCTTCCTTGCACTGTGGATTTGATGTAACAGTTTCAAGGTTTATCCACATTGTAGCGGGTGTCAGGGCATCACTGGCATGATTTTTAAGCCTCTTTGGCCAGCTGAAATTTTCAAGATGAAACATTTATTAACTAGATTACTGGAGTGGTGGATGTCATTGATAAATACTCCCAAGAGATCCTCCAACGGGTGTGATGCGTCAGTCTTGGCGCTTGAGTTCTGTTTCCACCTCTGGGCTGGTGACAATATTACCATGGGACAAACCCTGCCTGGGTTCAGCAGGGCCCAAAATGGACTCCCTTCTGCCCCTGCCCACTTTCCCCTGCTTAACATCACCACTTCTGAGATATCTCCCATCATTCCTCCAGGTATCGCTGGTGGCTCTGTTGGCCGACTTGCTTATACCTTTAAAGAGTGATCCCACGTGAGGCAACAGCCATCCAGTCTTCCAACACAACGAGGTCCTTGATGTCTGTAAGCGTCAGCCTATATGATTATGAGATGAAGATGATGAAGCCTGTAGCCCAGGGTGCTGTAGTCAATGTAGACCTTAAAGGCTGCTTTAAGGTCTCTGGCCCCTTGTATAGGAGGATAGTCCTGCCAGTGCCGTACTGTCGGTAGAATGATGCTTGCCTGGCAGTGGATAGCAGCTGGCACGCTCTGAGGCAGGCAGGCTAACCCAGCAGTTTCAGGGAACCCCACTTCTACTCCCATTTCGTCCTGGAGCTGTAAGTCATCTCCAACCTCATTAAAATGGGAGACAAGGATGGTATAGGACTTTGGGGTTGACGAGGCCAACATGGAGCCTGACACATACTGGACTAATATGTTATTGGTTTAAGCAGTGGTGATGATGGTGATGATGATGATGATGATGATGATGATGATGATGATAGTGACAATGAGGATCATGATGGTGAGGATGATGGTGATGGGAGTGCAAAGAAGCTTCTGGTGACATGGCGCCATAGGAGAGGATAGGACCTACGTCCAGTTGCACCCAGCCACATGGGTTCCTATGAGGCAAGATCACCTTTACCACAGAATTAAGTGGAAAAAAAATAGGTCCTAGGCTCCTCAAGGGGCTCCCAGTTCACTCTTCTCTCTCTCTCTGCACCTTTGGAGGCCAGATCATATAGAAGCCATCACCAGAGAGCTAGAGCATGTGAGAAGGCTCTCCCATGTGCCATTGGGTGAGGAGCCCTTGCTGGAGTCTCATCTTGATGTGTCTGACTCCCCAGTCCTGGAAAACCTACGCTATTCTCTGAGTTTCCACTGGCCATCTTTTACAGATTAATATGCCCTTTATGTTCCTGTGCAGTACAGATGGGTGGTGTCAGGGAGAGGAGGCGACTCAACTACAACCCAGCTATTAGTAGAAGACAGACTATAGGAAATGAAGAAAGGGTCACAAGCTAATAATGATTAAGGGCACAGGTTGGCCCCTCCATTGGCGTTCACTGGAGTTCACTGGAGGCTCAGGGCTTTGGACCCTGCCTTATAAAGACCCCCACTTCTTTTACCATCCAGCCACGTGACCTGGGAGCCCCTGGATGACAGGGTTTTCTCAGAGGCCGTGTCCACACCCTTCCTCCTGAAGCCTCACTGTGTACTCAGGCCATGGGCTAAGTTCCTGACAGCAATTTGTTAGGATCAGTGTGATGGTATTTTTGTAGAAACTCCATTGTCTTGGAACTTCGGAGAGAATCACAAAGGACAGTTGGACAGCTGGCCAGTGGGTACACACAGGTGATGCCTCATTGTCGGGTGACCTACCTGGAGAGGGCAGTGGAGGAACACCTGGAGAACAGAGAGGCCATTTTGCCCCACAGCTGAGGCGGGGCCTGTATCTGTTGGATTACACAAGGTGTGTATAACACACTCACCTGTCCGAGGCCTTTTTAGACCCTGCAGTGTGATGGCAGGAACTATACCCAGAGCAGCATGAATTCCCTCCTGCTACCCACTCACCCAACCTATCAGGACAGTGCAGGAGCTCCAGTACCGCATCTGTCCTCAGGAGCTGTGGCACTCATGCCAGGCTGCAGAGGCAAGCAGCTCCCTGCTGTCACTCAGTGGTGAGCACTTTGCTGGTCATGAGCAGCTTTGCCTTGAAGGGTCCCCAGAGAAGGTTCCCATAGTGACATTAAAGGAACTCCCTACAGATCCAGGGGCCTATGATCAAGGAGTTATAAGGGACCACAAAGCAGGCCACATCTAGCACATGGACATAACCTTCAACTCTTCCCAGAGCTTTCCTATCAACCCCACTCCTGGCCATCAACCCCACTCCTGGCCATCAACCCCCCTCCTGGTCATCAGCCCCACTCCTGGTCGTAGCTCCTATTCCTAGTCACAGCCCTCACCGGCCTCTCACCTCAGGTGCTTCCACCTGTTCAGCTATCAGGACATCCTCATGGCCTCTGCTGTGCACGTTGTCAGCTCATTGCACCCTCCCATCATCTTTCTGAGGTCATGACTCACACTAGAATTTTGTTTCCATGAGGACCACTTTAAAGCCCAGTTGGGAGGGAGGGAACACAGTGGTCTAGTCCAGCAGACATAACATGCCCAGTGTGTATAAGCAGATGCCAGCTTTCTACATAGTTATGTGTGCTGTCACAGGGTGGCCTAGCTCACTGTGACTGGGCAGCAAGCGGGGCAGGTCCTGGGTGTCCTGGAGGCAGTGTGTGCAAGTAGCCTGGCTGTGTACCTTCCAGAGTTGCACCCTGATGTGGAAGAGGGCCCGGTAGCCACACATCCTGGTGGTGGTCCAGGGAACTTTGGTGGTGGTACCTTTCTGGGTAACTGAGGCTTCGCTGTTTGGTACCCAGCACACCTCCTTTCTTATTTCATTTCCCACCCCATCCTTTCGTTTCTCCTTCACCAAACCAGAATAAAAGAGCAAGAGAACTGAATTTGAGAGCTTCACTAAACTGTAGAGTAGCAGTTCTCAGCCTCCCTAACGCTGCGGCCCTTCAATACAGTTCCTCATGTTGTGGTGTCACCCAACCATAAAATTATTTTTGTCGCTATTTCGTAACTGTAATTTTGCTGCTCTTATGAAAAAGTCGTAATGTAAATGTCTGGTTTTGGGTGGTCTTAGGTGACCCCTGTGAATGAGTCATCACAACCCACAGGTTGAGAACCACTGCTTTCAAATACTCCAGTTTCCAGCCTTGTCCAGCTCAGTGGCACCTGCCAGGTCCTTCCCCATCCTAGTGGGGGAAGGATCAGGGGGCTCCCCAAGCTTCACTAAGAGAGGGAAGGCTGGGGGGCCTTTGATCACGGGACAATGCTCTTTTCATTCTAGCTCCAAATAGCCCCCCTGGCTAGTAGTGGGGCTCCCCCTACAGGAGCCCACAGAGCACAAGCCTCTTCACAGACTGAATAGCAGATGAGCATCAGTCAGGACAGGACTGCAACAAGGCCTGTCTTCACAGGACATCTCACAGGGAGCCCCAGATGTATGTCAGGAACAAGGAAGAGCAGAGCCCCATGGTTAGGATGGGGTTAGTGTTTCCCTGTGGGCATCAGTGGACAGCACCAGAGTTCACGGAATGCTATACAAAGCCCACAAATGCTGTCATGCTTGCATTTGATAGGAAAGGGTGGCCACATGAGAGAAGGGACTCTATCCTGTTTTCATGGCCACACAGGGATAGAAGTGTGTGCTAATCTGACCAGGTTTTCTTCTGTCTTAGCTTATAAATGGCCACAGAGACACTGAGAATCTCATCAAGGCAGGAACTGGATGAACCAAGTGAAAAGATACGGACAGCTCAGAGTGGACATCAGCCAGCACCACAGCCCCTGAGGTTCCTAGGCCAAGCCAGGCTAATGGTTCCAGGTTCCTCTAGCCCTTAAATGCCTGTTCTTCCTGACAGGCAACACCTTGGGTAAAGCCCAACAGAAGACGCTACCAACCGGCCTCAGAAGCTACTGCCTACCCAGCAACTATCTCTAGGGCGAAGTCCTAGCCAACCACCTCTCCTGCTACTTTAGTCCTCTGTCCCACCCGCTGGGGTCCAGGGAGCATCCTGGATAGACACCATTTGGCCTTGACTCTGATCCTTTCCTCCCTCCACCCTGTGCAGTGTCTATAGAAAGACTCAGAGAGCAAACAAAGGAATAGACATCTGGGGAAGGGTACAGGGGAGGGGGTGTGGGAAGGAGGGAGGGAGGAAAGCCCAGGTATTATTCCTTTTTTTTTTTTTTTTTTTGAGACAGGGTCTCTCCCTAAAGACCCGAGACTCGTTTATCATGCTGGGCATGCTGTTGCATCACCAAGCTCAGCTTTTCACATGGGTCCTGGTGATGGAACTCAAGACCTTGCACTTGTGTGGCAAGTATGTCACCCAGTGCACCCCAGGAACCAGATTTTATTCTAAAGCAGCTCGGGCTGGAGCTGCTTCCTGATGTTCATCTCCATAGTATTCCGGGGGGAGGGGAGGCTGGGTGCTACTCAGAGCATCTACTGGCCTCCAAGCATCCCTGGGATTTGATGGGTTACTTTCCTGGTCTTGGAAAGCCTAGGTTGTCCTGGTCCTTCTCTATTCAGCCAGTGCAGAGAGCTGAGTCCCTGGGAGGTGGTTTCCCAGCCATCCAGCAGGCCTCTTTTCTTGTCGCAGGGTCCCCTGGAAGCAGTATCTACAGCTCACTGTGTTCCCCGTCACATCCTGTCAGAGTTAGAGAGGCCTGGATAGGATCTGGTAGGCAAAGGATAAAGGGCTTTATCCAGGTTGTCCTACTGTGGTCAGGTGAGTTAACTCTCTGGGTCTCTGCTTCCTCACCTGTGAAATGGGGGTAGGAACAGTCAGCCTGACACACGGGAGGTGCCTGGTTAATGGCACTGAGCTCTCCTGATCTCCAGCTCAATCTTCTACCCACTCTCTCATTGCCCTCCTCCCATGCCGATTACAGTCCCTGACTCTGGGAATGGCTTTCCAGAGCATTCTGTTTGGGCAGTAGGGCCTCTTAGCTGCCAGTTGGTTGCAATAAAGGCAGCTACATGCAGCGTCTGCTGCCTACAGAACGTGTATGCACCCAGGTCTGGGCCTTGGTAAAGGCTTTGGGTGCACATTGTGAGACACGGCTAAGCCTGGCTCTCACCAGCATTGTGTGACCTCCTGATGCCCAGCCCCCATGTTTGTAAAGTGGGGCTGTCGGCCTCAGCCAGGAGCCTTGAGAGGCCAGCGAGTTCACAAGGGTTAAACACTTTTGGAAAATCTAAAACAGACTTCAGCAAGTGGGCCAGCTGTTATTTACAGCGTGATGGACAAGACCTGCCCCGTGCCTTCTAGAAACCCATCCCAAGTGGGCCTCTGAGCAGTGTCCACCGGAAATGTCTTACCAATTATATCCTGCAGTCTGTGCGTTGGCAGCTGTGGTGTTTTGAGGGAGCTCTGGCCACAGCAGCATCCCTGAAGCAGGTGACTCTTCATTCACTCACTCAACAACTATCTATCAGCACCTGCCTGAGGAGACTTAGGGCTCCAGGCTCCCAAGGATCAAACTTGATGAGCACATCTTTCTCTGTTGGAGCCACCAACAGACAAAATAAACACAAAACAAAGATGTGGGGTGAGGAGACTGGGAATATAGCCTGTGGGCAGACTGCTTGCCGCCCATACATGGAGTCCTGGGGTTGACCCCCACCACTGCCTAGACTGTAGTGGTACGCGGTTATAATTCCGGCACTTGGAAGGTAGAGGCAAGAGGATCAGAAATTCAAGGTCATCCTTAGCTACATAACAACTTTGAAGTCAGCCTTGGCTACATGAAGTCTTTTTGGGGGAAAACAAAATGGAAGGGAGAGAGGGAGGGGATGGATTGGAGGAAGGAGGAAGATACACCGGCTGTCTGGGAAGAATATTAGCCAAGGGGTTCATCTTAAAGTGTTCTCCCCTTTCCACAGCTTTGTTGGACCAGGAGTAGCTATGAAATACTGTATGTATTTTAAGTTTGCAACTGGATCAGGTGAGGAAACTCCAGTAGGCCGCTTGGAGCGCAGCGCCATCCATGTTGGACAGTGTTCAGGAAAACATCCATAAGAAGTGGGCTTTTGATTGACAGGTGAGTCAGCTACCCCAGGAGTTAACAGATGTTCTTAGACTGTGAGAAGCTCTTGGGCAGGGTGTGACATGGAGTAAGCCACTGTAAAGGTACCTATCAAATGTGTCAGATAAATAAATCCGAGTTTTGGACCTGAGCCTTGGGTCAGCAGACAACAGACGCAAAGACCCTGAGGTAGGAATTAGCTCAGCATATCTGAAGGAGAAAAGAAAGGTCTGAGTGAGCTGGTGAGATGGAGGAGTTCTGGTGAGATGGGGGAAATTCTGGAGGGCTCACAGAGGTGGTGGGACAGCCTTGCCATGGTCCATAGGGCTCTGGTCTGTGGAGTTTAGAAAATTCTCGAAGCACGAACCAGGAAAGTTGGGGGGGCGGTGGCAGGGGAGATGGGGACACCACAGGCTCTCTCCTCTTTCTTATTCCTCTAGCATGGGCAGAGTGGACAACAAGCGGAGTGGAGAGTATGGGTGGGAGAGGAGGGAGATGGAGTGGTTTGGGGTGGCATTGGCAGGCACTGTAGATCGTGCGTGAAACACGAAATAGGCAGATCCAAGCCTTCTGACTGGTACTCTTGAGTGGGTAGAGTTTAAATGGGAAAGAGGGCAGGGGGGGGGGGGGGGCATGATGGGGCGTGGCTGGGGAATTGTCTCACCTGTAGGAGCAGGCAGGGATGAAACTGGACGCTGTTTGGATAAAGAGGGTAGAGTACCAGGCAACAGCACGGAAGTGGCTGGGGACTTCAGGGTCTGGCAGACAGCATCCCCTGCTGTGGAATCCTTTGCTGGAGGAAGAAGTCAGAGGCTGAACACTTTGGTTCACTTCCAGGTCATCAGGACATGCAGGCTGAGGTGCACAGGATCAGGCCAGGGAGAAAGCGCCGGCTGCCTGTCGGCGATCCCTGGGGATTTTGTTATCTAGGGGGCTGGAAGGGCTGCTGGAGCCGGCTGGCCTGAGATCCCTTCCCACCCTGGCAGACAGTGCAGGCTGCCCTTCCTCCGCCACCCAGCCCCCTGACACTAGAATGAGGCCCCTCTTGAAACTTGAGTGAGGTGAGCTTAGGACAAGCTGGAGGGAGCTTGCTTCTCACGGTGTCTCTGGACCTCCTGAGGTAGTCATGGCTGGGAGCGTCATGGAATGCCTACAAGACTGGGGTGAGGGAACAGAATGAGGGGCTCTGAAGGGCCCCTGAGAGGAAAGCTGGGATTTCTGTGACCTTTCTGTTGACATCAAGGAGGAAAACCAGTCTCCTGGGGCCTCTGTTGGCAGTGAGGAGGGAACCTTCATATCCTAGCCCAGTCGGGGCTCCCAGACCCCAGGCGCCAGAGCTGGAAGGGGCCCAGACTGCCCCCGGAAGTATTCTGCTCCATCTTCCATCAAGCCTCTGCTGAAACCTCACAGTGGCACCGGGCTTTTTAATCCAGGCCATGGCACTTGCTGACCTGGCTACAGCCCAGCCATCGTAGGCCTAAGACAGCTGGCCTCCAGCCCTAAGGCCTTTGTACGCACTCTTCCCTTCTCCAGGTACAACAGCTTTTCCTCACCTTTGCCTGTGAGCTCTGATCACCCTTCAGATTTGGCCTTAGTTGGAAATATCCTGGGTGGTGGCCCCTCCTCCCAGCTCAGGACCCCTTCCTCAGCTTCAGGTCACATGCCACTCACTGCTATAAAAACTGCCAGAGCACCTCTGAGCACAGCCTTACCCAGCTGCGCCAAGGTGGCATGCTTACTTTGTGCTTCATGCTGGACAGTGACAGTACCCTTGTACCTGGCTTAGTGTAGCCCTCCCCAAGTTCAAGGTTCTCAGGCCCAGAGAATGGCTTCCCTTTCACCCAGTCCCAATGACATTTCTTCTGTTTAGATGTGTGAGCATTCAACAATACATATCACCGAGCACCCATGGCTCAGGGCTTGCCGCCTCTAGGGGAATAAAACATAATCTTTTTCCCTCTCAGGATTTAGTAAGGGAGAATCCTCTATGGATGGCACTGTAAATGTAAAACCACAGTGGTGACTGGCATCATCAGAGAGCATGTGTGATGGCACAAGAAGCTAAGAAGGAAAAGCAGATGAACCCACCAACCAGCAAACAAACAAAATACAAAGAAACCTCAGACAAAAGTCCAGGAGGGCTTCCCTGAGGAAGTGGTCCTTGATCAGAGATCTGAGATGGAAATAGGAGTTGGCCAGGTAAAGGGAGGAGGGGACAGAATATCCAAAGTCCCTGAGGCTGATGAGAGAGGAGGGAAAAATGAGGAACAGATACGGGGAACTTAGGAACAGAGTGGCAATGGATGAAATTTGGCAAGTCAGCAACAGCTAGGACATGTGACACTTTATCCTAAGAATAATGGGGAGCCACTGAGGGATATTGGGTATGGCCAGGGCCTGACTACATTGGTATGAACATTGAGACTAGTTTCTGTTTGGTGCAGGGACCAGACCCCAAGCCGTCCCTATGCTTAGCCCCTCCTTGTAGGGTCCTGGTGCCCCGTATGTGTCATAGTGGATCTCTGCCCCTCAAGGACCTATCCTACCCCAAGTACTGATCTGCCCATGCTTGTGGAGTTTTCTGACCCAAACAGTACTTCCACTGGAAGGTGAGGGGCAGACTTTGAATGCTGCTTTGCTCTGCTACATGGGCAGGGCATGCTGTGGGTACCCAAACAAGCCCCAGAACTCACTGGGTAAGACCCCAGCATTCAAGGACCACCCTTTGTAAGCAGAGAGCTGGGATCCCCATCATACATGCTGGGGGTCCCTGTCATATGGGGTGAAACAGGGTTCAGATGGGCCTTGCTGGGACTCCATGGTGAAACTGATGGTGGAACAGTGACCCTTGTGTGCCCTGGATCCATGTGTGTGGAACCTGGTGCCAGGACCCAACCAAACTAGATCCTCGTAGCAGTGCAGGGAGTCAACTGTTTATGCTTGCCTGCAGCTAAGCGTAGGATCAAAGGCCCTTGAGAAGAAATAGTGGGTCCTAGGATGCTCACATTGGACGGTGCTGATTGTCTCCTCCAGTCCTGACTGGAGTCTAGTCAGGTCTGATAGGAGTCTAGTGAGGTCCAGAGGACCAGTGGCTTCACACTGATCACATGGTCAGAGTGTTCTACTGCCTGCTCGTACTGTGGTTGTGACATGAAGTCCCTCCCTGCTCCGCATATAATCTCTAGGTGAGAAAGGGAGATGGGGCTTAAGGGATGGAGCAAAACCAGACAACCTCCGATTTGTCACTTCCTAGTTTCTTGACTTGTTGAGTCTTTGTCTATACTGAACTATCCCCTCACTATGACTGCCATGAACTGGACCCACGTGTAGCTGTTTACAGATCCTGAGACAAGGTCTCATTATGTAGCACAGGCTGGTCTTGATCCTGCCCCACCCTCCCTAGTTCTGGAATTACGGGTTTGTGCCACCATGTCCAACTTAAGTTTTAATTAATATCAATTGATGTAACCATCAAGAGTCACACAGGCAGCTTGCCAGAAAGCACTCCAGGCTTGCCAGAAAGGCTTGCCAACACACCGTATATGCTCAGAGCTGACATGTGATGAGTCTCTGCCCTCAGCCTCTCTCTGCAGCATGGGGTATCCAGTGGGAGACACTCGTGGTTTTCCCCAGGGGTGCCCCAGAGTTTCCAGGGCTCCTCTCTTAGAGAATTCCATGTGGGTCAGACTTCAGGCCCTGTCTACAGGCCCCCTTGTCTTGTGGTCTACAGAGGTAGACATCCTTGGAGGATGGAGAAGTCATGAATGGAACTCAGCTCCAGGTTGGAAGGATGTGCTGTTTGCAAAAGAGGCTGCTACTCGGGTCTTTGGATCCCCCTGAACCTCTGATCCTGAGCCTCTGACACCTCCTGTCTCTAGTTTTTCACACCCCCAGTTTGGAGCCCAGGATAACGCCCCTAATTCCCACCACTTCCCCAGGGCCCATCAGTCACAAGGCTGTCAGTCCCCAAAGACCCTGTGTCCCAGAGTCCTGATACAATGTCACTGTGACACTCATGTCTGTTCTTCAGCACTAACAACACAACCTCCAATTCAGGGAGCGCTGCCTCTGCTCCCACCTCTGTGGCTTAAATCCCTTGCCTTGTAGGCCTGGCTCACAGTAGGTCTTCAGAGCGTGGTATGCAGCTCTGCTGAGGCGACTGGCTCTTGAGCCTTGGCACATGTCCTGTTCAAAGCTAGGCAGCCTGAGTGTGAGAGAGGAACACACCTGCCTGCCAAGACCACCAGAGGTTTGGACTGTGAGATGGGGCAAGATGGTAGGTCCTCACAGGCCAGGCGAGAAGGGGAATAGGGTGAGAGAGTAAGTCTTGCATCTCCTTGGATAAGACCTCACACTTCCATGGAACTTAGTTCCCTTTGGGTTGCATGTCCCAGGGGACTTCTGAAGCTGTACTCATGCTGATCTTCCTGGGTTGAGAGTTCTGTGACACCCAAGCCACACACCATTGGCTTCCAGGTCCTTTCCGGGACACCCCACAGTTGCCCATCTTTCCTTCTTAGGCATTCTGCTCACTGAAGATAGATGCTATGGGGCTTTCTCGTGCCTCCCTTCTCAGGTGTCTTCGAGGCCTCTGTGTCTCTCACCAGTGCCTTAAGTGTTGGGGTTCCCAGAACCCCACTTGCCTCTTACACCCTCTTCATTGTGAACTTATTGCCCCCACCCCTAGGGACTCCTGTTTCCATGTAGATCAGTATTTTTCAGTTTTGGGTCACAACTTACTGGCTTTTGAAATCAATTGGATGACTTGTGATCAGCATTTTTTAAGGTTAATTCAATGAAGAAAGATGATGTCTCAAATCTCGGATGTACTGTGCGTAGGAAGGCCACTGCCCTCCTCCCTGGGGAGGTGTCCCAGTTGGATAGTCAGACTCTGGAAATTCATACACTCAGAGTCACTAGCTCTTTGATCTTTGTTCTGGGCTCATTTTTTTTTTGTCCTTGCTTTCTGGATCTATAGGTCTAGCGATCCACGACTCCACCCCCATCCTCAAGCCCCATCAGGACGGCCATAGAGGATACAGTTACTAGGTTGCAGAGAAAATATATTGTGTTGCCCTTGTATGTCCCCAGTTGCCGGATAGTCAGGTGTACCTGATACCTAGCATAGCATCTCCAGAACCATCCTAAAATCTTGCGTTCTGTGCCTCCACCCCTGCCAGGCCCTCTGCCCTCTTCATTCTACCTTCCTCCTTACCATCTCCATGCTTGTCTCCTCCTAACCACCCTCCGCTCCCAACCCCCACCCTCTCTATCCCTCTCCATCCCCTCCACCTTGTCTCTGCCGCTGCCCCGTCCCCACTAGGCAAACCAGACAAGCTTTCCATACTGCAAAGCCAGTCAGGCAACCCTTCCTTCCTCCCAGTGCTGGCCTCTGAGGAACAGCTAAGCATTCCGAAGCCTCCCTGCTCAGCCTGCCACCCGCCTCCTTCCAGTGAAGCAGCAATCAGCCTCAGGTGTTGGTTCCTGCCACCACATTTCCTCTTTAAAAAAACCAAAAAACAAAAAGCCACCGCCCACCTGCTGCTCCTAAAACTAGGGTAGCCCTGGGCCTGGAGGTCTTCATTTAGCCTGTAATTGAGCGTATTCTGCCCATTGTGTTCCAAAAGCTGCTTCTGTATGTGTATGCTGTTTGAGTGTGTCTCTGTTCTCATCTCTCTTTAGACAGGGGATCTGAGGACAGAGACTTTGTACCCACAGGGACAGTGCTGCTGTTTCCCCAAGCCCCAGGGTAGGATGAATGAACTGTTCCTGGACCTGATACGGCCCCCATGCCCTCCCTCCTTCCAGCCCTTGACAGAAATAGACTTGCAGGAAGGCTCTTGGCATGGTTTGTAGTCTCTCTAGGTAGATGTGCAGGTCTCCCTGGATTGCAGAGAGACCTAGAGGAATAGCTGCCCAATCCTGGAGGACAAGGGGCCAAAGTGGCTCCAGGATGGGAGCCTGAATGAGGAGGGGTCTGGTGGGACTGGAGGGGCTCAGGGACAGTGTCCCGGTTCCTAATCAACAGGAAGGGCCTCTTCCTCCAGGATCACTTTTCAGCCAGCTGCTTGGACAGAACCTGAGCTGGGGATGGGGCATGGGGGAGGAGTGGCAACTTACCAGCCTATGGGGCAGCCAGTGCTGGGACCTAAAGCGGGCAGGCCAGCCACACTTAACACACCCTACTTGTTGTACCCTCAATGCCCAGGGCAGGCTTGCCCAGGGAGCGTGTTTGGCTGATCTGCTGGTACCCTTCTGCTCCCCTCCCCCAGCTCTTTCTTCCCTTTTGCTCTCTCCCCGCTCAGGGACATTCAATCCTTCCTTTGATGGACAGCCAAGAAAAGACTTCTTCCACATCCTAAATTTGTTAGCACCAGCTAATCATCTTAACCTTCCTCCCTTCTGCACTCCCAGCTGGAGCCTCCTTAAAGACACAGGGCACTTTTCTCATTCTCAGAAGTAGTCCCTAGGGAGGCCTAAGTACCCCACCCCCACTCCCAGAATTTCTCCTCAGGAGGCTCCTCTGTGCAGTGTCCGATGTGAAGGCACTGGGGGTAGAAGCAGCTTGGCTGTTCAGAGCTCCCTGCTTCACCCTCAGTCATGCTCAGGTGGGGCCACCCAGGATGCTTGGAGAAAGCTGGAGGTATCCTGGACCAGGGGATCCATGCAGAGAAATTCTCCAGCTCAATGCTCCTTCTAACCCTTGCCATTTTCCCATCTTCTCCATAGCCTTGCCACCAGGATCTGTGTCCTCCTCCTCCTTCTCCTTCCTTCCCTTTCATCCCCACCCTCTTGTCTCTCCTCTTCCTCCCTGTCCTCTTCCTCCTTCTCTTCCCCCCTCCCCTTCTTCTTCCTTCCAGCCACCATCTTCCGAATACCTTACAGTATTCAAGGCTCATGCTAAGGTATAGGCAGGACCCCAGCTCCCCCAAAACCCTAAGGGAAAAGAATTCTTGGCCCCTTTGCACTAAGGAGAAAACCAAGGCCCAGAAGGGTGGAGTACTTGTCTTTGTATATAAGTTCAGCCCGAAGAGCCAGGATTGCTGCTGGGCGCCATCTATCCTCTCTCCAAAACAGCCTGCACTGCTCGCAGTTCTGTCGCTAACTGTGGTCTGTTAAATGATGTCTCCCTGGAAGCAGTCTGTCTGGGGGACTTACACACGGCAGGCCCCCAACACGGCTGTGTGTTTCCTCCCTTCAGCTTTCTGCCTTCATAACCCTCTTTCTTTCTCCTCACCCGTCTCCTCCCTTGTTCTGCCCTTTCTCTCTCCCCTACTCACAGGCAAGGCTGCTCTGTGGCCTCCAGCCCTTGTCCCAGCCCTAAGCCTTCCAATAAATAACAGGTTTCTGGAGTCTGCAGGATCTCAGCTTGGGAGACAGGAGCTTGCTGGCTCAAGCTTCAGGAGCCCTGGGAGGCAGGGACACGGCCCCACCCAGACTGCAAAAAAAGAGGCTTTAATCACTCTTCCTTTCCTCTTTCCATCTGTGACTGATAAAAGCCCCCAGGCAAGAAACCTAAAGAGAGTTCAAGAGCTTCTCAACATCAAGGTCTTTATGGAGGCTTGGGATGGCCATCAGGAAGGAAATAGAGAGTTGCTGACTAGGGTCACTCTGAGAAGGCCAAACCCTGGCTCGGAGGAGCCTGGGACCCTGTGTAATTGGAAAATGGGCAGGAAGCAGGCCTCTTGCCCCCAGCTCCACTTCTGATCCGCTTTCAGCAGTGCCTGGGTTCTCTGATCAGAGGGTCTCTTGGTCATCTGCTCAAGTACCAACCAAAGTCAGCAAAGCAGCTGGCACTGGAAGGTCCCGGGAAAGGAAATGGTGTAGAGTCAGAGATTCCCGGGAAGAGGGCGTGTCACAAGGTAGTGCCGCTGAGACTGCCAATGAATAACTGAGGTTGAAGGCTTGAAACAAATCACAGTCAGTCTGCTTCAGGCAGCCTGAGCCCATGTGGGCTGGTGTGGGATTAGAGGTGGCCCCTGTAGGAAGCAAAGCCATTGCTCTGCTTGGAGCTCAGTGGGAAACCACTCTGAGGGAGAACAGAGGGAGCAGACAACAGGCCTGGTGGCTGACATTCCATCCCCTCAGCTGTCATCTAACTGGGGTCTTCTCCCATACAGCTCAGGCAATACACTCCATACAGTGTATTAAGACCACTGAACCAGCAAGGGACAGTCCCACACCTAGCCCCCCATGAGACTAAAGCAAAACCATAGAGAGACAGCCCTCACTAAGGCTTGGCAGCCTAGGGACAGGCAGGAGCCATAGATCACCCCTCCTATTCCCAGATCACCGGGCACTGTGGACATTTTTACAGTCCCAGTCTGGGACCTCCAGCCAGGTAGAAATTTCTCAACCACTTGACCAGGTCCAAAGGGAACCATTAAAATCCTTTTTAAGGGCTTTGAGGGACCTGCAAAATGACGTAGTGGGTAAAGGTGCTTACTGCCAACATGATGGCCTGATCTAATCTCTAGGACCCACATGCATGGGGTAGGAGGGAATGGACTCCCAAAAGCTGGCCTCTGAACACCACATTCATGCACCCATGCATACATACAAATACCTAAATAAGTCAGTAATTAAAAAATGGCTTCAGTTCTCAACAGTATCACACCATAGCACTCACAGAGGACAGTTTCCTTACCCCAAGCAGATGGAAGTCATGTGCAGGCCTAGCTCCCCTCTTGTCCCATTAGAGATGGACAGAGTGCCCTCACCTAGAATCCCCTTCCACCTCTCCCAAGACGCCCCAGCCACCAGCCTGGTCTTTAGGAAGCCTCGGGCTGCCATGCCCTGTCACTCCGTGTACCCCATCATGGAGGCCTGTGGGCTAGCACTACCTCTGTCACTTCATGTCACCCCCTCCATCGTGGAGGCCTGTGTTGGGGGCCCAGCTCAGTAGTCTCCTGCCCTGTCTTGGGAGAGGGCTGTGGTTTTCTTCTCTCTCAACAGCAAGATTCCATTTTTACTTATTTTTATTTCATGAAAAGGATATTATTTTTCTCCCTTTTTTCTCTTTTTTACATCTTTTGATCTTGGTCCAGACCCTGCCCCAGTTCTGCTCACCTTTTTGACCCTAGTAGCCACGGAGCCATCTTCAGAAGCCAACTGTATAGTTTTCTATTGTGACAAGGATGATGTCACCTGCAGTCTTCCCAGGATGCCTCAACTATCACTAGGGAGGTTGGCTGCAGCCACCCCTGAGGGACCCCATCTGCTGCAGTGTCAATTCTCCAGACAGACCTCCAGGCTCCTTGCTCTGGGTGAACTGCCTGGCTGATTTTAGCTTCCCTTAAACACATTTTCTATCCCAGTGCTGGCTGGGACAGCAGTGGTCCCCCAACCAGTTCCTGGGTGAGGTCAGAGGCCAGGAGAGTAAGTGGATTGGCCCTGCTTGATGATTTACTAACCAATCTCCACATTAGCTAGAGAGGTGGTAACGAGGACATGAGCTGGTAGCCAGTAGCTGGGCGGTAGTTGGAATGGGCTCAGTGGAGTGAGGCAGAAGAAGGCTGTTCCATTAGACCTTGACTATCTGAAAGGCTGTCTATCGTCCCTAGAGTCTTTGCCCACATATAATGGCCTGGTTTTGATCCCTAGCTATATAAACTGGGCATGCCGTTAATCCCAGCACTCAGGAGGTGGATGCTAGAATGAGATGTTCAAGGTCATCCTTAGACACATAGCAAGTTTGAGACCAGCCTGGACTATATGATACCCTAGCTCAAGAACAACAACAAAAATAGGCCAACCTTCCCTACACCTGAGCCCGGAGCTCTATGGGAGCTCTGACTATACAGTCTAAGGTGGTGCCTCCCACAAATAGCAGTGTCTGAGTCAGCAGGACGTGAGTTCGAACCCCCCTTGTGACATATGAGAGCTTCAGGAAGTATGGCTTTTAGTCTTGCTCTGTCTCTAGTGGGACAGGTGGAAATATGGCCACATCTCCAAAGACACCTGGAATACATGTGCAAACTGCCCAGGAGGGGAGGGCTACCCTATAGGTGTGTTCTTTACCCCATGAAGCAGGTCCAACACGGGGCCTTTGGAGTCTCTCTAGCTCTCTAGCAGTAACCCCCCCCCCCCCCCCCGATTTGAAGGAAGCTTCCTTTGGAGAACTCTGCCTGTCTAGCCAGGGCAGAACTTAATGTGACTCATGTTTGCTGACTCCTGAATTGTCACCTACTGTTAGAGGACTGGGCTCCAATTCTCCTGCTGCTGAGAGCCTGCCTACTTGCTGTCTGCAATGCTGTTTTGAAGGTGGGGAGGAGAGTGGGTAGGTCCAGGCAATTAGAGAGGCTAAGTGGCCTCAGCCGGTGTTATGTGACGCGAACTTTTCCTGGGGGAGATGGTGCACACACATCTGCTCACCTAGGATAGTGAACCCGTGACGAACCAAAGTCCATACCACCAAAGTTCAGCGTGGGGAACCAGTGATTGTATTGGGGTAACTTACAGGAGCACAAATTACTCAGAGACAGTTAGGGAACCTCGAGCACACTGCACAGCCGGCAGGCAGCTCTACAAGCTGCAGAGTGCACTTTCTGGATGCCTCAGTTGGTCTACACCTCTTTAGGACAGCTCACCTGGTTTCTGCTTCTTCCAGGCAGCTGGTCTGGTTTCAGGGTCTTTGGAACAGCTTTTACTGTTTGCTCTGGCAGGGAGGGGCCTGGTGAATCTGGTCAGTTTCAGGGACTTCCTGAAGCGCCTATGAGTTGCTTAACTTCCTACTTAAGGAGCTTCCCTGCGGGATGGAATGTTTCAGTCTTGGAGGAAACTGCCACAATAGCTGGCCCAGACAGCTCCGACTCAAAAGAGTACAGCTTCCTCTGATCCATTCCCTTTTAGAAACAGCAGGATAGGGAGGGTAATCAACCTGACTGCCCAAACCTGTCAGGCCTGACTCCTAGACAGTGAGAGCTGCTAGGCCCAACGGGAACAGGGGCAGCTGTCACCATGTCCAGCCTGGTGCTGTGTCAGGGCCAGGGCTGTGACAGGGCTGGCCCTGCTCACCATGTGTTTATTGTGCTTTCCTAGCGCCTGGGGCAAGCAGTGCAGAGACCACCCAGCCTCTTCCTGTGCACACAGCTCTCATGCCTCTGCCCTCTAGAGCTGTCCAGCGGCAAGCCTGGGAGGTGCCTGAGCAGAGCAGAGTGCGAGGTGTGGGAGCCCCGTCGAGGGAAATGACACTTGACGCCCCTCCATGCAGCGTCCGTCTTTTAATCGTAAAGTCAGTCCGACCAGGGAAGCCACCAGAGTGGCATTGTTCTCCTGGGTGCTGTGACCCCCATGCTCCTCGTGTCCTGGGTATAATTGTCATCCGGGTCTCCTATGTAGTCATACGTGGGAATGTGTTTGCCTGGGGGAAAAAGAAAGAAGCATGGGCTGGTCCCGTAGTGTCAGTGAGCATCTGAGGGACAGCAGAAAATGGAGACATTGTAGTGGCAGCAGGCGTGGGACCAGGAATAATACTATTTCACGGAAGGCCTTTAATGGCTTTTATTATTTATTCATTTTAACAATGAATAAATGTCAGAAAACAAACAGTAGGAAGGAAGGGCCTAATGGAAGATCCAAATAGATTTTGCTCTTCTCAGCTTAGATGGTCCCAGTTTCTTGGCTCCTCAGTCACTCCAGTAATCCTCACCCAACATGCTGCAGGCAGGGCACGCAGCTGGCCATGGCACCGACGTTCAGCCCTGCCTGGCTTGGTTGGTGTGCCACTTACTCCACTCATTCCCTGTCTCTTCTCCCACGGTATAAGCCCCTTTCAGTTCAAAGACAATCACTTGTACCAGCCACCAGACCCCGGAAAGAACTGCACCTTCAGATGTGAACATTTGTGTTAAGACCCTGGTCAAGTGTGGCAGCTCTGATTGGTTAGTCATGGCTGCCCGAAGTACAAGAAACAATACCGAAATCAATCGGTTGTGTCTACAGGAGGCCCATTTTAGGTTCTGGTGGACTGTGTTCAGGACTTGCTGTTACAGAGTGGACTGTCAGGAAAGCAGGGCTCCGAACTCTCAATGGCTGCTGCACAGCTGTCCTGGCTGTGAGGAAGGAAAGGCTCCCGTTTTTCTGAGCAGTGTGCTGGCATGGACTGAGGATGATCTTTGCAGTCACCTGGGCTAATGCCTAAGTCTCAGCCCCACCATCCATTTTCTTATTTGACCTTGGACAAGCTATTTCTCCTGTGGGGTCTGGGTGTTTCATTTGTGAGTTAAAATACTTGCTTATGTGAATCCTGAGGATCAGAAATAGGTAATGGAATGAGCCCTGACTCCTGTGGCACACAAAGCAGCTAGCATCCTGTGAGACCCAGGTTTGCTGGGGCCATTGCGGGGCCAGGCTTCAGTTTTGGCAGCTGTTTCCTTTATGTCTCCCTGACTACAGTTCCATGTACACACCTTGACTATGATCTGATGGGTACATTACACAGCTGCTCGAAATGTGGTTAATAGAGAGACAAAGTCAAGAATGATATTTGGGAGGCAGAGATAGGTGGATCTCTGTGAGTTCGAGTCCAGGACAGCCAACGCTACACAGAGAAACCCTGTCTCAAAAAACTAAAAGGAAGGAAGGAAGGAAGGAAGGAAAGAAAGGAAGGAAGAAAGAAATAAATCCCCACAGAAATAAGAGAATAAGGAAAAAAACCTTTTGATATCATGGGATTGTGGTAAGTCGGAATCCATAGCCTGGAGGAGGAGCTGTGGTCTGCCGTGTGCACGCTTTGTTTGCCAGAGAACCGGCTGTCCCTGTGGGTCATGGAAAGGGGACCCTGACTTGCATAATTGCTGACTTCCTGGGAAGGATCCGAGGTGAGGTGGGGGGATGGGGCAGGAAGTCACCCTCCTTGGGAAGACCTCTGCTGGTCATAGGGAGGACCCTGCTGCTCCTGGGAGATTCAGTCAGGAGTGACAGGTTCAAGTTTAGAGACCCTGGGACTCCAGATTCTTATCAAAATAAAGCTGCGTTGAGCTGGCTGAATCCACCCTGCAAGCCCCAGCCCTGCTTAATTTTCATCTTCACCACACAGCCCATCCCCCTATCAGACCTGATGCCCCCATCTGTGTGTGTGGCTATCAGCCCCTCTGCTCTGTGCTGGGCTGTGAGATGGGGTGGGGCTGTGCCCGGAAACCGTTCAGCCTGAGAACAATGCCTCCCTGCCCTTGGACTGAGTCTGCAGAACCCAGCCATAATCTCTACAACCCGTGAGATCTACACAAGATTCCATCACTCAAGACATCACTCTTGACCCAAGCCTGGAAGTGTCAGGGCACGGGGGAGGGGGGTAAGGAAATAAGAACATAGACAGTATGTCCCACTGTCCAGAGCTGGGGACACCGATCAGTCGCTTCTGTTTTAAGCAGGGCTCACCCAGCCTGGGCCATCCTGTCTGCTTATCTCCTGCCTGCTGTGTTTGCATTTCCAGAGCCCCACATCTCCTCAGAGAGGCAGTTCACAGGGTAGCCAGCAGCTGGGCTGGTCTGCCGCTCCCTAGCTTGTGGTCCCAGCAGGAAGCATCTCTCTGTGTGCTACAGAGGCCCTGTGTGTGTAAAATGAGCTACTGCTGGCACCTAGATGACAGCAGACTCTTAAGGGCTGCCTGTGGCAATGTCAGTAAAACATCATGCATGGTGGCCTGCACGTGAGAAGAGCTTTCTAAGTGTGCCACATGCTTCTAGAATTGGATGTCACTTTGTCATGCCTGCTATAACCACTGCGGCTGCTGAAGCACCATTTATAATTGCACTTTAAACCGGGTGCCATAAAGGCCCTTTGCTTTCAGTCTCTCATTTGCTCCTCCAAATTCAATACAGAGAATGCTAACGTTCAAACTCAGAGAGGTTAACCAGTTTGCCTAAGGTCACAACAGCTAGTAGGTAGCAAGGCCAAGATGTTCACGTATTTTGGACACTTGCGCTGTGACTCCTGGTGACTCATATTCATGGACTCAGTGTGTCCTCCTTTCCCCTAGAGCCTCTCTGTCTCTTTCCCTCTATGTTCAAAGCCTGTATTGAAATCTCTTCTACAAAATGTCCAAGCGTGGGCCGACATGGTGGATCAGTGGGTGAAGGTGCTTGCCACAAAGGACAGGAGACCTCAGTCTGCTCCCCAGAATCCACAGAAGGCTGGGACAAGAGAACTGATTAGAGGTTCTCTGCCCGCCACACGCATACTGCGGGATGCACACCCATGATAATAAACTTACAAAGCAATCTCCCCAACTCTCTTTACTACCTGTGTTGGTTAGTCCTGAAAGTCTTTTCAGCAGTGAAGCCAGGAATCCTGGTCTGACCAGTGAACTCCTAGAAAGCCCTGGAGACTGCCCGGGCCTCTGAAGGTGGCATGTGGAGCCGTCTAGTCCCTTCACTGCTGACCGAACAATGGGAGGCCACATGTGCTCTTGGGATGGCTGCCGTTCTTCCGGGAGGGGGTTAAGTTTGGATGTGGTTAGCATTCCCACCTCAGTAGGGGTTCCAGTGTTAGGACAAAGATGACAATGATTGGAAGATGGCCCAGAGATGATGCCATACAACCCTCAAACGGACTTGGAAGGACGTACTGCAGGTGCCCCTCGGCCGTCTAAACCTCTCCTTGCTACCTACATCTTGATTCTGAGTTTGCTTTGACAGCTGAAGAAATACATACAGGGGTCAGGAGGGCAAACTTCAGAACACAGAGGATTCCAGCCACTGGCCCTGCCACTTTCCAGCTGTGTGACTCTGAATGAATTACTTAAGTTCTCTGTATGGAAAAAGACTCCTCTGCAAAATGGGGCAACAGAGCACCCACTCTGCTACCAGGGCTTTGAGGTCATGCATTCCTCTACAGTTTCTGGCATGCCTGTCATGACTGTGGGCTGCAGACACAACCCCTGCTGCTGCCTCAGTGGCCATTCTGCCCAGTGTGGATTGTAGTAGCATTACCTTAGAGAGATGCCGTGAGGATTCAGAGAGAACAATGCAGAGATAGTGAAGAGACAAGAGATTCGGATGGTACCAGCCCTGCCCCCCACCCCCCGGGTGGTGTCCCTGTGATGCAATCATTAAAAAGCCCATTTTGAAGGCAGGTGAGATGGATCAGCCAGTGAAGTGTTTGCTGCCAAGTCTGGCCTAAATGCAATCCTCAGTCAGTCTCCTGCTCTCTCCTCCTACTCCCTCTCTCCCTCTCTCACCAAACTGGCCCCTTTGAATCCTGCCAGAGTCTAGACTTGACCTCACCTAGGCAAGGCCCCACACCCACTTCCCGGAGCCTCTGGGCGTGTGTGTGTGTGTGTGTGTGTGTGTGTGTGTGAGAGAGAGAGAGAGAGAGAGAGAGAGAGAGAGAGAGAGATGGTGCTTTGCTTGAGGTAGAAAAAACTGCAGAGGTAGCAATAGGGACCCCTACTTCTGCTGTGGGCTCCAGCAGATCGTCTCCAGTGCCATCTTCATAAGGGTGGCTGGCCCCAGCCATTCACAGTAGCTGTTTGCCAGCTCTACTGGAGGTGCATGGCTCTGTGGTAGTGGAGAAAGGCTGGAAGGGAGGACAGCTGCCTGGGAGGTAGGCAGGGGGTGGTGGTGGTGGTGGTGGTGGTGGTGGTGAGTCTGCTGTCCTGGCACATCCTAGGCCTCCTGCCAACCACCTACCCCAGCCCATCCCCAAGCATTCACAATACAAGGTGGGGAAGCAAATGGGAACACAAAGGGGACAGTTTCTACACTGAAGGGTTGGCCACCCAAGGGCAGAGCAGGCAGAGCACCCTGCCAGGCAGGGACTTCACTTCCGTGGGCTCCACAGGAAAGTGGTCACTGAAATTGCCCTCAGGGGACTATGGGTGGCAGCAGTTCAGCTGTGGTCTTGGGAGCAAAGCTGAGTATCCGCCCCCCCCCCCCCGTCTGCCTCTTTTTTTTTTTTTTTTTTTAAGATGGGCTCTCACCCATCCCAGGTTGGCTTTGAACTTCCTATGTAGCTAAAGATGACCTGGAGCTTTTGATCCTCCTGAGTGCTGGGATTGCAGGGCTGGGTCATGATCAGTTCGTACAACATTGGGGTCAAACCTTCTGCATGTCAAGCAGGCACTGTACCAACCCAGCTACATCCCCAGGTACCACTCTACCAATCTAAACACCTGGGCGGGCGAAGGAGGAAAGGCTGGTACAATATTATCCTGCGTCTGGTACCGGCATGCTAGGGAGCCTTTCTGCTGCCCAACAAGGCTAGTGCCAGGCCTCCATGGGAAGGACGAAAAGGGCTCTCATCCCCATGTCTCACCCCGGGTGGCTGATTGGCAGAAGAGAACATTGAAAAGCCTTGTCTAGGCTCATCAGGGGAAGTAGCAGTGGCTGTTGTCTTAGTCTGTGTTCTAGTGCTATGAAGAGACACCGTGATCATGGCAATTCTTATAAAGGAAAACACTTAATTGGGGCTGGCTTGCATTTGCAGAGGTTTAGTCTATTACCCTCATGGCAGGAAGCATGGCGGCACGCAGGCAGACATGGTAGCTGACAGTTCTACATCCAATCCACAGGCAGCAGGAGAAGTGAACATCTGGGCCTGGCTTGGGCTTTTGAAATATAAAAAAGCCCACCCCCAGTGACACACTTCCTCCAACAAGGCCACACCTACCCTGACAAGGACATGACTCCTAATTCTTCCAAGTAGCTCCACTCCTTGATGACTTAGTATTCAAATATATGAGCCTATGCGGCCATTCTTATTCAAGCCACCACAGCTGATTAATAATGTCTACTGTGAGGACAAGAGTGTGTATTTCAAAAATCCCTTTCCTGGGGAGACATAAATAGTATCTCCCGTTCCCTCATAAGGTCCCAGAGACAAATATGATTCCATCAAAGATCATTGTGGGCAACCAGTGAGTTTATTGGTCTTACATACAGAGCATGGTAAGGGGCTACGGGCAGGAACTTGAATGATCCCAAAGCACCTCCATGGAAAAGTCTTTTTCCAGCATGAATGGCAGCTTCCCCTGGCTACATAGATGGGAGGTCCCTTCCCTTAACCACCTCTGACCTATTTACTCTAGCACCCAAGGCCTTGTGCAATTAGGGAAGAAGTGCATACAAATGACTAGAAGAAGCACCTGGCATCTGAGGGGAGCTCAATGGCTCTCCTCATCGCCTCCTTCTAAGAGGGGATCCTGACAGTCAGTGGACCTGGCTGTGAGGAGTATTTGCAACAGCCAGTCTGAGGAAGTTGGTGACTTACCATTTTACTCTGATGACTGTGTTCTGTCATAGAGAGAGGGAGGGAGGAAGAGAAACAAACAGACACTGCACCTGTTGCCCGCACCTCCCAGGCCCTAGTACTCGCCTTCACCTGAAATGGCTGGATGTGCTTGTGACTGAAGAGAGCACGACAGATGTGAGCTGCAGTATTTAGCCACTGGTTTGTGGGGTGGAAAGATGATGCTTTGTCACACTTACCAATTTTCATAGCGCAAACTCGTATTGTAGCCAGCTTTCAGCTGTCGTTGCACGTGCTTATAAAACGCCAAGCCAAGGAGAGCTGTGCATACTGGCTCATGGAGACAGAATGTGCTGATTTTGAACAGTTGTTGGATCTTCTAAAGCCTCCTGCCACTCCCCCAGAGCTCTACCAGTTCCAAGCTGTTCTGAACTAGGATTCAAGATTCTTCACCAGCTGTGAACCTCTGGCAAGCTATAGCCAGAAGTTTCTTCATCTGCAGGCTGGGGCTCATTGCGTCAATCACAGAGCATGATTTTCCCAGTGTGTTCCTGGGATAACTGACCCATATGATTGACCCAGAAATTGGACTCAGCCCTTGCTGTCAGGGTCCCCTACATATGGCCAACTGTCCCTAGAAAGTAAAGATACCCCAGGTTGGGATGTTCTCACTCACAGGCAGAGTATGATTGATGTCGTAAATAACTCAAGATTCTTGGAGAGACCGAGCTACCCATGGCTGTCCTGGTAGAGATGGTCAGGCAGCGAAGTGTGAAACAGTATTCAGACTCCAGCTTCTGGAAGCCCGTAGTCAGGCAGAGTGAGAACACGGCTCAGGTGACCTTGCAGAGCACACTGTAACTCCACTTACTTTGTCTGGGACCAGAACCAGATCTGGAGAGGGCAGAACCTTCCGCCCTCAAAGACCACCTGATTCTGGCTGGAAAACACATAGCCCATAGGGCCTGGCTCAAAGCCAGTCTACGCAGAGGAGAGTTTAAAGTGCAAAAAGTAACATGTTAAGAATTGCATGCCAGGCCAGGTGTGGTGGCCCGTGCCTTTAATCCCAGCACCTGGGAGGCAGGGGCAGAAGCTCTTCGAGTTCCTGGTCTGCATAGCTCCAGGACTACCTGGAAAGACTGTGTCTTAAAGCAAGAACAAAAACAAGGAAAGCCCAGGTGATGAGTCACCTTAGATAAGATGCTTAACCCCAGTAGACGCTTTGAGTGCAGCCCAACTTTCTCCAAACTTTATAGGTCTTTATTTTATTTTATTTTTGTTTTGTTTTTTGTAACTTGATTGCTCGGTGCTCCAGCAGAAACTCCTCTGATAACAATATTGTGAGGTACTGTCAGGAGAGCAAAAAGGGTTGAAAGCTCAGTTTCCACATTAATGAGAAGGGTGAGCCTGTCACTCCTACCCCAAGCCTGTCACAAGAGCAGATGTGATGTCATAGCGGCCTTATTACTCTATGCCTTGTGTATCCCGTGTAATGTTGACTTATAGAATGACTAGTGATTTGATGAATGAATAAAGGGCTCTGAACACTTGGTAAATGTTGATTGAGTAAGAGAGTGAATGAATGAATGAATGAATGACTCCTCCTACAACAGGCATTTTCCCAGGGTCCAACAATCCACGAGGGCCCTTTGAATCTTCTCCAGCTCTCTCACATATGATACTCTAACTTCTCAACAGGAGGAAATGAGCTCTTCATGTCTATGTCACCAGAGATTAGCATAAGGCCTCTAGATAACACAGGGGTTTGCTTTTTGTTGTTGTTTTTGTTTAACAGTTTTTCTTCCTCAAAGGGCACCTGTGTGCTCTTCATCTTTATAAAGCCGTAGCCTGGTAAGAATTTATTGAAGAAAGGCCACTTACAAGTCTGGCTGCCCCAGGTTTCTTCACAGCTTCTGCCCCTGCTTGTCTCCTTAGAAGAGGCAAGACTGCCTTGTTCAAAGAAGCCAGAGTGGCAAGTCTGAGGCGAAAGGTCCTAGACAGGTTTCTACTCTGGGTATCTACTGTGGACCATCCCTGGACATTCTGTTGTAGCGCACTCCATCCTTCCTGGGTGTCCTGGGACATCACTCTGCCATCAATCTTCTGTCCCTGTAGCCTGCAGCAGGCAGAGGTGGCTTCTTCCTTCTTCACATGGGATGATGTGGACAGTTATCGCAAAGTACTCTCCTCAGGTCATGAGAGATGGTGCCTTTTGTTAGAAGGATCCCAGACGAGGAGTCAAGAGGCCAGATTCCGTTCACATCCTCACCCAACCCCCTGGTCCTCTCTGTCCTTAGTCTGCCTACAGTAGAGTCGATGATGCTTTGGCATGGCTGTCCTTTGAGTGCCTGGATAGAAGGATGGGCCAGTCATGAGTCAGATGACTTCCTGAGCACAGACATGCGACATGACAGCACTACTGCGCTTTGCAAGAGTGTCGGCTATCCACCCACTGTTTAGTGAACACAGCCCTGGGCAAGGGCTCTACTGTGAAATACGGATCCCCACTGAAGGCCTGTAGGATGAGAGGTAGGAGGGCAAGAGTTGGATTCTCCCTCAGTCTTCCAGAAGGATCCAAGGGATTGATGGCAATCTTCCCAGCTGATATAAAAGTGTTTGTCGAGGACAAAGGCCTTGTCCATCAGCTCTCTGAGTCTATTCCATCCTGGAAATCAAACTCGGGCCATCAGGGTTGGCAGCGCGAGCCCCTCTCTACCCGCTTAAACATCTCATCCTCCCATTTAGTCCTAGTTACTTTTCTTGTTGCTGTGGCAAAATACCTGACAAAAGCGACTTGAGGAAGGAAAAGTTTATTTTGGCTCACAGTTTGAGGTCGTCATCCATCACGATGGGGAGGCCAGGGCAGTAGGAGCTTCCTGTCAGTGGTAACATTGTGTCTGTTGTCAGGAAGGAGGCAGACGATGAATTCTGACACTTCCTCATAGACATGCTCCAAAGTTGGTCTCCTAGGAGATTCTAGATCCTGTCAAGGTGACAGTCAGTACTAGCACTGCCCCCTCACACATCCTCTTAGGGCCCAGCGTCAGCTCCTCACTGATGTCTCTGTGACTGACAGGCTGAGGTGGTGAAAGCTTGACAAAGCAGAGTTCCCTAGGATCTACAGAGAAGCCCTGAAGAGAGTGACAGGCAGCCATGCAGGGTGTTAGTCTCCTTCTGAGTCAGGAGCACAGTGTAGAGATGGGTCAGAAGGGCTCCTGGTTCACTGGCAGCAGGCAAGTCTGCCATCAGAGCTCCCCGCTGGTTCATCAGGGGTGTCCCCAGTCCTGTGAACTGAGAGGCAGGACCCTGTCAGAGCTGACAGGCTCAGCATAGCTACCCTTCATGTGTCCAAATCCAGAAATTCCCAGAGCTCAATTTTGTCAGTGTTGAACACTTGTCCACCAAATGGGGAGGCACAGACGACCCAGGCGGCCATGCTTTCGAGATAGATGCACGTTCTGTGTGACATTCCCCTGTCCCTCGGCCTAGTAGGTCCCAGATGCTCTCCCTCCCTGACCCTTGCTGCCCCCAGCCTGTTCTGGAGCCCTGCCATCTGGCCCACGGCTTCCCATCCAGCCATTACACCTTCCCCCCCTCTTCTTCTTCTTCTTTTTTTTTTTTTTTTTTCTGGTTATTGTTTTTAATTGAAACACTTTGTTCACCCGGACATGATGGCTTGACAGAGGCCAGCAGGAGACGAGCACTTCTTCCTGGATGGGGACCAGAACACAGATGATACTGGCAGATGAGAGAGGGGAGAAGAAAATGGCTTTGGGGTTATAAGAAGCCTGGGGAGGAGGGGGTATAAGGCGACCACGTTGGCAGAGCATGAAAGGCAAATGAAGTCACTTCTAAGCGACATGGTCAGGTCAGCAGGGGCTGAGGAGACACGCCGCCAGGACCCCTCCACTAGGGGCTGTGAGGCCTCCACAGCTCCCTTCTTCGGAAATGCCCCTTAGGCTGCCTCCTCCTGTCACTCCCTTCCTCTCCTACCCTCTTGGCTCCCACCCTCACAATGCTTGAACTTGTTAGTAATGAGACCGGGCTGCTGCAGTCCAGGGCAGGAGGAGGGAAAGCGGACAAGGAGAGGGAGGGAAGAAAGAGTCCGTAGAGAGAGGGCCGGCCGAAGGCTGAGAAGTGGGTGTCAGGAAAGCAGCAGTGGGCGGCAGACCCAGCAGGGCAAGACGCCTGACTCAATGCCTAACAGAAACCAGGCCAGGCCGATAGACATCAGGGGAGGGCTGGAGAGGGTCCCCACCCCCAGCCCACTCCTTGCGCCAGTTTTCCATTGCATGTCCTGGGAAAGCTTGCAGGAGTGGTGAGCGTCGATCTCTCCAGCACCTTCTGTGACCCCGCTGAGTATGCATCCGAGGCCACCATGGAGCAATTTGGAACACAAATGCTGGCAGTTCCCCAAGAATGCCATTTGACAGGCAGGAAGGTGAGGGGTGGGGACCACTAGACCCCTCTCAGAGCTGAACCTAGGGTCCAGACCCTGCATTTCTCATCCAATAACAAAAATATGGAGAGAAAATAAAGAAGAAATGGATTACACTGGCAAGAGTGAGCCAGGAAAAGACGAACTTTGAAGACCAGATGGAAACCCCTCTGCCAAAGAATTCTTGAGCCTTGTTTCTAAGGTGACCTCCCCACTCCCTCCCTCTGGCAGCAGTGACACTGACCAGCCCTTTTCTCTCTCTTTCAGGACCTCCTGTAAGTACGGGCTGCAGCTGGTCCCTGCGTGTGCATCTGTCTCAAAGGCCTGTGTCGTCTATGGTAACAGAGCCCTGGGAGGGGCGCTGACAGCCAGCCCCCTGCTGTCCTCCAGGAGGGTCCCTCCAAATGTCCCGCTGATCAAGGATTCTGTATCTCCTTAGGGGTGTACCACCCTAGCCTTCTGTCCATCATTTCATTCTAGAAATCTGGCTACCCCTTATTGGCCTGGCTATTTTGTTTTCCCCTCTTCAAACACACTCAAATAACAGTCCAAAAAGTGGCAGATATCAGAAAGAAGGAAGATCACCCTGCTAGTTTCTACCTCCCTCCCCCAGTGTCTTTGTCCCATGCAGAAAGCAGGTCAGGCACAGCTCCAAGCTAGAGACTCACCAGTGCCATCCACACCCCTGCGTGGGCAGTTCCATTCTGGCCGGGGCCCCCAGGGGCAGCTGAGGCTGGTAGTGGCAATGGTACTAGAGGCAATGTGTCCTGCTTTCTGGGCCTTCGTCCCATGGTGGGCAGGGAGTTGGACCTTTTCCAATCCTGGAGAAGAACCTAAGGAAACACCTCCCTCAGGTAAAGGACCCAAAACCAGAATCATGTGCTGTTTGAGGGGACAGTACTTGATAGCCTACAAAAGACCCAAGGGTACTGGGGGAAACCTGGCTCTGAAAGGGCCTAGCCACTTCGCATCAGATCTTTCTCAAGGTTACTAAAATCTAACCCACTCCCTCCCTCCTGAGTTGCTAGGAGGTGGCTCTGGGGCTGTGAGGAACCAGTGGAAGCCAGAGGAAGAGAGTACTCTGCTTGTGAATCGGTGTACCTGATCCTTAAAGAGATGGTCATTTAACACTCTGTAGGTACCCTGAAATTCCAGCCCCCTCCCCCAAGATCCTGCCACCAGTTCGTCTGGTAGGATTCAGATAGCAGAGCAGCTAAGGAGGAAGGCACATTATCATGGTTCATTAAGGAGCATCAAATGATTGTTCCCATCACCCATCTTCCAAAACAAATGGCAGCAGCTAGGACGTGCTGAGTTTGGTAGCGTGCTTGCCTGGCAGGTGTGGAGCTCTGGGTTCAATATTAAGAATAAATACCAGCACTTGGGAGGGAGAGACAGGTCATGACTTCAAGGTCATTCTCAGCTATATAAGGAGTTCAAAGCCAGCCTGGGTACCTAAGACTGTTTGTTTGTTTTTAAAGGAACTATGACAGGCCACCTGCTGGAATGGGGGCATGTATTCTTCCTGGTTTTGTTTGGGTTTTTTCTTTTGGATTTTCATGACAGGGTTTCTCTGTGTAGTCTTGGTTGTCCTGGACTTGCTTTTGTAGACCAAGCTGGCCTTGAACTCACAGAGCTCTGCCTGTCTCTGCCTCCCTGAGTGCTGGGATTAAAGGCAAGAATCCACACTTGCCCCACCCTGAGGACACTTCAGAGGTGGCATTAAGCCTGTGTCCCTTAATAGAACATTAGCATGTTGAAAGTTGTGCCAGCTTCTCTGGCATGTTGTTCCCAGCCAGAGTGGGTACTATCACTCCTGGATTCCGGGGACTGGCAAAGGAAGAGGGGTACGTGCCCCTGCTTACAGTCTCAACCTACCTGAGCTGTAGCGCAAGGGGCAAGGGCCAGGTAGTTCCTTGCATTCCCAAACTTGTTGCAGATGAGAGGCCTCGGGACCTGGCCCAACTCTCTGACTAAAAAAACTAAAAAGCAGAAGGAGGAATAGGGATGGGAAGCCTCCTCAGCCCTGTTCTCTTTGCTTCCTGCAAAGTAAGGATGTTGGCCATGAGGGGTGAGGGCTGGACAGATGACTGTCCTTTGGGCAGGCAGACTCTCAGGAGATGGCTCTGTACTCCAGTGGGAATATCCAGGTTCCCGTGGGCACAAGGTTGGCACTCACCATGGAAGACACATTGATGTGGTAGCAGGAACTAGCAAAGGATAGTAAACTGTCCTTTCCCACTGTCCCCACGCTAGTGTCCAGGGCAGAAGCCTGTCTCCCTGTCCCCATCGCTTGAGTTATAAGAGCATTACAACACCCTCTTTTTTTTTTTAATTCCGTAATTCCTGTTGTTTAATTTATTTCTATGCCACCTCACTTTGGGGGCAAGAGATTTAAAACCATGTTTGTCAAGTTGACACAAACTCAGGTCATGTGGTCTTCGAAGAGGCTTCTCTACTGGAAGGGGGGATCTCCAACAGATTGACCTGTAGACAGGTTATTTTTTTGATTAGTGATTGGTGTAGGAGAGAGCTCAGCCCACTGTGGGTTATGCTACCATTGGGCAGGAGGGTCTTGGGTTGTATAAGCAAGCCATGGAAAGCAAGCCAGTAACTGCCTCTGCTTCAGTTCCTGCCTTGAGTCCCTGCCCTGCCCTAGTGATGGCCTGAGATCTGAATGTGTAAGCCAAGTAAACGGTGCAGCCTCGGTTATGGTGATTATTACAGCAATAGAAAGCAAACTAGGTAAGGAAGTAGACAGAAGAGACAGGAAATCTGGGCTTCAAGCACCCTGTTGGTCCAAGCAAAAAGGAAACCATTTTTGTAAAACTCAGCTACAGTTAGGTAGGAATGCACAGGACACCCTGTGAAGCATGTCTCTTCCTGGTCCTGTGCCTCCCCCACTTGTCCCTTCTAATAATGGCTCATGTCAGCAATTGCTTAGCACTTGCTGTATGCAGATTCTTGAGTCCAGGGCTTGTGATACACCAATTTATATTCATCATAAAAGACAGACAATTACTCAAGTCACTCTTCTCATGTTTTCAAGCTGAGGAAACAAAGGCACAAGGAAGCAAAACCACTTATGTAAGGTCCCCTCATTTCTCATGTAGTACCTGCAGAGCCCAAATTGTACACAGGTGGGCTGGCTGCACAGTGCTTGCTCCTAATCCAGAAGAGTCCACCTCTGCTACTGAAACATTTCCACCCCAAATACCAGGGCTCAGGCTCAGCTGCTTTTTTTTTTTTTTTCTTTCTTTTTTCACAAAAAGTTTTTTTAGCTGGGCATGTTGACCAACACCTGTATTATGCCCTCAGGGAGGCAGAGGCAGGCAGATCTCTGTGAGTTTGAGGCCAGCCTCAAACTGTCACCAAAGTGAGTCCAGGACAGCCAAGGCTACAGAAAGAAAACACTGTCTTGAAAAACCAAAAACCGAAAAACAATTGTAGGGTGTATCTTGTTCATGTTTACCCTCCTCTAATTCCTCCCAGATCCTCCCCAGCTCCTTAGCCACCGACTTTATATTCTTTTCTCTCTCACTCGCTTCCAAAAACAAACAAGAAACAAAAATAAAAACAATCAAGAACCACATACAAAAACCCACAAAAAACACAAAAGTGGAAAAAATCAAAATAAACAAAGCAAATGACCCACAAGACAAAAAAAAAAAAAAAAAAAAAAAAGTACCCAAACAAAGCAAAATGAAACAAAAGGTCCACAAAATTACCATTGAGTTTGTTTTGTGTGGGCCAGCTACCCCTGGGCGTGGAGCCTGTGCTGATGTGTGGTTGATAGGAGACTCCACTGGAGGAAAACTGCTTTTCTCTTTGTCATTGGGTATCAGTTGCAGATAGCGTCTTGAATAGTACTGGGACCCTGTGTACCCTTCCCTTCTCTTGACCCCATCTGGTCTGAGGTTTAGTGAGTTCGTATGCATCGATCCTGGTTTGTCTAGGAGACATTGTTTCTTCGGAGTCATCTATAACCTTGGGCCCTTGGACTCTTTCTTCCTCCTCTTTTGCCTTGACAGGAGGGGTTTGATGAAGACATCACCATTGAGGACTGAGTGTTCCAGAGTCTCTCACTCTATGCATATAGCAGTGTGTCATTTTATTGCTTTTTCCTTTACCAGAACAATAATACTACGTTTTGCCTTAGACCCGTGATCTATGTAGTCCCAGATTTTGGACAGCTGAGCAATGTCAGGTGTTCCATCTCATGGAATGGGTCTTAAATGTAACCCAAAAGTGGTTGGTTACTTCCGTAGCATTTGTGCCACTATTTCACAAGTGTATCTTTCGGGTTGTTGTTGCAGGTCTCAGGGTTTATACCTGGGTTGGTGTTTCCCTTTCTCCTCTGTGCAGAGTATCTCCCAGTACCATGAACACTAGTCAGTGGGGTGAAGATGCCGGTTAGGCACCAGCTTGATTTCTCTGTGCTCAGTGGCATGTAAGTGTTGTCTTCAGCAATAGGCCCTTAGCCGAGATGCAGTCTAACAACTGCTAACCTTGGGAACAGCCGGGATGTTTGGGTGTTCCTTTGGGGCTTCTGCCAGCAGCTCAGTAGTGTATAACTTATTCCTGGTACTGGGGGCTTTCCTTGATGGCATAATATGTCTAGTTGAGGCATTATCTCCCCTATCTAAACTCCATTTAGATTCCTTTTGTGTGGGCACAGTAGTAGGCTTCCATATGGTTTTTCAAATGGCCTTTAGTGTTAGTTATTAGGCCACATGCTCCCTCCTTTGCCCTGCCCTTCTCTTCCCCTCCCTGTTTAATCCTCCTATTGGACTTTTCCCTTTGCCCTCCACCAAAAACAGAGTATCTGTTTCCCTTTCTTTGAGAGATCCTTTTCTTCCCCCTGCTCCTTACTAGGAACCTAACCTCTGTGGTTATTCGGATTAAAACACACATATTGAAGACTTAAAGGTAACATCCACATGTAAGATAAAACATACAATATTTGTCTTTGTGGGTCTGGGGTACCTCACTCAGGATGATTGTTTTTTGTTTTGCTCATTTACCTGTGAATTTGATAATTTTATTTTTCTTAACAGCTGAGTAATATTCCATTGGGCAAATGTACCATATTTTTGGTGAATATACCTTGTTTTCATTGTTCATTCATTAGCGGATGAACATTTAGGCTGCTTCCAATTTCTGGCTATTATGATTAGAGCAGCAGTGAACTTGGATGAGCAAGTGTCTCTGTAGTAGGATATAGAGTCCTTTGGAAATATGCCCAAGAGTGGTATAGCTAGATCTTAAAGTAGCTCAGTTTCCATCTTCCTGAGGAACTGCCACACTTATTTCCATAGTGACTGGGCAAGTTTGCACCACCACCAGCAATCCCACCAGGATGAGTGGTCCCCTCATCACATCCTCACCAGCATGAGCTGTCATTTGTTTTATTGATCTTGGCCATTCTGACTGGGGTGAGATGAAATCTCAAAGTAATTTTAATTTAGATTTCCTTGATGGCTAAGGAAGTTGAACATTTAAGTGTTTCTCAGCCATTTGTGTTTCATCCTTTGAGAACTTTCTGTTTTGGATCTTTTCCCCATTTTGTAAAATTGGGTTGTTTCCTGATGTTCAGTTTATTTTAGTTCTTTATATATTTTAGATACTAACCCTCTATCAGATATACAATTGGTAAAGACCTTTTCCCACTCTAGGCTGCCGCTTTGCCCAAAGGACAGTGTCTTTTGCCATACAGAAACGCATCAGCTTTGTAAGGTCCCGTTCATTGACTGTTGGTCTTCTCTTCTATCACATTCAGGGCGTCCGGTTGTATGTTAAGGTCTTTGATGCATTTGGAATTAGTTTTGTGCAGGGTGATAGAAAAGGCTCTATTTTCATTCTTCTATGTGCAGTCTTGAACAGTTTGACCAGCATCATTTGTTGAAGATGCTGTCTTCTCCAGTATATATTTTTTACCTTTTTTTTTTTTTTTTTTTTTTTTTTGGTCAAAAATCAGGTGTCTATTGGTATGTGAAACTGTGTGTGGATATTCAGTTCAATTCCATTGATCAACTCAATTCCATTATCAACATGTCTATTTTTAAGCCAGTACCATGCTGTTTCTATTTCTATAGCTCTGTAATACAGTCTGAAATCTAGGATGGTGATACCTCCGCGGTTCTTATTCAGGATTGGTTTAGCTGTCCTGGGTTAGTTATTGTTGTTTGTGTGTATGTGTGTTTCCATATGAAGTTGAAGACTTGTTTTTTCAGTTTCTGTGAAGTATTGTTTTAGTGTTTCAGCAGAGATTGCATTGAATCTGCAGATTGCTTTTGGTAGATAGCCATTTTCACATTAGTCCTGTGATCCATGCAGGCTTAGCTCCTAAGAGTACCTCAGAAGTCTCTCCCCTCTTGACAGAAGGCAGCTGTTAGCATAGCACCATGGCAGCCCTCTTGGGTCATACCCATCTGAGGTCAGGATCCAGATCTAGAAAAACACTACTCTTTCTGGGTTTTTCAGGTTCCTGAGGGGTTCCCTGTGTGTATTGCTACAATGGAAAGCATAATTGATAGACTATTTGTTGGATAATTGGATAATTTCTATTTATTTATACATTTGCTTATTTTGGGACAGTCTTATCTCTAGCTCATGTTGGCCTTGACTTCATTATCCTCTTGCCTCTGCCTCCCAAGTGCCAGGATGACTTCAGGTTGATGTATGCCTAGCTGGTGTTCTAGCAGGAAGGCAGGACAGCCCTCACCCCCGACCCTAGTGCTGACCCATCATGAAGTGGGGGGAGGGTGTCTTACGTGGCCTCGCGCACCAACGGAAGTCCCCCAGTACAGATGTGGCCTGTGTACCAGGGGCATCATGGCAGATGACAGGCTTTGCCCTGCCCCTGGCTTCTCCTGTGTGGTGGAACAGGGAACACAGGGCCCTGATTATCTCTTATCCCTACCCTTTCCCAGTCAGGGTCAGTGGGCAGAAATGGTACTTCACGACAGGAGGCCTCAGAGATGGGGGTAAGCTAGTAAAAGCCCAACCCTAGTGACCTTTGAGTCATGGGAAGGGACATATCATTCTGGTTCCTGTTCCTGTTCCTAGGCCTGGCATATAGGAGGTCCTGGTGACTTGGTTTTATGGATGGATGGATGGATGGATGGATGGATGGATGGATGACATAAAGGAAGGCCCCATCCTTGTTTTGTTAACAAAATAACAAGCTCCTACAGTACAGGGGAATTTCCTGAGGTCACAGCTGACGCACAGTATTCCACCATTAACTGTTCATAACTCTGACCTGTGTCAGGTTCACTGTCCACCTTTTTATTTCAGGGTCCCACTGGAAGGCCTGGACTCCCAGTAAGTAACTCATTTCTTCTCTCTCTCTGCCTCCCTTCCATGTAGGCTCTGGGGATAGAGCCCAGGGCCCATGCGTGCTTCTCGTGCTCTCCCGCAGAGCCACACCCTATGCCCCCAGCGCTCACTCCTTCCCGATCAGTTGGCAGTCTAGGTTGGATGGCCAGTTCTTCTCATGGTTCTTTGAGTGGGACCTCCTTCTGGAGTCCCTAATCTGTGGCTGAGAGTGAAACCACTCCCCTCCCCTCCACCTTGGAACACTGGAGAATGTCTAGGGTCTATGGCTGCAGCTCTCGGTTTCTCTCCTAGGTTGTTTGGTTTTGTTTGCCTTTTTGTTTGTTTGTTTTCAGTTTTTGGTTTTTCGAGACAGGGTTTCTTTGTGTAGTCTTGGTTGTCCTGGACTTGCTTTGTACACCAGGCTGTCCTCGAACACACAGAGATCTGCCTGCCTCTGCCTCCTGAGTGTTGGGATCCCAGGCATGCACCACTGTGCCCGGTTTCCCCTAGGGTGTTTTACATGCAGACTCAGCAGCAGACACTCCCAACACAGGACTGTTGTCCAGATAGATAATTCTGAAATGGGGGACTGGAGCAACTGGCCAGCCCTTGGGTCATTCCCATCCTTCTTCATGGCAGATGACATTCAAACTGTTGTTCTAGTCTTCCTGTGACCTGTTGAAAGGCGGACTCAAGCCCTTTGTTTCTCCTCAGTTGCCATAAGAAGGCTGTGCTGAGTGACCACAGGGGTTTTGGACAAGAGTGGGTGGAAGCCATGCGAATAGCCATCTCTTCTGGAAGCTTTGGCAAATGCCAGGCATTCTGGGTATCCCACCCTGATTGATCGATAACTCAGAGAAAAATAGTACTAGCTCAGAGAAGTGGGTATTCCCAAATTCATTTTAGTGTTGGGAAAGCAAGGCTCAGGCTCAGAAGGGTAAAATACATCGTCCAGGTCTGTCGAGTTTCAGTAGTTGACGGTTTCGGGGTTATCACACGCCACTAAGTACAGCGGTTTCTTGTGGCCCATGCCTGACATTTATTTGAGCACCATCTTTAAAGTCTTCCAAGACATTGTTCTGTGGTGTGGCTCAGACAAGACTCTGTAGCCATCCAGAGGGCTTAGATTTTTTTTTTTTTAAGTAGGTCACGGAGGAGACAGGCAGGGTATGGAAGGAAGGCAGGGAAGGGGCCCTTCCAGGGGATCCATGTTCATACCCATCTCCTCTGTCTTCCTTTGCTAAAGGCCACTTCCATTGGATTCTAGAACCTTATGTGAAGGCCTTTTGACTAGTCCAACTGCTTCTAGAATCAACGGCAAGTGACTGTCTCAGTAAAGTGCATGTGGAAGTCTCCGCTCAGCCTTGAAAGCAGAGGTTTTCCCAGGGCTGCAGCTCAGGGGACGGTGACTCGGTCCTGTGAAATCTAAGCAGGGGATAGTCAGGTGACCGAAAGGAATTTTTTTTTTTTATAACAACATCCACCTTTAAAAGGCATTTAGGAGGCAAGTCACAGAGCGGAGGATGCTGCCGAGTTTCCAGCCTCTTGGCCTTTCCACTCTGTCCTTAACCTGAGCATTTTATGGCCAGGGCTGCAAAGAACATTATTTTCCAAAAGAAAGGAAAAATAATCCAACACACACACACTCTGCAATATCATTCAAAAGCCCAAGAGTGAGTGGACTATGAGGTTGTCAGAGCCTGAGCTGACAACAGGCACAGGCCTGGCGTGTCCTTTGTGGGAGGGGCAGATCTACTGGCTGAGGGTCTAAGCTTCCACGTGAAGGGCCCTGAGGTGACCCACAGGCAGGTGCACATGTGCTGGCCCTTTGTTAGGACACAAAGGACAGGAATCGTAAACACATATATAGAACCGAGGTGCTGTGGGTTTCAGCGTTAGTCAGTACCATTTTGCCCACTGTTTACCAAATGCCAGGTTCTTGGCATGAGGCAGCGGTGTCTCACGGGGACCTCAAAGCTCTTATCCCTCGTCTCCCAGTCAGTAAGGCCGGTGCTCAGGGAGGATGGTGAGGCAGCCGAAGCTTACAACCAGCACTGTGCCATTCTTAGCAAAGGAACAATGCCCTTGATCTTGACAGTGCAAGCCTAACAGGAACTGACCGCATTTCTTGGGCTTCCCACATATGGGATGGGGCTTGGGATGCATTTTGCCTCTGTGGTTGCCTCTTTGGAGTCAGCAGATCCAGGGTCACCCCCAGAACCCCCCCACACACACACCCCAGGGGAGAGTTCAGAGCAGTCCTCTCCTGCCTGGCAGGCCAGACATCATCTTACCTTCTACACCCTGTCGCTCCCCATCCTTTGAGGCCCCGCCCCAGATTTTTATGAGGTCTGCATGCTTATGATTACAAAAAAATATTTTCTCCTGAAAGGGGGACGAATGAAACTTTGTAAGCGTATTTCCAGAGCTCGAGGATGTAACCCTGGCTACAACCCACATCTCAACCCACATGCTGAAGCAGCCTGTGAGGAGAGGGGGCAGGGCAGGGCAGGACACCGGAAGGGGAGAGGGAGGAGCAGGGGGAGCACAGGCATCGCTTCCCTGGCTCCGGCTTACAGACCAAGAGAAGTCATTCACCCCTCTGTCCTGCTCTATGCCTTAAAGCATGGAAGATGACTCCTAGGCCCATTCTTGCTATCGCTGATGAGCTGCAATGACAGATGCCTAAGGGTGAAAGAACCTTACAGACAACCAAAGGGAACTGAGGTCCAGATTTGTGACCTCCTCCTGCTATCACCTTACTCTCTAGCACCGTGCTTGAGTGCAGAAAACTATACACGGGAGATAAGAGGTCTGGCTCCAGGCACTGGGGTCCTAGCACTAGTTACTGAGGTCTCCCGGGAAGTTCATCTGTGACATCCACGTGACACTTGGTGCCTCTCCAGATGTCATCCTAGCTGCCCCAACAAAGCTGGCTAGCCGTGTCCCCAAGCCAGGTGTACAGTGAGTACATGGGACACTCTGGCAAGTGTCATCCACACTGACTGTTTCCACCTCCTTCATCAGGGGGACAAGGGTGCCATCGGGATGCCTGGACGTGTGGTGAGTTGACACACATGTCCCTGCTTGGGGGGCCATTGCTTGCTTCTTCTTGCTGGCTTGTCTTCTGTGCACAGTGAAGTGCTGCTCAGGGCAACTTCAGGAGGTCCAAGGAAGGAGAAGGGAAGATAGGCTACACAGAATGGCAACTCACAGTTCATCTGCGAACATAGCGTTAGTTACTGCAGTCAGGTATTTCAAAAGAGACCCAACCTCTTAGGAAACATTGTTAAACTTATTTTATTTTATTGCAAGTTGTCATTTTTAATTTCTTACTGTGTCCAATTTATAAATTAAAGTTTATCACAGGTATACATATATAATGAGTAGGATCCCATACAAACCAATCTTTCTGGCACCTATTGGGAGCAGAGGAAAAACTACAAGAAAGTCACTGAATGTGCGGGGGTGGGGGGGTAAGGCCTGAGTATCTCAAGGCACCCGCTGCCTCTGCGGCTGTCCCTTGAGCAGCCACTATCTCCCCTGGGTGTCCTCGATGGATGTACAGAAACAGTGAAAGCAGTTCATTGGTTCCAGGCAGTTCTTCCAGGTCCTCTTAAGGGTGAATTCAGTTAAATTTTCCATCTGTGAAAAGCGATGAAAGAGTTAAAGGGAGATGAGAATGGTTGGTCAGAAGATATGAGAAGGCTGGCTCCAGGCATTGAGTCCCTGGCACCGGGGTCAGGATGAAGGGCTCCAGGGTCTAGACCAGTGATTCTCAACCCACGTGTCAAAACCCCCTTGGGGGTCGGTCAAACAGCCCTTTCACAGGGGTCACCTGAGACGATCCTGCATATCAGATATTTATATCATGATTCCTAATAGTAGCAAAATTACAGTCATGAAGTAGCAATGAAATTAAGTTTATGGTTGGGGGTCACCACAACACAAACTGTGTTAAAGGTTTGAAGCATTAGGAAGGTTGAGAATCACTGATCTAGACAGCGCCTGAGGTGATAAAGGGCATTCCTGAATTAGGATGTAGCCAGGACACTGACATAGGCAAGGCTGCCCCCTCCTCTGACCGCTAACTTCCCACCAGCATCATCTCCAGCGTGCTCCCACCGCCATCGTTGTTGGCTTTGCCTGACTCTCCTCTCTGTGCTGGCACTGGCCGTAAGCATGGCTGCGGCATTTGTGTGTGATTTTTGCACGGCTGGAGCCAGCAGGGAGTTGGGTACCCAAAGCTTAGGCAACCCCTTGCTACTGCCGACATCGTGCTGGGAATTGAACCAAAGAGCTTTCACAAATCAGCTCATTCAGTCCTCGTGAGAACTGCACACAGAGAGGTACAGTTCCCACCCCACCCCCAGTATCAAATCGAAGAAGAAGGTAAATAAACGTCTTTCTCAAGGCTACGCGCTGGGAAGTGAGTGAGCAGATACTTGAGGCAGGCAACAGGGCTCCAACCTTGACTCTGGCAATCCAGCCATAACACACAGCTGAAAGGAGGGGTTGACTTTAAACAGATGCTCCCCGTCCCTCGGAGGCATGGAACATTCTAGAGTTCATGCAGCCTATGAGCTGTGAGGCCACCTTCTTGGTGCTCGGGGGTCACATTAGTCCACACCATTTCGCCCACCATCTACCAGGTTCTTGGTGTAGGCTTTCCCCGAGTGGTCTCTCAGGATGATCTCAGCAACCTCAAAGCTCTTGTCTGCTGCTGCCTCATCTGCCCCTCCATACACACACTCAACAAGGCTTGAGTGTGGAAAAACAGTCAGTGCGTATAACCAGCGTGGTGCCATTCTCAGTGTCGTAAGGCCCTCAAGACCTGTCGGTGTGAGAGCCCTGGCCCCCTCCATGGAGTCCTCACATCGATTCTATACCGGGACCCTGTGCCCTTTGCCTGCCGTATCCACATCAGACACGGGTCCATCTGTGCTGTCTATCACTGGGTCCCACCCAGAGATGAGACATTGCCCTGCCAGTCTAGCTGGATGGATTGCAGTGTGCGCACCTAAGTAAAGCAAAGGCCTTCATTCCCATTTTATGGGTAAAATAGAGTTGATTTTTGTACTCAAGTCAACTGGCCTACAGTGCTTGCTCCCATTAGGTAAAGTGTTGGGAGCTCACTCCCTTCTCCCTCCCCCCAACCCCCACCCCACACTAGGTGCAGCAGCTGGCCTGTAGGAAGTTCTGCCGAGTGCAGCATGTACTTCCGGCTCCTCCTTCCTGCCCTCCCCCACCTGAGCTTCCTGTGTGGTGGCAACGGGAGAGGCTGGAGAGCCCCCACCACCGGAAGGCTCCCACCTCCAGGGCAGTGCTGCTTTCCAGCCGCTTTGGAACTTCTCACTGCTGGCGCTGTTTTAAATGTGGAATGGCCCATTTGGCTGCTCACTAGGGATCCTGGCATAAGCCATGGTAAGGACTAGAGTGTCCAAAGACCAGTAGGTGTGAAATTCCTGGGTCATTCCCATACTTCACCAGAGGTGGCGCCACTGGCCTGTGGGGAGCTGGGTAGACCGAGGCTGCCTGTCTGCTGGCCACCGTAGTAATGACGGACTGCTGGCTGGGTGTCTAGCTTTATTCTCATCCAACGTCCTTGTAGAATTGGTGTCTCCCACCTCTTTCCACCGGCTACCTTTTTTTGTAGTGCTGGTGATTGGACGTAGGGCTTTGAGCATATGAGGCAAGCATCCTACCACTGAGTTTGATCCTCAACGCTCTTCAGGCTTTGAGACAGGGTCTCACAGAGTTATCCCTACCTGGTCTTGAACTCAGTCTCTAGCTGAAGGAGGCCTTGAACTTGTATTCTTCTGCTTCAGTCTCCCAAGTAGCTGGGATTACAGGCCTGAGCCACCCAGGCCCTAGAGTCACCTTCTGGCCACCACTCCACATGCCTCTAGCTTTCCCTCCACGGAGCGTGGGTAGCCCTCATGGTCCCAGTGTTACCTCATTTAGAAAGGCTCAGTACTTGGTGCTCAGAGGGGCCTTCAGAGTCCCTGGGGTTCGTGATTATGGAAACGTCTTCCCCATGGCCTTGGTTTCTCAGAGAGATTTTCTGGCTGGTTTGGGGCTATCACCCCCTCGCCTCGCTCATGCACGCAGCACTTGGACAGGGCCCACTGCTTCCCTCCCGGTGATGAAGAGCAGCTGGCCTCGCTTGCTGGCTGAGAGGGCCGTCGCGTGTCTGCATCTGTGTTTTGTCCTGCTGTGTTTCTTATTTCACGGCCATTTCTTTTGTTCAGTTGCTGTGCCATTAACACGGATTCCTGTGTCCGTGTCTGCCTCTTACCCTCTTTTTTCTCTCGCCCCCATCTCTCTTCCCTGTGCCCTGTGTTTCATGGGGCTGCCTGCCCAGGGTATCAAAGGTCAACCAGGCGAGAAGGTGAGTCCTTGCTGCCCCTTCCATCTTTATCCCAGCCTTCTCTCTCACCGGGAGGCTTTTAGGCTAACACCCTGCACACCCTGGTGTGGGGCCTGGGATTCCCGCTGTCCTAGCTCATGAGTCTGTCCTGCCCTGCCTTAACCACATGCGGAGGGCCATTGCTCCAATTCCTAGCTGTGGGCTTTCACCCACCCCCAAGGAAGAGACTGGCTTATCACTGCTGTGTAGCTAGACTGCCTATGGGGGACCCCAGAGTCCCAGAGAGGACCCTCCATTTTTCCTGGGTCGAGGGAGGGGACATCCTGGAAAGAGCAGCCTGGCGAGTTCTGGGGATTTCAGAGTAACTTATCCAATCAGAGGGGAAAGCAAGACCCAGGGAGATAGACTGAAGTTTGTCCAAAATCCCCAGCAGTAACATGAGCAGGGACTAGAAGCTGAGAGTCCTGATCCTCAGCTTTTCTTTTCTTCCCTCCTCGCAGACACTGGGCACCTGTGGAATTTTTTTTTTTTTTTTTTTTTTTTTTGGACAGGGTTTTGATTTGTAGCCTAGGCTAGCCTAGAAGTCCCAAGCTGACCTGAAACTTACAGTGATCTTCCTGCCTCCCACCTCTGCCTACTGAGAGCTGGATTTACAGGCAGAAGACCCCCCCCCCCAACACACACACATACTTAAACATACATGCACGCACACACATGCACAGGCACACAGGCAGATGCACACACATAGACACAGACACACGTAACATAGTCACACACACAGACAGACACACAAACACACAGGTGCTGCACACATACTTTACTGCAACAGAACATCTAATCTCCAAAGGAACAAATGCTAACAAAGCGGTGGCTCCTCAGCAGTGGGCACGCTGTGAGTGTTCTTGTTTCGGTTGGCTCAGTTGACACTGACAGCCCTTCCTGGAAGCTTTACTCTGAGCATTAGGCCCAGAGAAGGAAAGTCAGATGGCCACAGTCACACAGCTAGAAGGCAGCAGAGCTGGAGAGAAGCTTGTGTGCTCTGACTCCAAGGCTGAGGCTGCTGCTCATAGGACTGGGAGGTCTTCCAAATGAAACAGGACTATTGGTCCCATCCTCTGAGGGGGGAAACTGCCCAGGAAAGACATGTCTCCTTCCCCAGACCACATGGTGCTTCAAAGCACTTTCCAGTGTTATCCCAAGAAATTTCCTTGGGATGGCTGAGTTGCCCTTCAAAGCATGCATTTTGCCCTAAGTCCTCTCTGCCACCTCACAGTGCTACAAAGCTAGCTTGAAATCACTGCTTGCCTGTGTGTGAGGTAGGACATTTTAAAAAATACATTTCGATCCCTTCCCTTCAAGGGCTATAGAGCATTCCAAGCTCCAGCTCTCGGGGGAGGCGGGGGGCAGAGGTTGTGTAAGCTCAGAAAGCTGCCATGACTTTAACTCAGGGCCCTGGGCATTTCATTCCCCTCTTTCGTCTGCTACAGTCCCTGCACACCCACATCCGCATTTATCCAGCTGCCTCAGCCACCTGTGATAGCTCGAAGGGCTTCCAGCCAGCTAGCTCCAGGACACGCCGGAGGGGCTCAGCCTGGGCTCAGCCTTCAGCCTTCTGTGGCTTTCCCTGGGACATCTGAGACCATCATCAGCCTTTGGGCTCGGGGCTGCAGAAACCATAAGCCAGTGTATCATATGTCCTGGCTGTCCGTTCTCACAGTTCCTGTTTAACAATCGTAGGGTGTGCTACCAGGAGAAACAGGTGGACTCTCACCACTGAAGCACACCTTTTCCTGTGTCCCCTTCCTGCCTCTCAGCGGCATGGACCCCGCTCTCTGCATTTCCCAAGCCCACTGTCCTCTCCCACCCACATCTCTTCATGTCTGCTGCTTCCACTGCCCTTCTCAGCCCCTGTGGGATGTTCCAATCACCGCCTTTGGGCCCCTGTTTTCAACTAATCTCTGGCCTCCCTTTTGGTCTGTGGGGTTGGCATCCCTTCCCTTGACTGCCAGCTCCCCTGCCCCCCTTTGCTTCCTTTTCCCACCATTTTCCCCTCTGCCTACCCTTCCACACACCCTCTGTCTCCCCACAGGGTGCCCCTGGAGATGCGGGGATGTCCATCATCGGGCCTCGAGGCCCCCCTGTAAGTTGTTGCTGTTCTTTTGGCGGGGGGGGGGGTGGTTATGGAGGTTGGAAAAGTTAATGAAAAGATCTCTAGGGGATAAGGGTGAGCCTTGGTGTGGGCCTCTGGGTGCGGCCATCCCGTGTGGCGTTGCTTCTCAGCATTGCTGTTGATGTTAAAGAGAGTGGGCTGACTAAATATACCTAAATTACTGACTCCAGGGAGGGCTCCTAGCCTAGCCTCTAGCCACAAGACTCCAGCAGCTGGGAGGCAGGAGCGGCGGTTGCCGTTGTTTACACGAAGGAAGAGGGCTGCCTGGCCTAAGCGGGTGCCCAGCTTTCTTTGGAACTAATCTCAGCTCCCCAAAACCAGGAGCAGATGACGAAGTCCAGGTTCACTGACCCCAGCACCCCGCTCCTGGTGAAGCCCCAGCCCGCCCTCCAAGCTTTCTCCTCCTCACTGTCAGTACCAGGTCCTCTGAGTTAACTAGCACCTCCCGACTTCCCTCTGACATGCATCCTTAGGGACTGCCTGGAATGTGGGTGATGGATCCAGCAAGATACCACAGCTTCAGGGAGGAGGATGAGTGAGGTCCCAAGGTACCCACTCACAAAGCTTCAATGAAGCCTGTGTCAGGGAGGGAGCAGGATTCGGCATAGTCTAGAAGAGCCTCTCCGAAGCAGAAACAGGCCCACTGAGAAGGGGTTTGGCTGGGGTCCTGTGTGGGCGTGGACCTCCCTTTCTCTGATGAGGAACATGAGGAACCTGCCACGTGATAAGGGCACGTCGGGGAGCAGGGAGCACAGTGAGAGAGCAGGATGATGGGAAAGTACAGTAAAGGAGCAGTGGTTCTCAGCCTTCCTAATGCTGCTACTCTAATACAGTTCCTTATGTTGTGGTGACCCCCAGCCATAACATTATTTTCATTGCTTCTTCATAACTGTAATTTTGCTAGTGTTATGAATCATAGCGTAAATATATGATATGCTAGATGCCTGATATACGACCCCCAAAAGGGTCTCTACCCACAGGTTGAGAATTGCTGGAGTAAAGGAACAAGATGACATCACAGTGACAGGCACTATATATAATTATACGCTAGGCCTCCAGCACAGGCTGGAGGTATTCTCCCCGACTGCCCAACAAATCCCAGGAGTAGCCTGGGAATCTCGTGCCCACAGTGGTTATCAGGCTTCTGGGTGATAAGGGCATTTTATCCCAACATTCCCTTCCAGCTTGAAGTGTCACTGTATATAAAGGATCTTCGCCTTCAGGGAAATGTGACAGTCCTTGTTGGTGCCTCCATTGGTGCTGGCAATGCTTCATGCCAGGACAGAGTCCTCTGACATTGGCCACTGATCATCAGCCAGGTGGTGAAACCACCGTAGCTGCGTGATACCAAACTGCCCCTCAGTTGCCACTGCTACACCCCCCTGGTGGGCGCATGAGATAGGCCGACAAAGATCTGTTTGACGTTAAGAGCTGAGGTCAAGCAGGCAAGTCCTAGGTGGCAGCTGGAGACATGGGAACATGTGTCCTGAATAAATACGGCTCATCAGAACCAGCCTTGCCATCCTTAAGGGCTCCCCACCCACGCTTCGGAAGCCTCATCAATAGTCCAAACAGAAGGGCCAGCGAGGCACTTGGAGAAGGATGACCCCCTTCCAGTGGCACGGAGGGGTGGAATCCAGTGTCTGGGTGTCCTCACAGGAGCCCCATGACACAGAGTGGGAGCTGGACCCCAAGGCACACTAGGCAGGTTGTGACCAAGTTAGGGATGACTGCCTGTCAAGGGGCTCCTCTCCTCCATGGGCTCCCGCTCTCCCCTACGACAGGTAGACACATCTGCTGGATGCCTGCCAGGTGCAGGGGAGATGACAGGAGTCTGACTGCTTGATAGCCATCTCATTTGCCATGTGGCAGGGAATAGTGGGTACATGGAGGAAGGGAATTATGGTGCTCAGGCCATGTCCAGAAGGAAAGACTGTAGGAGGAAGGGGTGATTGGACTACATTCACAGTCTTACAGAGTTCACCAGGAAAGGAAGGTCAGGAGGGGTGCCAAGCTCCTAAGTCGGGAGAAGCACCTGGAAAGGACTGGACAGGAAAGCAAGGCTGGAAGGGCCAGCAAGGGCTTTGCACAAAGGACACGATACTCAGGAAATGTATCCCAAGGTGTGGGTGCTCATGGGTTGTGTTTAGTGGATGAGGGACACAATAGTACAGGAGGAGCATATTGAACAGAAGTGGCAGGTGAGTGCTGTTTAAATATCCTGCTCCAGATATGTATTTGATTGTGTGTGTGTGTTTGTGTGCATGCACGCCATTTAGAGGTGGCCACGGTGAGTTTTGGCGACAATAGAAAGGGATTTTAGAAGAGAAGACGTCTTGGACACCCCACATTTCTGAGGCACATGGTCCATGGCAGTACCCTTCCCGTGCATGGTGGTACACTCCCCAGGAGGAGGAGCAGATGCTGCCTCGAGAGGGAGGTACTTAGAGCAAGATGAATTTCAGAGATGGGTGGATTTATCTTATTTTCCCTTATCATGTATACGTCCTTTATCCATAAATGTAATGTGTGTCTCATCCTGGTTGTCCAATCAAATGCTGCCTTTATTTCAGAAAGAAAGGTAAGTTCATGACTACATTAGGGAAAAGAGCAGGGCAACTGAGACAAATGGCTAGATCAGAAGAGAAGAACAAGAAACAAAACCAAATACCCGAGGGAATTTGGTTTGTTATAAGAGCCTCGTTTAATAGTAGAAAGAGAAAGGTGGATTGTTCTGGAATGGATGTTGAGGCATGTGACAGGTCCTGTGGGAAAAGGCAAATAGAAGAAAAAAGTTTGATTCTGTGTGTGTGTGTGTGTGTGTGTGTGTGTGTGTGTGTCTGCCATGATGTATAGCATGTGGAGGTCAGAGGACAGATGGGTGGAGTCTGTGCTTTCCTTCCAGCTGTCGGTTCCAGGGATCAAAGTCCGGCCATCAGTTGTATGCAGCAAGGGCTTTTCCTGCTGAGCCACCACTCCAGCCCCTGATTCTTTCTTGATAGTGAATCTATTCACCCGTTCTGTCCATGAGTAAGATTCTCAGACGTAACCTGGGTGTGGTGGTGTGCACCTATAAGGTCAGCACTTCGGAGATGGAGGCAGGAGGATCAGGAGGAGTTCAAAGCCAACCTAATCTAGATAGTTGGTTCCAGGCAGCTGAGGTGCATGAGACCCTGTCTCAGAAAACCAAACCAAAAAAAAAGGAAAGAATAACAACAAAATGCTAAGATGTCAAACATGAAACCATGAAGTATATGAGCGTAATATGAATAAATGTTTGATAATTCCCAGTGGGAAGGCCCTTTTGAGCATGGCAAAAAATCCAAAAGCCACAGGGAAAGTTTGTCCGAATAAACATGTCAATCCTGGGTTAGTATAAATATACTTTAATCAATTTAAGGACAAAAGGTGAATTTAGCCTTAGATAGTTAGATAGCCTTTGCAAGGAGGTGTCCTTAGCAAATAGCCTTAAGCAGACCAGATCAGGAAAGATAAACAGAAAAGAGTAGAACAAGCCAGGCATTGGCATACCTACCGTCCCAGGAAAGGACGGTACCTACATACACAAGAGGCTGGGACAGGAGGATCACTTGAGCTCAGGAGTTTAGGGCCAGCCTGGATGACAGAGATCCTGCCTCAGATATATTTGCTTGTTTATACTACTTACATAATACATGTTACATAAATAATATATAATACTAGTATAGTATATTAAATGTACACCATAATAATATGCTGCCTCAAACAGCCAGCTCCCTACCCTGGAGTCAGCGTGACCAGTGAACATTGGAAGAGGCTGTAAGCTCAGCATAAATTGAGATGTAAATTACAGTCCAGTTGTAAGTCTCCCCAACTGCTTTCTCCATGCTCAGCCTCTCCAGGAAGCAGAATCCCATTTCCATGTGGTCAATGACAACATTTCTCCCCAGAGTCTTGAAAAAGCCTTGGTTAGTCCCGGACTTGGCCCTGGCCTGGAAGGTTGCACCCTGCTTACCGGAGCAGGCTCTGTAATTAGCAGAGCTTGTGATTATCCCAGCCGCGTAAATATCAGCTGAGATGGCTATGAAGACGCACGCTTCTTGGAACCCTTCCCTCTTGACCTCTTCCTCAGGTTTCTCCATGTCCAGAGCAGTTGCAGAACGTTTACATTTGGGAGGTTTCAGAGATTACTTTGCAATGGTTTCCGGGTTTCTCCTTAGGTCTATTCTTAGCATCACTTACCCTTGAGAGGAGAGGGGCCAGGGCCTTTGACATATGAGTGGTGTCTCTGCGCCCTTGCCTTTGGACACTTGCCACAAGTCCACCCTGAGCCTGCAGCTGACTTCAGCTGGTTAGTTTCCCTATGGATCAGCACCTTATCCTGACATGACTAAGGGGTCTTATGATACCTGACCAGAAAGGTGACATGATTTCTGTGCAGAGGCTTCTGGGTACCTCCATCCCTAGATTCAGAAAGGATCCAGGAGCCTGGAAATATTCCAGGATCACAGCACATGAGTTCAGGGAAACTAGCCCCTGGGAAGGATCTTGTTCTGGAACTGCTTCTTGCTTAAGACCTCCTCGGATCCCTAGACGCTGGGGAAATGACTCAGTGAGTAAGTGCTTGCCTTGCAAGCAGCGAGCACCTGAGTTCTGGTCTCTAACATGCACATTTAAATCCGTGCACTATGGAACCATATGTCTGAAACCACAGACCGGAGATAGAGACAGAAAGATCCCCAGAAGTCACTGACCAGCTAGTCTAGCCAAATCAGTGCGCTCTGCGTTCTGCAAAGAGACACACTGTCCTCGAAACTCATGAGGAGAACAATAGAGGAAGACACAATATTGCACACTGGCCTCTAGGCTCGTAGCTACATACACGTGGGCACACACACATGAACATGTACTCATGCCTACAGTCAACACAAGCAGTCTGGCTGGTTTCTGGTACCCCTCTAGTCAGCTTAATTCAGCAAGTGCCCGATGGTGCAGCTTCTCTTTCCAGAGCATTTCAAGTATAATTGGTAGTTCGTGACCTGATGAAATTACATGGTTATTCTCATTCTAGGAATGGGGAAACTGAGGCTTGGGAGGTTATACAATGGCTGTGTGTCACACAGTTGTTGATGAAGGCAGGGTTAGAACTCAGCCTGCCAGACCCACAGTCCATACCAGCAAAGAGTCCATCTAAGCTGAGGGTATCCCAAGATGAGAGGTAGCTTATCGTTCAGGAACAGCAGGAGAGGCACTGTTCCTGGGCAGGCAGCAGAGCCATAGAGGAGACAGGAAAAGAGGTAACCAGGTCACAGTGAGGCAGTGGAGTATGGCTTTGTATTTAAAAACAATTATGAAGGTATAGTGGCACACACATTTAATCCCAGCACTTAGGAGGCAGAGGCAAATGGATCTCTGTGAGTTCAAGGCCAGCCTGCTCTACAGAGTGAGTTCCAGGATAGCCAGAGCTACATAGGGAGACTGTCTCAAAAACAAAACAAAACACAAATTTTTATTACATTTCTCTGTGTGGGATGTGTGTGCGTGTGTGTGTGTGTGTGTGTGTGTGTGTGTGTAAGCAAGTTAGATGACAACTTACAGGAGTCAATTTCCTCCTTCTACTGTATGAGTCCTAGGCATCAAACTAAGTCATCAGACTTAATGGCAATGTTTTTACCTGCTGAGCCATCCTGCTGGAGACTTGAATCACATGAGTGGCAGAGAATGCTTCCAGGGAGGGAAGTGGCCAGGCTTTAGGTTTCTCAGCTCTGTTACCCTTGACCTTGGGGTAAGCCTTTCAGCTTGCAGCCACAGTTTTGTGTTACTTGGGAATCCTGACCATTAGCCACTGGGCTGTGACCAGGAAACATACTTCTAGTTGCCAACAGTCTCTGTGGCATTCTGCACCCCTAAGGAAATGCACCTGAATGTCTCTCCTCCCTGAGAGACAAGAACATCCAGAGATTGCTCAGCTGCCGGGAGAAGCCTGTGGAACAGGAGCAGTCTGACCCATTCTAGTCTGAAAACAACATACACAGTGAAGGTCAAGTTCTGCAGACTTTGAAGCCATCCTTAGCTTAGTGGCCATGAGTAATGCCTGTCAATCAAGAAAACAGACCCAGTCTTGGTCCAGAACTTCTGTGCAATTCAGAGTAAGCCTCCACTGCCCTGCCTGTCCCATTGGTCTATTGTCTCTTCACATGTCAAGGCTCAAGGTGCCTGAGAAGTGAGAAGCATCCCAGGTTACTTTAGAAATAGGCCCGAAGAATGCTGGCTGCTCTCATCCCCCTCTTCAGCCTGGTCCCAGCAGAAGCTGCACTGATGCTCCCTTTTTTTCCTCCCCAGCCTCCCAGGCCATCTCTCACAGGTGATAACAGAGTCAGGGATGGGCACAGAGATGAATCTGAAGGATAGGCTTGACTCGACCTCTCCTCACTCATCCCCCCTGCTCTGTTCTTTACAGGGCCAGCCGGGCACTCGGGGCTTTCCTGGATTTCCGGTAAGTGCAGGGGGCTCAGGTTAACAGAGATAGGTAGGTCCTGGGCCTGGTTGGGTTAAACTGTATCCACCAAGATGATCCCTGAGGCTACATTTTCCCTCCTGATTCCTAAGCAGTAAGGGCCCATTCTATGACCTTTCGTGGGCCAGTAGCTCAGGGCCAGGCTCCGGGCTCCTGCTACAAGGAAGGACAGAGATATCCACATAGTGGTGGCAAGAACTGAGTGAGTGATCTGTAACTGATACATGCCGTTTAATAGCAGGATGTGGGCAGATGGTGGGCCAAGGAAGTGAACTGATTGACCTCCTGTCCGGCACTGAACGGAGGCCTACCAGGGAAGTGGCAGTAGGGTGGCCCACTGGAGTATCCTTTAACCCTTGCCCATGGAGCCCAGATAGGAGCTGAGGGGAGGACCAGGGGAGCAGCTGCCTCAGTGCTGACCAATGTTAGCTCTCAAGGAGCACACAATGCCCAGGCTGCCTCCTGAGCAGGAGGCCTGAGGAGCTTGGTCTTTGCATCTGGCCTTTCTATTTACAGGGTCCCATTGGTCTTGACGGCAAGCCGGTAAGTGGAATCTTGGGGTAAGTAGACCATTGAGCTGGACTCTGTCCTGCCTCTGCCTGGCTCACTCACCTGGGGCTCCTGGTCCTTCTACACCCCAGGTCATTGAAAGATATTTTCCATAGAAAGAAAACTGGCTTTGCTAATGGTGTGGGTGTGTGTGTGTGTGTGTGTATATGTGTGTGTGTGTGTGTGTGTGTGTGTGTGTGTTTATACACATATTAGATGTAGCTGGGGTCCAGGGAGACAGCCTCACCTCTGTTCTCCTTTGAAGAGCTGGTGACTACTCATATGACAGGGAAAGTGAAAGGGAAAATGGCCCTGACCTTGACCCAGTCAACCTGCATGCAGATTAGGGTCTGAGCAGATGAGTGAGTGACAAGTGACCTGTGAGAAAGGAATGAAGCTAGCTTTGTCATGTATGAGGAACATGTTGGGGCAGGTGAGGCGAGGGCTTGTGTGTTTAAACAATGTACATGAAACCCTTTTTCTTCCAGGGCCACCCCGGACCCAAAGGGGAGACGGTAAGCCCCTCTATTTTTTTTCCTTTGCAAGACAGATCACTCCCACAAAGGGACAGAGCCTGCCTGTCACAGTCATCCCCCAGCTGGGTACACCCCCAGGCCCTCAGTCTCCACACCACACAGGGAGTCGTGGCAAGCCTTTCCTCTCTGCACAAGAGACATCCAAAGTATCACACTTGACCTGTGTCACGTAGCTTAGCAGGTCAACTAGTAAGTAGCCCACACTCCCAGACTGCACAGGCAAGCCTTTTCCAACATGATGACATCAGCGCTCTGAAGGGCAGGGGAGGGAGTCCCTAGGAGATGGTGGCTCTTTATTTTCCCACAGTGGCTTCCCCTGAGCTGTCCCACCACTCTCAAGCCCTGCCACTGTGAGCCTGCTCAAAGTTATGAGTCTGAAGCAGGAGAGAGACCCTTATCCACATCTTGCCATACCCAGATGCCCAGGGGCCCAGAGACTGACACTCCCTATAGGCCAGCATAGGGCTAACAGCAACCTCAGAAGCTCAGGCAAGGGTTCAAATTCAGAGTGTGTTGGACTGGAAATGACTAACCTTCCATGGTCACACCTTGAGCCAGGTGTGAACACTGCCATTCTCTTGGCACTGGGAGGCAGAGGTGGTGTCAGCCCCTTCTTCTCTCTCATGAGGGTCTTCAGAGCCTGCCCCAGAGGAGTCAGCTCACACATGCTTCTCTCTCGCTCTCTTACCTGCACATCAGTATGGGTCTCCTCAACCAGGGCCGCCTTCTGAAAGCCCACCACACGCTGAGCCCTGCTGCTTCCCTGAACCAAATGATAAGGCAACCTTGACTGAAATGCCACGTCCCCTTGTGTCTTCCAAGGAGCTTAGAGCATGGATTAGGGTGTCTATCCCAGCTTCCTGTCTGTACGATGGGCCTCTCAAAATGTGTCTGTCCTACCCATGCCCCCAAGCCTTTCTGGTTCAGTGGTCAGGACAGCAGGAGGCAGACTGTGCTGGGATCTCCTGAGGTCCCAAATGCAGGTTGCAGGGTCCCTCAGAGAAAAACACCCCAACATCCAAGCCTCCCATGAGATGTCAGTGGCTGGAGGAATGAGTGAAGGGGACAGGCAGCAACTGGCCACACCCACTGAGCCTTGGCATATAAGGTCATACCATCTTAGATGAGTTGGACATACACAGTCCTGACCTATAGGACTTTGGGACAGTCTGAGAAACTCCTAGAAGCCCAGGATCTGTCCCAACACAACCAGGCATGTGACCCTGATCTAACCACTTGCTGACACATGTTTTTTCTTCCACAGGGCCTGGTGGGTCCCCGAGGACAACCGGTTGGTAGCTCCTCTTTTCCCCGGCAGGGAGTCTAGGGACCATGTGGCCTGGGATTTAAACCCTGACACTGTCATTTCCTTCTCTTTTTTTAGGGACCTCAGGGACAAAAGGGAGAAAAGGTAAGTACAGTTGAGGCTTCCTAGATCTGATTTGCAGGAAAAGCCTTCCATTAGGCAGAAAGGGGTCACAGTGGCCCTTGTAGACCTGAGCTTTATGGAAACCCCAGAGAAAACCCAGTATGTAAGAGAAAAACCATGACAGACCCTCACATGTCAGGCTTGAGTCTGAAACCTGTGTGCACGTTGGCGCTCTCCACCTGCCATCCCACAGGGTTCCTTTACTCTGTGACATGAACATTTGGTGGGGGGTGCAGTTCAAAACAGGGATTTTTTTTTTTTTTTTTTTTTTTGTACAATAGCCCTGGCAGTCCCGGGACTCTTGTAGAGCGGGCTGGACTCAAACTCTCAGTGCTGGGATTAAAGGGCACAGGCTGACAACCAAGCTGGAAGTAATTCCTAATCCTACCACCGTGGCAGGTGGCATGTGGTGGGGTCCTATCCCTGCACCCGTGGAGCCTCCCCAAGCAGGTTGTAAGGAGTTCCTCCTGTTGCCTGCTAACAGCAAGAAAGTGGGGATCACTTCTTCTGCCTCAGAGGGCCCAAAGCAGAGCAGTGGCACGAGTGGGTGAGATACATGAGGGTTATGAGGGTACAGAGCCCCCTAATAAATGCCTAACACCCCTCTCTTCCTCTCTCTTCCCTCCCTAGGGTCAGTGTGGCGAGTACCCACACCGGGTAAGTGATGCTTCAAGCTGAGGGTGCTCTGTCCATCCTGAAGCCCAGCCATTACCTGGGGGGAGGGGGACAACTTGCACCCCTGTGTGTGATGTCCAGTGTGGTCCACCCTACAGCTAACCACAACTTGCTTTCAACACAGTGTCCTGGAGGTCATTGTGTCCATTTTCATGGAACCGGCCTCATGTGGCCATGTTTGTCTGATGAACAAGTGTCTGAGAGTCTCTTGAAAGTGTGTGTCACTTTGCCCTCGGTTGGCCAGAAGGCATGCATGGGTCTGGGTGCTGCCTCTCTGTCCTGTCTGTGTGTGTGTATGTGTCTGTGTGTGAGCACACAAGCATGCGTGTGCACACATAACTATGTCTGCTTGTATGGCAGTCCTGGGCAAATAGGAGGGACTTTTGAGTTAGTCATGGTTTCAAATGACCCAACTCTCCAGGAGGGGAGGTCATCTGGCCGCTGCATCCTTTGTGCAGTGAGTATCTTGCCTGTTAAGAACACAGGAAGCCCTTCTCAGCAGGAACGTTAATGGTGAGGGTAGGGTGTTTCTGCACTGAGATGGCGCCTCCCCGGCCCCTCCTGATCCTGTCTTGTCCTGGCCTCTTCTAAGCATAGGGAACCCGAGGTTCACTTGTGCACTGACAGCAGAGCTCCTGCTGGGGAGAGAGGCAAACAGAGCCCTTCCCTCATTCCCCCCTGAAGCCCCAGTGGGACACAGTGAAATGACCCGTAGACCACTTCTGTCATGTTCATGCCTAGGCAGCAAGTATGAAGAAGAGCATCTTAGGTGACCTTCCATCCATAGGGACTTCAGGGTACCCAGAAAGACACAATCTATTGCCTTGGCTCCTGCTACAGCTGGGCAGGGGAGAGTCCATCACAGATCCTAACTACACCCCTATCCCCGACATAAACCAGGCTCAGAATGTACTTGATTCTTCAGTGTCTCTGGAAAGGTGTGGCTAGTATGGCCAGCCTCTGTCCAGCTTCTAGAACACAGAAAACCATGGGAGTTGCTGCCACCTGGGTCTTTGGACTAGAGAGAGGCTGTGCTGGGTTTGATGTATCAGAGGTAGGAATAGGTTTGAAGGCCAGGCCAGCAGTCACACAGGCATGTGCTTTCAGGGATGCAAGGCCCTGCTGTTCCGGCCAGCCTGATCCTGATACAACAATAGAAGGCCAGCTGTGTTTATTTGAAACGATGGTCTTGCAAGATGGTTTTATTATCCAAAAGAAATACAACATCCCCCACCCCTGGCACAGACAACCCAACTGCAAGAGCTTCTGCAGTGTGTCATTGAGCGTGTAGAGAAGCTCAGGTCTGGGAGGACAGGCCTCTGCCGCTCAGCCCTGCAGTCCAAGGCCTGCAGTCTGGGGAACCTAGTTGATTACTGGCTTTCTAGGGAGTGGGCAGAGGTGGGAGGGTTGACAGGTCTCCAGGACAGCCTGGCTAGTCCCTACCTCTTGTCTAGCGGGAAAGGAAAGGGCTAGGCAACGAGTGGGAGGTCCCTGGTATGGGGCAGTGTTGCCAGGAGGTCTGTGGGCTCTCTCCTGCCCGTGTGACCCCATCTCTGCTTCCCTCCTTTGCCTCCCGAACCAGGAGCATCCAAGTGGCATGCTAGCAGCTCTGTACTCCAACCCGATAATTTCCCTAAAGGTTTGTCAGTTCTAGATGGGCTCCAGCCCCTCTTGGCTGAGACGCTTCCTGGACACGGAGCTCAACACTGCACATCCCTGGGCCCCAAGCATGGAAGGATGGGGCTGTGCATGGCTCAGTGTGTGTGCGGCTTCCCCTGTGTGCGGCCGGAATAACCCAGAGGTGCCCCGGGTGGGCTCCTCTCTCCCTAGCTGGGTGTTCTCAGCCCAGATGGGTCATGATTTGTCACGTCCAGCCCTGGGGCCTGTGAGGAGTTGAGGGGACTTAAACACATGTGTTACATCCCCCAAGGCCTTTGTCTTCTTAGAGGTTTTAACCTTCTAGCTGTTTCCTCAAGTTTAGCCTAGCTGAGCAGGGAGACAAGCAGCAGCAGAATTTACCCACTGTGAGAATTGTTAGAGAACGTGACCACAAGCTGCCTGTCCCCCTAGAAGTGGTTGACCATTCCCAAGATGTCTTTACTGAGTGTGCCAGCCCCAGAGTGAGGCCTCAGCAGCACTTAGTGTGTGCCATGCAAGCCACGCCCTCAGCCAACTCAGCCCCAGGAGCCAGGCTTAGCTTCCCTTGACCATGGTCTTCAGATTCGCTGACATCAGCCATTATTGTCCCAACAAATAGGAACCCACAGGGGAGACCATGCCAGCCTGGCTCCACATAGCAATTTAGCTCGTTGTGTGGCTCCCAGTGCTCAGCCCAGCAGCCACTGTCCACCCAGCAGCCCCGGGTAGGGCAGGGCAACATTAGGTGGTATGTCACATGACCTGGCTTCAAGGGTGGGCTTGGCCAGGGAGAGACCCTTTTCCTCAACTCAAGGGGGCTGCTAGCCAGTATCCAGAGCTGAAGCAGAGGGCTAATGAGGCAATCCTGCAGGACAGCTGAGGCAGCTGAAGGCAGATCAGCATTGTGGTGTCTGTCCCTTGAGCTGAACCTCAGGAGTGATCCTCCCTCCCCAATCTGTTCTGCTGCTATGTTCACACTGATCTCTCTTCTCTCTTCCCCTGATCTTCCCTTGGCCTTCTTGGCGACTTCCTGCATCGTTCTGAATACCTGCGACCTCTGGCCTTTGCCCTCTGGCCTTCCTCAGCTGTTGCCTCTCCTCAATTCAGTTCGGCTGGCTCCACCCCCAGTCATTAAAAGACGGACCTTTCAGGTAGATACCATGTGGGTTTCCCCAGGGGCTTGGCACATCTTGGGGTCCTGACAGGGCAGCTGGATTATCCATTATATCAGAATCTGCTTATAATGATTACAGTAAATTAGACAGACATTGGCCCGGTGATGCCATAATTGTGGAAATACCCAGTACACGGGCCCCACCACACCATGACGCCCGACAGGAACCAACAACAGGCATTCTGACATCTATTTTACTGGCCTGATTTTAAGTCCTTCAATGGGTCATGAGTCAAGCACCATCATTTCACCTTTATTGCACAGATGCAGAAATAAAGGCTCAGAAGGGTTCAGTAAGTTGCCTGAAGCCCAGGTTCTCTGCCTGTTACCAGTGTGCCTCAACTTCCTCCTCTGTAAAATAAGAACAGGCACTGTGACCGTGATAGGGCAAGGAAACTGAGGCTCAGAGGAGGAACCGACTCACCCAAAGCCACAGGAATAGCAAGAGGGCCTAATAGTCTGGTCTCTGACGCCCTTGCTTCTGTCCTCTGTGGGAGCCACATCGTTTGTGCTTAGACAGCCTGCTAAGTCTGACCACTTAGAACTTGGGTTTGAGGATTGAGCACGTTTGCAGAGCAGCATGGCCCACAACCAACAGGCAAACAACTGCTTTCATATCTTCCTGCCTTACTGCTTCCAAGGAGGGTTGGCCCCCTGCAGTCTGAGGTCACATGAGGCCAGGGGCTGTCCGTCTTAGCCTTCATCTGCCTTCTACAGCCCAGGTGTCCCCAGGGCCCAGGGAGCTGGGAGTGGCAGGGCCTTGAGCCTGCCTGGTGAGTCCCACAGCTCAGGAGGATAGATACCCAAGTACCTGACTGAATAGGCTGAAAACTCACACCGATGATCAGCAAAAAAATACAATGTCACATGATACACGTGCAGCCTATTAAGCATTCTGGCCATTCCTGTAGGCTGTGGATCTCATTACCCACTAGATCCTCAAGAGACTCCAAGGGCTCCAAGGGCTGCTCAGGAGGCCACTAACAGCCCGCAGCAGCGCCAAGCCCCCTCACTCTGTCACTCATCCTGCTGCAGAGAGGCCCTACTTTAGGGAAGCTGAGGTGGTGCTTCTAAACATGCAGCCCACACACACACACACACACACACACACACACACACACACACAACCACTGTTAACCACTCTTTGCTGGACATTTACTGGGTTCTGGGCCCAGGACACTACCTGATGGGTTTAAGGGGTGGCTCAGTCCATAAAGAGCTTGTTGGACATGCAGGAAGGGTGGAGTTTGGATCCCCAGGCACATACTTGTAATCCCAGCCCTGGGATGGGAAAGATGGAAGAATCGCTGGGGCTCTCTGGCCAATCCACATTAGCCTGACCCGATCTCCAGGTACTAGAGAGAGAGAGACCATCTCAAGAGCAGTGAGAAGAGACCTTGAAGAATGACACCCAAGATTGATGTCTGTCTTTCACACACATACATACACACAACAATCATGCATGATTAATTACGTAACCAGCTCCCTGGGTCATATTCTTTACTTCCAGTTGGTAGAAGAAGATTCTAGAGCAGAGGTCCTCAACCTTCCTGATGCTTCGACCCTTTACTGCAGTTCTTCATTGCGCAGACCCCAGCCATAAAATTATTTCCACTGCTACTTCATAACTAATTTTGCTACTGTTATGAATTGTAATGTAAATATCTGAAGTGCAGATGGTCTTAGACATCCCTCATGAAAGGATCATATGATCCCAAAAGGATTGCGACCCACAGGTTGAGAACCTCTGCCCTAGCGGGTCCAGGAGTAGACCCAGCCACCACCTGTTGCTGTGTCTTTAGACACAAAGATGGCCAAGCCAGAATTTTCCATATGCTCTGACCTGATTTCCAAAGCAGAGCCAGTGTTAGTTGGCCTCATGGCTGCTGCAGTTTCTAGGAAGTAAGGGTTTTACACCGTCAGCCTTCATGGGACATGAGAAGGCTTACCTGTTTCCTATTGATAAATCCATATTGGTTGTACATGTTATGCAAGACAGTTTCAGGTTAGCGGAAAGGGGAAGCTTGTGCAAGAGCTGATGTGCTTAGCAGATGGTGCTGGGGCCACTTCCAAAGTGCAAGGAGTTGGCTGACGAGCCCCGCTCAACTGAGCGGTGAGACAGACGAACCCCCATGGCCTCTGACCTAGGGGTCTCATTTGATCCCCTGGAACAGATAATCAAAACCAGCAAATGCTGAGACAGGAAACAAGGACGCTATACTCCACCCTGTGGCTGGGAGGTCGGGGCTGAGGCACTCTTGCCACATGAAGAGACAGACTGAGGCAGGCTGGAGACCACCTGTGCTGAGCAGGGCTTGGGGGCCAGCCAGCAGCCATCTCTCCTTCACTCTGCCTCTGCCACCGCTGCCAGGCCCGCTGCCCTGGAGACCATGTTCTCTCGAAGGCCCCTCCCCAGCTCAGTAACTCCATGTCTTGGTCCTCTTCTTGCTGCCATCAGCCGCTGCATGCAGTCGCCATCACTGCCACCATGGCGTCGTTACCCTCACCATCCGCCCCCTGCTCCCACCGCCTTCACAGCAGCAGCCACAGAGGCCTCGAGTGATGCATGGCACAGGGGGAGGCTGACTGCTGCTCTGAGACCTTCTCTCTAATGTGTGCTTTGTCTAACCTCAGGGAGAACAAGGCCAGGCTGGCATCCAAGGCCCTCCAGGGCCACCGGGTCCCCCAGGACCAAGTGGCCCCCTGGGACACCCAGGACTTCCAGGGCCTATCGGGCCACCTGTAAGTATTTCTCCCTCTCCAAGATTTGCTTCCAAGAAATCTCCAGAACCCTCTAAACCTTGAATAGTGACCAAATGACAGAAACATCCTGTCAAGGGCCTGAACATGGGTGACCTACGCAAGAAGCTATTCATGCCCGAATCTCTCTCTACTCACCTGTTTACCCTCCCAACTCTACAAGCACGCCTGTGTCAGTCATGGCCTCAAGGGGCCACTCTCATAAGCTTCCACCTTATGTTACTGCAGAGTAACTGGGAGAAATCTCAAGGGCCTTTGGCAGCTGTCCCTGGCCCCTGGTTTAGGGAAACCGAAGTCAGAGCAGTGGATTCTGGGAAGGTACAAGGGGTTGGCGTCTAATGGCTAACTATGTCTTTCAAGGTAAATACAGGACCCATGTTGCTGGTCTACCCTCTAGGCAAGCCACCCAGTCAGTGGGGTCCTGCATCCTGGGGCCTTGACATGCCACTGCTGGGGAAGGGTATCATAGACACCCCCTTCAAGTGCCACAGCTACTCCCAACTCACTCACTCTCAAACGCTGGCCAAGGCACATCCTCTGCAGCCACAATGCCACAGAAATACTTGCACACATCTCTGATAAAGTATTCCAAGTAGCTTGGAAGAGATGACATCAAAATCACTCAAGTTCATGCGCAGGCCCCTCAGCCGCTCTGACATTCAGCCATCTTGGGACTGTAGAGGGCCCCTGTGAACTAACTACATGGCAGCTCTGGCCACCATAATCTCTGGTTAGGTTGGGAGGGCTGTACTGTAGTGACAGCTTGCCTTGTTCAGGGCTGGCTCAGCTTGGTCCCCAGAAGGCATATTCACAGAATTTTCCCCCAAAGACTCCAAGGGCCAGTTTAGTTTTGCCTCCATCAGTCTGTAGATGGGACAATAGAAAAACCGAAAGGAAATGAAGTTAGAAAATTGAGCCAGACCAAATCAACTGTTTTACCAACTACTACCCTCCGACCCAGTACTGGGCACTCACTCTCTCATGGCAGATGGGCAGGTGTTTGTTTCTTTGTTCTTAGATTGTTTATAAAGAAAGTGAATCCTCAGTGTCTTTCACACGAGTTGTAACAGACTAGACCTACATGGTTTTCTGCAGCCCACGTTTATTGCCCAGACCTCCGCCCAAGACCACAGTACTCAGCCACCCCTGGCCTCTCCCTTTGGCACCCACAGGCCCTGTACCCACACCAGCTCACCATGGCCAGCTTCTGTGGTTACCTCCAGGGAGAGTGGGCCAGTGGGCTCTTCTTCAGGGGTTCAGGGCCTTGTTGGGCAAGGCCAGCCTTCCAGCAAGGGTCCTCAATTAGGAGGTACACATGGGCAAAGGATCTTTCCTAAGCCACATTGCCAATTTAGCCCCAGGCCACTGACCTATTTTCCAGCGGGTGAGCGCAGTAGAGTTGCCCACAGTGGCCACATGGCTCCAATCAGAGATGTTAGCCTGCTGTCCCCATGTGCCCTCCCAGGTTTCAGTTACTCTCCAGGACACCCTGGAGCTATCGGGCCCTCTCTGCTCCAGCCCCCCTATGAGCATGGCTAACCGCACCCACTCACCTTCTTCTTTATCTGCAGGGTTTACCTGGGCCTCCCGGACCAAAGGTAAGCATTCCCCTGGGTGGTGATGCTTTTAGGGGAAGTGTTTCCATAAGGGGGAGGAGGGCTGTCAGCTGAGGAAGGAGCTGAGAGGGATGGAAGCAGAGTAAAGGATTAACTGTGGTCCATTTCTAAAACATCACCTCCTCCTCTTATGAACTGTTTTGATCCTAATATGTAAATCTTGGGTGCTCAGGCTGACCGAGCAAGGGCTGTGGTTGGCATTGGAAGTACACTCCTGGGCTGGGGCTGCAGTGTAGTGGCTGAGTGTTTGCCTGGGCTGCATGAGGACCTAGCTTATGCCCCTCACCTGCAAAGAGGAGGCCAGAGGGACACAAGGTCAAGGTTATTTGTGGTTACATAGCGAGTTAGAGGCAAGCCTGGCCTACGTGTGACCCTGTCTTTAGGAGGAAAAAAATAAGGAGAAAGAGAGAGAAAGAAAGAAAGAAATCAAGCAAGCAAGCAAGCAAGTACGCACAATCCTGGCTGGCTGAGAGTTTGTGTCCTAGCTAGAAACACAAGGCAGACAGATGCCGTGGCATGGTCACAGTGTCCCCAAACTGTCAAATACAGAAAAACTTCCAGAGTAGTCAGATCTCTTGTGAAATTTTGCCTGGAAGCCCACGATGACAAAGACACTGTCACTTTGAAGTCAGAAACCCTGGGGATCAAAGGCCATAAAGCACTGATGGTGGCCACCACTTTGTAGACATGGCAGCAGAGGGCCCGGGGCGGGAGAAGACTTGAGTTGGTAGAACCCAAACCGGATGTTCTGAGCCCCCAACAAGATGGCTCCTCCGGAACCTTTCAGCCATCAGAATAATATCTGGGGACTTTGGAGGTCACTGAGGGCTGTTGCCCCAGGGATAGCTGGGTCTGGAGAACCTCCAGAGAACAGGGGTGTGACGGGGAGGCAGAAGGTGACATTGTGTAGCAAAGAGCATCAGCTGGTATGGCATAGAAAACCATTTGGCTTTTCTTTCTTCCCCAGGGCGACCCAGGGATCCAGGGCTACCATGGCCGCAAGGTAAGCAGGAGGGGAAGGCACGACCTCTTCCGTGGGGGGACCCAAGAAGGTCTTCATTACAGGGGTACACACAGGCCAGGGCTGAGGGAGGAATAGTGTATGTTCACACCCAGGCAGCCACCTGAGTCTCGGTGTTTATAAGGCTGTTGGAACACTCAGAAAAGGATGGGAACAGATGGGACAGGGCGTTGGCAGGCTGGTAGCCCAAACCAATCTCATGTACGGGAGTGTCTCTCATATGGATCTGGGTGGCTGTGTTTGGTAACTTGACTGGGTGAGCCAGAATACTGGTCCCTTCTAACACACTCTCCATGCTAAGCCTAGAGGAGGATGTAGACAGACTCAGCCCCGTTCTTGGGCAGTTCTCGGGCTTCATAGACAAGGATTCCTGCACAGATCACTTTACCGGCAACTATTAAGTGCTACCAGTACAAAGCGTGCTGAAAGTGAGGTGGAGATATAGACACCAAGTGGGCAGAGTTGGGGGGCTTCCTGGGAGAAAGCAGCCAAGAGCTGAAACCATGTTAGTGGGTGTATCAGCTAGCTAATGCTGTGTAATAAAGTATCCCAAATTGGCTGCCTTAAAATCATGATTATTTCTTATGTTTCTGTGGATTGGTGGCCTGAGGCTCTGCAGTTCCACCTGGGTTCATCGGAGTAGAGGCTTATTGTATAATAACTAGGAGGGCAGAGGTAGCCTATTTAACACACCTGTGGGTGGTGTTGGCCGGTGGCTTCTGCTTTCTGGGAGTTGTTCATCTTCCAGGGGGCTGGATGGACTTCCCCACAGCAAGGTAGGCCCAAGAAAGCCTTCAAGGTGGGCAGTTTCAAATCTATGGGCACTCTCCCAGCGTCATCGCACACCCCATTTCCTGTACACCTTCTGCTCAAATGGGTTATGCAACCAAGTTACCTGCCACAGCTTAGGAGGAGACCCAGTTCTAACCGCTTGATTAGAAGGGCAGAAAATGAAAATCAGAACGGAAACAGTATTTTAGACGAGGAAACCATTTGAGCTAATGCCCAGAAGCCATCGCTACAGTCGCCATAAACACTTTGAACCGCAGCCGGTGCTTGTTGAATGCCAGCTGTGGGCTGGGCATTGTCCCACAGCACAACCTGCACTTTTCCCAGTCCTCTACCCCCTGGAGCTGCTGTAACTTTCTCCCACCCAGCAAATGGGGGAAACTGAGGCTCACTCAAGTCTCAGCTAGAAGTCAGAACAAGAATTCAAGTCAGGTCTGGGTCTTTCTCGTGGTACCACATACTATGGCTGGGGCATTCCAGAATCCTTAGAACCCTGTGGAAGGGGGAATGCAGCAAGAACAGTATGGGCAGGAGAACAAATCTTGGAAAGACTCACCAGGAGTACATGCCTCACTGTCTGGGTTCTGGTGACTGGTGTTTTATGGGTGCCTGGTTGGGGGAAATGGTGAGATTTGAGAGATCTTTAATTAGTTCTACATAAACTGAGAAGCTTGCATTCTGTCAGGAAGTGGAAATTATAGCCCCCACGGTTGCTTCCATCCACTCACTCAGACTCAAAAAATTTATTGCCTCCTGGTGCAGCATGGGTCGGTTTTCCCATTAGTGGTCAGATCAGCTCTATCAAGCTGTGAAAGGGTGGGGGCTCTGGAAGAGGGTGCCTCAGGGTCATGGCGATGCCCTTGGCTGGTACTGTGTTGTGATGGGTGGTGTCTGCCTCTGCTGTGAACCAGAAAGTCTGGTACCTCAGAAACAGTCCAGGGGAAAGGGCCCAGCTGTGGACTGGGGTGCCATGATACTGGAGGGCATGGTCATCTTCCATGCGGGCAGGTGATAAGCAAGCTTTATTCAATCCATGCATCCCTGTGTTTGCAGTACCATTTGGGGGGTGGCTCCTGGGGAGAGGAGGCTGCATCAGGCACCAGGAACTCTAGCCTGACAGGAGAACAGGACTGTGCTGCTCTCTCAAGAATAGAAGTGAGCAGTATGGCCCTCCAGAAAGAGCAGTTTTAGGGCAGTCAGAGACACTTCCTAAGGCCAGGGCCAGGGAGAGAGCCAGAGGGCTGGAACCACTGGCCTGGGCTGTTAACAGCCCCACCTGCAGCATATAAGGTTACAATCCTTTCTTGCCCAGGGAAGGCTTCCTGGGCACAGACTGACCACACATGTCCCCTGGAGGCCTTTAGAGCTTTGTAAGCTTTAGCCTCTGGTACCTCGGTCCCCGTCTGTTCATCTATATCTGGGCCAGTCAGAGCCTCCTCAACCATAGGATTCAGCCCATCCCCTCATGCTGAGTTTCTTACCCCTTCTCTTTGCTAGACCATGCCCCTCTGCTCCTCTATAGAAGTCTCTTTTTATGCTTTCTAGTAGCCAAGGCCATAGCTTCCCAGTACACCTCTCTCGGCCCTCAACCCTCCCAGACACCTCCCATTTAGCCTCAGCATCCCACACCTAAGCCTGTCTTCCCCCTCTGCTGCCCTTGTCCTATCACCAGTTCCTCAGTGCCTTGTGGTCCGCTAGCAGAGGGGTCCCCTGCAAGGAGACAGACACACTGGGACTGTGGCTTCTTGACCCCAGCAAGCATCGCATCCAAACATACACTTGCTTCCCTCACAATCGTGACGTGAAGCGATTGTCACACATACCCAAAGTCAATTGCAGCGACATTTCACATCTTAGTTTAGCCAAAGTGCTAAACTGTCTCATTCTGTCCTTACCACAGCCAGGGCAGAGAGACCATCATGGCCCAGCTGTTAGCACTTCGCCTAAAGTTGCACAGTTGGTGAGCAGCCATGCTGGAATCAGAAGCGGGGTCTCACCAGCCTGTCTGAAAGCACCTTCCCTTCTTGTGGTTTCCCTAGGAGAGGAAGGCTGAACAAGGACCCTCCCCCACTTTTAACCATCAATCTACCCTTTCTCTCTTTCTTCCCTCTCTTCTCTTGCTTACCTCCCACTCTGTGCTCAGTTAAGGTGTAAGGAAGGGAAATTAGCTTGGGATGGACATGGGTGCCAGAATGACGTTCCTACCCCACCCCCAGGGAGGAGTGGCCACCACTGTTCACAATGAGCTGAGACAGCTCCTCTACCGGCCCATTGTGGGAGTCCTTGTTGTAGCAGGTGGACCTGCTGCATGAGCTCCATGTGCCCTGTCTCCCTGGCTTGGCACACAAGCCTATGCAGTATGAGAAGGAGACACTCCCTCCGTCACCCTGCTGGCTGAACCAGACCTGGTGTGTTCTCTGCCAGGCCGGCAAGGCTAACTTCTCTACCGGCTCCTTGTGATCAAAGCGCAGGGTGGCTAGCTCCTTTGGGTAGCCCCTACATTTGCCCAGGGGCCAACCGTTCTGCCTAGACATCGCATGCTTTGTTCTATATCCATGTGGTATCTGCTTGGCCAAATTTATGGCAAGCATCTACCTTAACTCTACTGCACGATACAAAGCATGTTTCAAAGAGCACACATCACAGCCTGGGGTCTCCCTCAGACCACCGTGGGTCACAGACCTGATGGGAGTGCATCTCCTAGTGCATTGAAGTTAGGACAGCATCTGGTGCATCCCGTAGCCTCTGCATGACTTTTGTAGAGGACCGTAAGCTAGGACACATTCTGGAGGAGGCAGAGTTCTGAGGAATGATGATGAGCACTGTTAGGAATCTTCCACATGCCAGACAGGGCACCAGGCACTCCACACTCCACAGGCATCACTTTATGCCCCATCCCCTTTGAGTTTTGAGCCCAGGCTTACCTTAAACCCACTTGTTAGCTGAGGGTGACTTTGAACATCTGATCCTTCTGCCATCCCTGGGGTTGGCAGAAGGTGCTGGGGTTAGAGCTGTGCACCCCTACACCAAGTTTCTGTGCTACCAGGAATTGAACCTAGGGTATAGTGCTTGCTGGGCAAGGATTCTACCAACTGAGCCTCATCCCCAGCCCCACCTGTCATTGAACTACTACCTACGTGTTAGGGTCTCCAAGGGAAGTTAGCGTTCTGAAAGACTTTCTCCATCTTTTTCCCTGGAAGGAAATAAGGTGGAAGCTGAGATGCTCTTCATGGAATCAAAGATCATGGCTGGGCTTAGGGTAGAGGAATCGGAGATCATGGCTGGGCTCATGACGTTGTAGGGCAGAGGGTGTAAGTAGGCACATGAGTACCTCATTTAGACGAACTGAGAGTGTGCTTTGCCCAGTGAAGTGACCCTAGACAGCTGAGCTGCTGCTTGCTTCTAAGACAGCTTATTCAGACCTCAGCCACTCCTGAGAGGTCCTTGTGGCCGTCTGGCTTACAGAGGGTCCAAGTGACCCAAGCTCTCTGTGGCATCTCCAAGCAGCAGAGGACACTCGGCATTCTCTGTCAATGTTGGGAAGTCCCAATGAGGACATCTAGATTCCTGAAATAGATGCAGATAAGAACAGGGAGACATGGGCCCCAGATCTGCGGCCTCAAGGGGACTGGCTGGATCCCAGCCCCCAGGCCCCACTTCATGACCTCTGGGGCTCTGCTCTGCCCTCCAAAGCCTACAGATTAATGAGAACTGACTACTGAGTACACAATCAACCGATCTGAAATTGCGATTACAAGCCAGCCATCCTTCCAAAGCCCCGAGCCTTTAATGGGGCACCCGACCCAGGAATTCCCTGGATCACTTCCTGCCGACCCTAATTACCGGAGGACCTGAGATTTCCATGGTTCCGGTCTTTGCTTCTGAGCAGGATAACAGGAACTCGGTCACCTTTTTCCAGGAAGGACAGACTGAGAACTATGTCCTGGAACAAAGTGCTGTGTCTTCTACCCTCATCTCTCCAGTTTTTCCACCCCAGGGTGGGACTCCCCAGCCCTCTCAGCTTCTCAGCCAGGCAATCCACCCCATCCCCTGCGGAGAACAAAGATGCTATTTCACTGACCCCTTGTAGTAGAGGCCTGGCCTGAAGTTAGGGAAACCCATTCATCTCCCCAGCCTGCCGGCCCTTTGCTTGACTGTGGAGCTGACATTGATGCCCCACCCCAACTCCCTCCAGACAGACTGTTTGCCAAGTCCCTGTGCAGCTTGTTCAACAAACAGTAAATCACCAATTAGGAGGCCACGCCCACTGGCCAAGCTTGTGCCATCCTGTCATCTCTAGAAAGGATGGATCCTCCCACTTAGAAACTTCAAAGGACACAGAACCTGTTGATACTGGGGTGGGGGTCCATGAGGGGGCTCTAGTTGCCAAGACAGGCCTTCAAGGTCATTTAGTGCAGCCCTCACCACCCATTTGTCTCCTGAGCCACAGTTTTCCCCACTCCCCACCTGTGCTTTCATTCATTGTTTCTTGGCACCATGTTAAACAGCCAGCACCACTGCCCCAAGGGTGGCTGGCTTCTTAGAATCACAGTCTATGCCATCATATGCTGGGCAGAGGGGCCAAGACCCTTCAGGATACTTGGAACACCCACTTGCCCAGCCACAGGATGGTCCAGATAGGTTGTGAAGAGCCCCGACCCCACCTCCAGGGCCTCTGGGATCCCATTCCCAGAGGAAGACAGAGGCAGAGAGGAATCAGGACCATAGGCTTGAATAGCTGTGAGATCCAAGCCACAAAGCCAAGCATGGCTCCGAGCCAGTGGGGCCAAGCAGAACACAGTTCCACCTGCACCTTAGGGACTGAAAACTGCAAGACGACAATAGAAAAGGGGGTCTTACATGTCACAGAGGCAGGCCACAGCCACGGTGGGTTGTCCTTCAGCTGTGGCCATGCCAGCCCCTGCTCCACCTTCTGAAACAGTCTTGGGTCCTGAAGGATGCCTCACCCCCATCCAGAGAGCAATGCTCTCTGGCCTCTCCAGAGGTCAGCCAGGGCAAGCCCCTAGGCTGGAGCTGAGCAGTGAGGCTAATGAGAGTGGAGCGAGCCCTGGTGTGGGGTCAGCCAGGCGCCCCTGCTTCCTGCCCAGCAAAAGGGCAGGAGGGAAGGAGGTCCTGAGGCCCCTAGACCAAGATCAACCAAGGGGGGTGGGGGCGGAGGGAAGAGGTGGATCAGCTGCCCTAAGGAGGAATGCTCCCTGGAAGGATGTATGGGCCACTGGCTCTTTTGTCTGCACAGGCATGTCTTTTCAAGGCCAAGCCAACCCACACTGAAGACACCACCGGGCCCCCTCCTAGACTTTTACCTAAAGCTAAGACTCCCTATAGAGAGCCCTTCTTCTGGAACTTTGGTGGGAGCACTTCCTCTCCAGCTCTGGCTGATCGGCCTCCGAAGAGCTGCGCAGGCAGCCAGGGCAGGGCTGGGCAGGAGAATAGCTCTAGGCTGAGTTGACTGTGCAGAGGAGAAGCATGGACTCAGAGAGGGAAATAGTCACGCGGGCGCCACACTCGGGAGACGAGGAGGGATTTCAGAGACCTTGCAGGAAGCTAAGGAAAACAGAAGGGAAGAGAAACAGCAGGAGCCTCTGAGTAGCCAGAGCCTCCCAAGGCAACGTCCCCGACAACATCTCTGCACACACCAGGGAACTCTGTCTAGGAACTTCTGGCTGAGTCGGCATGGTGGAGTCCATTGGAATGTTATCAGGAGCCCTGGTCCCCTAGAGATGGGTGCTACCACGAAGGACCCAGAGGGGCCTTGAAGACTACTGTGGCCAAGATGGTAGGTCCTCCTGCACCCTCTGCTGGCCACAGAGCAGACCTGCCTGTGCTGGCTGGACCCCTCTGACACCCTGGCAGGCCATGTCCTCGGTGTTTGCACATAAAAGATTAGGGCCTTCTGTAGACCTCAGGCACCTCAGGCTCAAAGAAAATAGATGTGATTGCAGTCTCTGTCACAGATAGGTGTGAATGTGTACACAGACGTCGGTGCAAAGTGGCTGAGGAAGGAGGATCACTATCCTGCTTGGGCTACAAAGTGAGCTCAAGGCCATACTGCACAGCTTGGTGAGACCCCATCTCAAGATTAAAAGTAAAAACATCCCATGAGGATAGAGTTCAAGATTTAAACAATTAGCCAGGCTTTTAAAAGTAAAAACATCCCATGAGGATAGAGTTCAAGATTTAAACAATTAGCCAGGCGTGGTGGTGCACACCTGTAATTCCAGCACTTGAGGAGGCAGAGGCAGGCAGATCTCCATGAGTTTGAGGCCAGCCTGGTCTACAAATCAAGTCCAGGACAGCCAGGGCTACCCAGAGAAACCCTGACTTAAAAAAACAAACAAGCAAACAATTGCCTAGCATGTATGTATGAAGCCCTGGGTTCAATTCCCAGTTCTGAGGCACTGGGATGTGGGGACAGTGAAGGGAAGCAGCAGAGAGCTATGAGGCTGTGGAACTGGGTGGCACTTTTAGGAACACAGTGGTTTATCAGCAGCAGGAAACTAGGTTGGAGGCAGACTGAAGAGCCCTGGATTCCCCGTGTCTTTTATCTATGGGCGGTGGAGACTGTGAAGCTGGGCACCTCATTATCTAGCCTGTGTGCTGGGAGACTTGCAGATACCAATTGGGAGGGCCCAGTGTGGAGGAAGACGGTGGGAGTCACTCTAGCCTTTGTCTGCAGAAGGGAGGGCAGAGCAGTCCTGTGAGATAGCGGGCGAGAGCCTGCACACATGAAGCATATGGCCAGGTGGGAGCTACAGTGGGAGTCCGTGTGTCTGGGCTCTCCAGCATTGCTGGCAGGGTGCTGCTGCACACTCATACTGGGGTGCCATGTAGGGCTCCGCGCATGAAGCCAGAGCTACCCCCGCCCCTAGACAATTGCAGTACAGTCTTGATTCACCTTCTCTTGGCCCCCTTTTGTCACTGGCCATCATCTCTTGCCCACCTCATGATGGTATGACTGCCTTCCTGGTGCCCTTTCCTCCCGTTGATCTCCGATCATGGGGAAGAGGAAGACATTGAAAATAAAGAGGGACAGAGCTGAGATGGTACAGCCCTGCCCACAAATGCCAGAAAAGCGGCAGCATGCTGCTGTGTCTGGCCAGGCAGGATCAAAGTGTGTGTGGGGGGTGTGGCTAGAAAAATGAACAGCTCATAAGCCCAGGGAGCTTGGGAGGATAAAAGAGAGAAGCTCAGGTCTGGCCCAGCCACTGGGTACCATGCTAACAAACCTTCTGGGTATAAAACTGGAGCACAGGTAGAAGGACAGGTCTGTAGTAGGTAGATAGCCACCTAGCTGCTCTTGTCACAGCCCTGACTCCAGGCCCATCGTGGTGGAGGCAGAAGGACTTTTTCAAGGTCATCCTCACCTGCATATCCAGTTCATCTCTCCCTGGCTAAGTTCTAATTCCTGTGTGTGTGTGTGTGTGTGTGTGTGTGTGTGTGTGTCTCCTTATTTTCAACTCCCTAACCCCCTCTCTTTTTGTTTCTCTACCTTTCTGCTGTACACCTGTGACTTGGGTGTTCCTGTAAGATGGTGTCATAGAACTGAGGAGAGCAGCCCGTGTGGCTGCTACCATGGCAGGGTCCTCAGAATTCATAGAGGGTTGGATGCTTTAGATTTCAGGGCATGATGCTGAGTCTGGTCCTTTTCTTACGGTGTTTCGCTTTCCAGGGAGAGCGGGGCATGCCCGGGATGCCAGGCAAGCACGGAGCCAAGGTACCCATCCCTCCCTGTCCCTGTGCCTGTTCCTCTCCCAAACTCTGGGCATCTTAGTTCCTTCTTGGGTTCGTTCCTTCTCACAACCTGTTGGGAACACGAGGTACACACTTCCCCCCTCTACCCTCTCCATTCCTGTTTCTGTCTATCCTGTCTCACATGAGCAGGTGGGGAGAGTCTGACATGGCTCCAACCATCTCCTAAGCTTTCTAGATCATGAAAATCCTTCTCAGCTATCAGCTGTAGTATGGTCCTGAGACCCCAAGAAAACACAAGAGCTCCAACAGCTTCCACTTGGGCTTCTCAAAGTGGCACTTTGAACAACATTTTTACCTCGAAGTATGTGCTCTTGGGGAAAAATGAAGATGAGTTTCTTAAACCAGGTGTTGGGGATAATCCCATGGATTCCCAGCCCTTGGGAGGTGGAGGCAGAAGGATCAGGAGTTGAAGGCCATCCTGGAATATATATCCAGTTCAAAGACAGCCTGTGCTACAGGAGATCCTGTCTTTTTTTTAAAAAAAGGAGCGGGGGTGGCGGCTCAGCGAAGAGCTTACAGTGTAACTGCAATGATGAGAACTGAGTTCGGATCCTCAGCATCCACATAAATGGGGTGGTTCCTGCCTGTAATGCCAGCACATGGAAGAAGAAACAGGAGGGTCCTATAGGCTTGCTGACCAGCCAGTCTAGACAACCAGTGAGTGCCAGGATCAGCAAGAGACCCTGTCTCAAAAAATAAGGTAGAGAGCAATAGAGGATGAACCTGACCCTGACCTCTGGCCTCCACATGTGTCTACAGGGGCACATACCCCTACAAACACATGTGCGCATGCACGCGCGCGCACACACACATACCACACACAAAAAGAAGGGGTGGGGTTTACTTCCAGTTCATGAGGGCGGGGTCTAGAGAGCCATGGACAGAATTAACGCAATGCCTTTCTATGGTGTTGCTTGATAGTCTCCACACTTTGAGCACAGGGGCCTAGCCCATGCCTCACTGTCCCCACCATACATCCCAGTGAAGTCCCTGAAAACCCACTCTTCATCCCCAGGTGCACTCCTGGGGTGTCCAGCTCAGCTGCTAACATCTCCCGCACTCTGGGGAGGTACTGGCTATCAGTCAGCAGAAACGAATGGGCCTTAAGGCCAGGTAGAGCTGCCTCTGACCTCAGAAACCTTCATACCTTTTTTTTCTCTCTCTCTCTGTATCAGGGGTCTCCTGGGATAGCTGTGGTTGGGATGAAGGTAGGTAAACACTGTTGCTATGTCAGGGACAAGATAAAACGGTGTCATGAAACCACAGAGCTGGGGCCCAGGGGCTCAGCAGCATGGCAGCTGGACTAAGGGCAGGACAGAGATTTCAGCCAGGTGTGCAGCCTCCACTCAGGGCTTAGTCTGCTGCTCCAGAACTAGCTGCCATGGGTTTCTGAAGCCTCTGAGAGGAGAGCCAACACCTTTGCCCTGAACCCCTAACTAAGCCAGTGGGCACCATGGAAGTATCTCAGCAGGAGAAGTGCCCAGTGTTGATCTTTGCAGCAGCTCTGCTCACGGGTACCACCCCTTCCCACGTCCTCCTGAGATGCCATTAACCTGCTCACCCTTCTAGGGTAGTGTTTCTGAACATGTGGGTCATGACCACTTTGGGGGTCAAATGACCCTTTCACAGGGGTTGCCCAAGACCACCAGAAAACACAGATATTTAGTTTATAACAGTAGCAAATTTGCAGTTATGAGGGAGCAACAAAAATAATTTTATGGTTGGGGTCACCACAGCATGGGGAACTGTTGTAAAGAGTCACAGCATTAGGGAAGCTGAGAACCATTGTTCTAGGGGGGAAATGAGACCCTCAGGAGCAGCTTCTCAGAAGGCTTTTGTCCTGCGGTTTCTCCCTCCCTGACAAGGCAGGGGGCTCTTGTTCCTGCTTTGCCTCTCTCCTTTCTTCACGGATGTCTTCTTTCTTCCCACACAGGGTGATCCAGGAACTCCAGGAGCCAAGGTATTGATGGAAAGGGAATCCTGTGGGACATAGAGAAATGACACTGGCGGTCGGGGGAGGCTGACAGGGGTCACCATTTGGGCCCCTGAGGCCAGGTGTGTGTGTGTGTGTGTGTGTGTGTGTGTGTGTGTGTGTGTGTGTG